>NC_081406.1:487281649-487597274 GCF_030272615.1 Cryptomeria japonica | reverse complement strand
GTAGTGTAGGAATTAAGAGATGAATGACATGTGTCATGGGTAGAAAAGGTTAATTAATTAATTAAATAAATAAAGATTTATTTAATTAAATAAATAAAGATTTATTTAATTAATAGAAGAAGTGGGATCAATTAATTAAATAAAAGTATTCATTTAATTTAGAAAAGGATAATTTAAATAAATAAATGTATTTATTTAAATGAGAAATAAGGCTAGAAGAGGATAAATTAATTAATTAAATAAATAAAATTTATTTAATCAATAGAAGAATTAGGCTTAAATAATTAAATAAATAAATAGACAGGACAATTTTAGGTGTCTACATTTTGCCCCTCTTTGAGACAATGCAACTTGTCGTGTTGTTTCAAAGAAGATAAGATGAACTGATACAAAATTGCACCAAGATGGCAATGATATGCCCCCTCTAGAGATTGGATGAAAATGTTTGGAAAGAACGCAGACAATATCTCGATAAGAAAGAAAGGCTAGAAAGGACCGACAAGATAGGATAAAGTGACAGAGTCACGGGATAAAGAAGACTAACTCGGGAGACTAGGGCTAGGGTAGTCTATAAGATAGACTACAAGGGAAAACATCCTTATTGTCATCCACACACCTAAGAGATCAAAGTCTTGAGAGAGCAGAGAGCAGTCAGCAGCGATAGCATTGGTACACAGATTCGATCACATCCATCGATATTAGAGGCCAACAGATGCACGAGAGCTGTTGAGTACCACAAAACCTCCTTGTACTTTGTTGCATTAATTTTTGTCATAAATGCATGCTAGGTATTGCAATAAATACGCTTTAGGTAGGTCTTGAAAAATGTCAAGCAGGGGGAAATATGTTAAGGCGCGTCTATGTTGGTGCCAGGTGCGTTTGGGTAGGCTAGGCGCGTCTGTGTTTGTGCCAGGCGCGTCTACAATTCCAGTAGTGTCTGTGTTCAATGCAAGTGCGTCAGTGTAGTTTCAAGCGTGTTTATGCAGGACAGGCTCATTTGTGAAGTATGTAAGCGTGTTTGTGTCATGAATGCGGGTTTATGTCTTCACGGTCGAATCAACAGTTCTGTGATAAACATACATTGTCAATTGGATAAGCTGCTAAGAGGATACACTCAAGCAGGTCCTCTAGGGAAGACTAGAATAACAAATAGAGCTAGGATTGACAATTATATGATAGAACATACGTTACCAATCAGGAAACTACTCAAGAAGATACACTCAAGCAGAGGCCCCAGGATAGGATAGAGCAAGGCACTTGTGATGAACAAGGAGTACCATAGAAATTAACAGTTTTGTGATAGAACATACGTTGCCAATTGGATTAGGCTGGAATTGACAATTCTATGATAGAACATACATTGTCAATTGGATAAGCTACTCAAGAGGATACATTCAAGTATGTTCCCTAAAGATAGGATCAAACCAGCACTTTGTGATGAATGGGGAATGCTACTAAGATAGAAAGCAACACTTTGTGATGAATAGGGAGTACCACTAGGATATGAAGCAACACTTTGTGATGAACAGGGAGTACCACTAGGATAGGAAGCAACACTTTGTGATGAACATGGAGTACCACTAGGATAGAGTGCCATGTGATAGATATAAGCACTAAGATAAAAAGAAACACTTTGTGATGAACAAGGAGTACCATTAGGATTGACACAGTTGATTTGCTTGACTGCAGGAGGACCTAACTATGCTAGAGTCACGAGAGAGATTCCCGTCGACTCAAATTTTATGAGTAGAACTGACACTCAAGGATAGAGAAGTGGTTGAGGTCATGGGCTGTGATATATTCTGCATATGCCTGAGTTTCGGCCGAACAAGGGGTTGCTAACTGCAGTGGTTGAGAGATGGCACTAGAGACTTGCACATTTCCTTTGTCGATGGGTGAGATGACAATCACCTTAGAGGATGTATACAGGATACTGAGGATACCGACTGTTGGGGAGTTGGTTCCTTACGATCAAGAGGGAGACAGGGATGCACTGAGATGAGTGTTTCAGGATCCAGGATAGGAGATGAGGGTTGGACATGTAGCCTGGGATACCATGACAATGACAGGATTGGCACTACCGGCGGTGCTATCAGGAGTGATCAGTGGATTCCTCTGTACGGATAGGGCGATATGAGGGTTGGTTGTGGGATGGGGGAGGAATCTAGAGACATTGGTGACAGAGCACACCAGGTTTGCGTGGGGACCGTGTCTGTTGGCACACTTGTACTATGAGCTGCATCAGTTTGTGTATCATGGATCGTCAGGATTGGGATGCAGAGTGACACTATTGCAGGTATGGGCATATGAGCATCTTCCGGTTACACGACCGATACACTTTAGAGGCAGGGGACATGGGTGCAACTATGTACATTTATATGATATGATTACGTCTCAGCCACAAATTGGGAGGCTGAAGTATTAGCACAAGGTTATCGATGAGATAGACATTGTGGTATGGAGGCCGACGAAGGAGGCAAGGCGCAGTGGCAGAGATGAGAGTGGGCAAAGAGGAGAGGCAGAATCATGTAGTGAGGGGTAGAGGTGGATTGCCATTATAGGTGCTAGCAGCACAGGTTCCCAGACAGGTATAGGCTCCTAGATAGGTACAGGGACAGGAGCAGGGATAGGGACAAGAGCAGCCATAGGGATAGGGTGAGGGGGGAGAGCAGGAGGATGAGCTACTATCCTTGAGGGAGATCTTCCAGGGACAGGCAGATGAGATCCAAGATCTAGAGAGGGAGATAGCTAGGCTCAGGAGATAGTTGAGGAACACTGAGCGGGAGAGGGATCAGGCTATTCAGCGCTATACAGAGGATGAGACAACACTAGGGGCAGGGAGGCAGGCAACAGAGGACACAGGGGCCAGACACGCCTATGTTCTTCGGGCAGGGGAGGAGATAGATTACTGGAGAGACCTGTACTATGGAGTGGTGCCACCAAATTAGTGGGCTAGGAGCTTCCAGAGACCGTCACGGACAATGACGACCTCTAGATGGAGAGATAGGAGACAAGCATCTAGCGATGGGGTTATGGGTCCTCCACCACCACCAGATAGAGGGGGCAGGAGAGATGATCCTAGGGTGGGTCCTTCCAAGGCTCACACTCCGTCGAGGCCAGCTGGCTCCGAGGGAGGGAGTTGATCATAGCCTTAAAGGGCTCCCTATGTATCCGTTTTGTACCATTTTGTATGATGATGTAGACACCTTCAGGTGATGTTGTAGCTATATGTATTTTGACATCATTGTATCATGACATGATATATATATATATATATAAGAGATGATTCATCGTTGCGACAACTATATGCATGTGTACCTATGTCATTTATGTTTCTATGTGATGCTTATGATATGGATGCAAATATATATACATGATCAAATGCAATATGTTTTTGTTCTTTTTTCTATTTTTAATATGTTATGCAAATGCAAATGTGAATGTATGAAATGCAAATGAATATGATAATGCAAATGACTATTTACATGATGAGAATGTAAAATGTGCTAACATGTGTTGTGTGTAGGATATGGTGCAATTGTCATATCTATATGTATGTATGAAATGCTAATATGTGGTAATGCAGGTGCAAACTACATGAAATACAAATATTTTTGGTGTGTCATTATACTCAGTCATGTGATAATAAGCTATACAGACTCAAGAAGGATGATGGAGGTCAATCAAGAAAGGGGGATGGAAGATAGAAGATATGAAAGTGAAAGAGCTTCTTGTGCGTTATCATCATTGAGCTTTATTATGGCAAATAGGTTATGACAATTGAGGTATATATTCGACTCAGGAATTCATTGTACCTATTTGCATGGAGATAAGACAGTCGCAAACAAGGAATGCCCTAGTTCACACTAGACTCCCAGTGTCCTCATATCCTTGGACAAGTCATAGCATTACTAAGAGACAATCCACAGACAACAAAGAAAAATAGGTGACGATACCCCATCCTCGCTTTTCTAGTCAAAGACACCTTAGAAATAAAATCTCTAGTCAAAGACATCCCGGAAAAGCTAAAAGACATGTCACCAAAAGATAAAAGAAAAAGAAAACCAAGACTCGACACCAACATCTACTATAGTCCTCAAGTTTAGTGTCTCTTGTTAGTTGTATAAGTCTATTTTATTGTGGTTACAATGTTTACTTTTACAAAAGGATAGATAGCACTGAACCATAATATTGTATGAGTCTGTTGAAAGATTTGATTTGTTGAAGCCCATTGTTGCTGATGTGCCTCATTTGAAACTGACTGAATCCATGCAACTGATACTTTATTGCGGAGAAGACGTAACTTTATTGTGGATTGGCGATGCAAGTGTTGCTTTATTGCGGATTGTGTGTGGATAGACTAAAGAAAATTGGAAGAAACTATACTCCTCGAAACATGTGATGTGCTCAATTCCACACCCATCACTAGACATAGGATTTGCCTTAGCCACAGATAGGAGCTGATTTATTATGGATGGAAAGGGATGAAATGAAGGTTTATTAGGAATGGCAACCAATCTTAGGTAGATCAATAACACGCCATGATGGGAATGGGTAAGTTTATTATGAATGGACAAGTTGTGAGTGTGTGCAAAGTGAAAGGATGAGATTGAATCCTGAAGGAGGAAGCAATGTCTCTACGCATGGTGTCGGTGACCAAGTTTTCACCATGGTACTTGCTCAAGGCGCCACCGAAGTGGTTTTCACCATTGGACAAATTTATTTCTCTTTACTTTTTTGGATTTTTTCAATTTTTTTGTGTCACAAGGCACCTGTTTGCCAGGGTTTTACCAAGTAACGATTTTTTATTTTTATGATTTTTTTTCTTTTTTTTGTATTTTTGAATTAGGATACTCCGAAGAACTATGTGTAAAACCTACGAAGGTGCATGTTGTTGATAGGATCCTCCAAAGGTTTGCCATCTGGAGTTGAGAGCTGATATGCACTGGATCCATAGACTGTTGTGATGATGTAAGGACCAAGCCAATTTGGTTCGAATTTGCCCTTCTTCTCTCTATCTTGTTGATTCTTAGGATTTTCTTTGAGAACTAAGTCACCCACCTCAAATGTGTGAGGCTTAACCTTATGATTGTAACTGCATCGATCCTTGACTAAATGATGTGTAGCTCGAGTGTTTGTCTTCCTTGATAAGGGAGATGAGATAGAATTACTATTGTGTGGAATACGTAGGCTCATATGTGTGTCACCTAAAGAAGTTTGGGTATCCTTGACAACAAATTCCTTCGAGTAAGCTCCATTAAAGGTCCATGATGTATTGCCAAAAGGGAAAGGATGTGCGGAACAAGTGGATGAGTTATGAAGGCTTATGACTGCAAAAAGAAGTGAAAGTAGGATAGCATGATGGAGACTTAGGATCAACAAGTATGTTTTTTGACTTAAAATTGTAGAACTTTTGCCCCCAGTTATTTTGATAGTAGGGGAGATCAACTCTTTCTCTTTTTCTTTTATAGGATTTTTATCCTTGACCTTGATTTTTCAGAGTCCAATAGCTTTTGATTTTGATTTGGATTGAAGGACTTTTCTTTAGTTTTGACTTTTTGATTTTTCTTTTCAAAGCTTGATTTTTTAATCCCCAACGAGTAAGGGCTTTTCTAATTCTTGTTGATCAAAGTTTGGGAGAGGAGTGAAAATGGAATGAGCAGATGAAATGGTAAGGCTATGTGAGTTCTCAAGAGGGTTGGCGATACGCTAAATAGATTATTCGCTGGAACCACTCTTAGGATTATCGATATCAAAAGATGCTTGCACCACTAGAGGAGATTTGCATTTAGACTTAGTAGCCACAACACTAGGTGGTTCACACCCAATTCCTTAGCATCGCAAGTTGTTTGTAGGTTGTTCATGTCAACTAAATGTGTTAGGAGATAGTGGGAGTTGATCAACATGAAAGATATCCTCACCACATCCCATGTCTTTAATCTTGAACTTTTCTTTTAGCTCTCCTTGTTTTGATGTAGAAGCTTTCAAGGATTCTGGATCAACATATGCTAAAGAAGGAACAACTTCTCGATTGACTAGGATTGTTATTTCTGATCTAGGTCACAGATCATTGCAATCTATAAATGGTTTAGGATCACCATTAACTGTTGTAAAGCGGAAAAATTGAACCCTAGTCGTTCTCCCCTCCCCAACTCCAAGGAGAGAGAAGGGAGAGTCACTAGGGTTGATGGTTTTCACTTAGGAGGGACTTTACATTCAAAAGAGGGGTTGAAACCCACAAGATCCAATCCCACGCAATGCAAGATTGGATTCTATATGAGTTTCAAGGGTTGTGATAGCAAGGATACCCTCTTTTGTAAAGAATGTAGATAGAAAGATTGAAGTAGGAATGCATGTAGAAGTAGGAAAGATTCACTTATAAACAGAGATAGGAATATGATATGAAGCTGCAAACCTGGAATTAGCAGTAAAATGTCGAGACGGTGTTGTTCTGCAAATTTCAGCGAAAGTTGACGGGACGATGGCGCCCGGCGTGCACACGGTCCTCCGAAAAATCCGCGAAACGAAGGGGGATCTGTTCGTCTCTGCACAAGGATTCCAGATCTCCAATTTCAGCCACGTACCTGCAACCTACACACAGAAAAGCAAAGATGATTGGGGGGTTAGGGATTAGGGGTTTGCCCTTAGGTCAAACCCCAGTTTTGGAATTAACCAAGAAATGAGAAATGCTGTGAATGTAAATGACTGTAATGTAAAACAAGTACTAGTACCTTGTTGTAAGGATGTTTGTATCCTTATATGTGAAGGTATAGATGTTGTTGTTTGTTGTATGTGGTATGTTGTAGCATGTGATCTCCTCTTCAATGGTTGAATCCTTGTCTTGAATGCAACACCTAGCCTTGAATGGAGACTTAGAATGATCAATTGCTTGAAGGAATGCTTGAATGTTTGAATGCTTGAATGTTTGAATATCGTTTTCACATCTTGTACACATATGTCCTTCCTTCTCCAAATGGGAGAGGAAATGTAGTTTTTATACTTGCCAATTAGGGTTAAAAGACTGATTTTCCCGACCTTAGGCCGACCAGGAAATGTTATTTTCCAAATTGCAAACATAAAGGCCCGAAGTCCCATAGGAGACCGGGCCCAAAATAGGGCCAGGGACCAGGGCACTGGGCGCCATGGTCCTTGGGGACCAAGGCACTGGGCGCTCTGGTCCCACCTCCCGGGACAGTAGGGTGCAAGGAGGGATCAAGCAAGGTGCTGGAAAAATGCAGTTTTTGGTGTTGTGAGCAAGTTTCGAGGTCTCCACTCAGGTTCAATGTTGCGTCGCCATCGTGAAGACCCAAATGCAGTCGAAATTGCAAGTGTCACAATTTTAGGACGCTACATTTAGCCCCCACTTTAGCGGGAGTATAAGCGTACACTCATACTTCCGGTAAAGTACAAGGAAACAACATTGAAAAACTTTCACCACATCAAGGAGGCAAGATACACCAAGCCCCCAGTGGACTAAGGATCTTACGACTTCGATTGACAAAGTAAAAGGGAAGATCACGAGGGAGAACCATGACTGTCAGTAGTAAGGTTCCCTCACTATGAGTCATGCAAGAAAGATATCAAAAATTTTCAAGGCAAAGCTAAATTTGTCAAGAAATTTTCAAGTATCTTGAAAAGATATGGACGGGATGTATGCCCCCCTACGTTAAAGCGATCGCACACGCCTCACCGGGGGTGATTGCTTTAAGGTAGTGATACATATAAGAAATGAGAAAGGAGCACGTTATCGCAAGGATTTAGCCCCCAAGTGTGAGATAAACCCAAGGATAATAGACACAAAAAACAAAGCACAAGGTGACTTCGCTTTCCTTGGGGTCAGTATGCTGTATGATAATTCATGTATATCATATGTATGTATGCATAATTGTTCTTCATTCCCCTATCAAGGAAGGTCACCTAGAAGAAGGGAACACATGTGTCTTTTGAGTCAACATGAGAGAGATCGAGAGATCTCAATGCTTTGCATCATCCTCAAGTAGACAACACTAAGGACAACAAATAGAAGAATGAGAATAACATATAGAAGAAGTAACAAAAGAAATAGAGGAGGAGAGAATCTGCTATGCGAATGACACTAGTCTCGCACGTCATCTACCCCCCGATCTTGCTGATCAGTATTTTGAGAAGGTAGGAAACACGCTAGAGGAGGAACATCTAACACAGCAGATGGAGCTATCACAAGATCCAAACAAGGGCTATGTTCATATCCCAAGCCACGGTGTTCTTGTCTAGGAGCTAGGATAAGTGCTTTAGAAAATTCATTAGATAAATGGTTATCAATATCAACAAGTTCATATTCACTATCAGAATGAACAGGAGAAGTAGCATTTTCATCATGAATAACATTTTCATCTATATCATCATCAAGATTTATAAAAATAGGATCTTTAACTCGCACAGGATCAAGACCATCATGCATCTTATGTTTAGGAGATTTCGGCTCAATCGTCGGCTGAGGAGGAAATGAAAGAATACTTGTTGAAGGTGTTTTTGGGGATCGCAAAGTTTGAGAGGCAGCTGCCTGAGCTCTAAGACGACGCTTTCATCGGCGTTTACGTGCAGAATGATTTTGTCTAGTCTTAGTAGGAAGTTGCGAAGATTGAGGAGGAGGAATTTTCTCATCCTTATCACTTGGGTGTTTAGGTTGTGGTCTCTTAGGTTGAACAATAGGAGAAGAGGAAAGTCTCTTCTCTCCATAAGAGGAAGGAGGAGGAACTGCTCCATATAAGGGAGGAATATTTGGTTTAGGAAGGAGACCAAGTCCATCATGACGAGGAGGGATAGGTCTACTTTTAGGAAGTTTATTAGATATAGGCATAGCCACATCCATAGGAATGGGTTGGGAATCTTCTTGAGGAAAGACATTAGTTTTATCTTTCAAAGGAAGAACTTCCTTCTCAAGAATGATAGGAATATCAAGTTTGGGTGTTCTAGGTTCACTTAGAGAT
Organism: Cryptomeria japonica; assembly: GCF_030272615.1. Classification (NCBI taxonomy): domain Eukaryota; kingdom Viridiplantae; phylum Streptophyta; class Pinopsida; order Cupressales; family Cupressaceae; genus Cryptomeria; species Cryptomeria japonica. Next base: position 487,588,305 of record NC_081406.1, on the reverse strand, counting down.
AGGATCATATCTTTTTTCCACCTTTGATAAGATTTGAAAAGATGATCACTTCGCGGAGGAAGAGATTGGAATTGTTTAGGCCAAAAATAATCAATAGGAACACTAGAGGTTCTTTCAGCTGGTTTAAAGAGACTATGACTGACAGTAACAACTTCACCATTATGGGGAAATTTCAAACACTTGTGAATAGGAGAAGCAATAGCTTTCATGAAAGATAGCCAAGGATAGCCAAGCTTCACACGAAATTGTTCGGAAGATGGAATAATAGCAAAGTTCACATCAAGGGATTTGTTACGGACCTCAATAGGTAATGTAATAGAACCAATTGCAGGAGAAGAAAATGCATCAAATAGTTTCACAACCACATTTGTTTCATCATAGATCACTTGATTCAATTGCAAAGTAAAAAGAAACTCTTCAGTAATGACATTAACCATGCAAGAAGGATCAATAAGCACTCCACGGCAAGGTGTATTCTTGACTTTTGCAACTATATATAAAGGACCATCTGGTGCCCTGATAGTTTCACTGGAATCAAAGGTGATGGAAAGTTCTTTAGGGATTTGCTGCTACTCCACAAAGTTAATCACATTCGGAGTCATAGACACAAGATCATCAGGTGAGACAGAGGAATCAGTAGTATCAATCGCATTAGAGGTATGAGAAGGCAATGGATCAGTGAAAATCTTAAGATTTTGGTTAGGAGGAGCTACAGATGTATTGCCTTTATCATTCACTCCAGAAACAGAGATAGTATTATTATCAATCAAATCTTGAATTTTACCTTTTAAAGCAAAACATTTTTCAATATCATGCCCAAGTTGACGATGAAATTGACAAAAAGATTTGTTATCAAAATAAGGTGAATTAATCTTTGCAGGATCAATTTGCCTTATAGGAGGAAGAGTAAGCACATTTTGTTCCAATAACTTATTCATAATACTATGCAATGATTCATTCAAAGGAGTAAACTTTCTTTCTTTCCAGAAAAACTTAGAAATAGGAGGTGCACCTGATGCTGCATTCACATTGTTGTTGATGATGTTTTCATTGAATTTAATGGACTCTCTGTTCAGTTTAAACTTCCCAAATGGTTGTTGACTACTATCACCCTTATCACTCGGAGCCATAGGATGTGATTGTTCCATTTGACTCACAGTCAGTTGATAATTGTGAAGAGTTGCGCACAACTGTTGGAAAGAAGTAAACTCAGAAAACAGGAGTTTTTCTCTAATGTCTTTTTGTAAATTAGAAATAAAGATTCTTTGAATATCATTGTCAGGCACTGGAAAGGAAATTTGAGCATACAAATGCTTATATCTACCAATGAAATCAGTCACTTTTTCTTTAACACCTTGTTTACAATGCATTAAATCAATCAAAGTGACTTTAGGACTTATATTGTTTTGAAATTGTTGAATGAAAGCATTTGCAAGTTGTTCGAAAGAAGAAATAGAATAAGAAGGCAACGAGCAATAACATTGTAGGGCTTTATCTCTTAATGTTCTAGTAAACAGTTTTGCAAGCAACCTTTGGTCATAAGCAAAATCGGTACATATCGTTTGAAAGGTCTTAACATGTGTTAGAGGATCACCCTTACCATTATAAAGCTCCAAATGTGGAATTTAAACATGTTTAGGGGGAATAGCTCGAACAATATCAAGAGAAAGTGGGCTCGCAACATCAAATGTGGGCACACTAAACTTAGATTGATTCATAGAGGCAATTTGTTGCTGTAAAGAAGAGACAGTTTGTGCAAGATTGTTAATGGTCGCTTCAGTCGAAGAGTTCATATTAGACGTGTTAGATTGTGATGAAGGTGTTATGTTATTGAAAGAAGGTAGAAAGTAAGGTGGTGGGACACTATGATAGTTAGTCATAGGAGATGATTGGACAGGAGGAACACTACAAGGAGGAATGGAAAATGAATTGCCCCCTTGTGTCATGTTCATTTGTGGAGATATAAGAGGAACACTCACTGAAGGAATGAATGAAGAAGTTGGATTGAATGAAGGAAGAGGGTTGATTGAAGAAGAAGGATTGCCCCCATGATTAGTGATCATAGGAGGAATGTCTTGTATTGAAGTAGTCATTATGTTTGATGTAAAAGTAGGTATACTAGCAATAGGAGTCGTCAAAGGAATAGAATGATTGTCTTGAGTAGGAGGTTGTGTATAACCTAAGGTTTCGGCACAACTTTTCATAGGCATCACATTTGAATCCAATATGTGTGCAATACCACGCAAAATATCAATTCCATTCTTATCACTTTGAAGCATACATTTTAGACCCTCAATTAAAGGAAGAGCTTGACTATCAGGGTATTCTTGAGACATCCACTTTCGAAAATCGTCAAATTGGTTATCCAATTTTGAAAGTTGTTCTACAGAAACCTCATGGAGAGCTTCTTCATCATTAAGAGGATTAGAGGAATTACCCATGTCCTCGTTAAAAAGACCATTCAAATTAGGTTCCATCTCCTCGGTAATTACACCTTGGAAAGACTTAATTCTAAGGCTTCATCTAACGGGAATAGTGTAAGTAGGGCTTATTGTTGTAAAACTCATGCACTAAAGAGAGAGAGAAAATTTTGAATTTTAGAGGTAGCAAATTTCAATAAAATCAGCCAATCTCCTAGATTTAAGCTGTAAAATGCAATTAGGACAATCTCCCGAAATTTCAGAAAAAATGTCCGAGACTGTGGCGCTCGGAGTGCACACGGTCCTCGCAACTTTTTTCGAAATTTTCAGGGATGAAAGTTATGATGATTTTAAAGATAATCTGAAAAAATTGAGTGATTTTACGATCTGTAGATAGGCCAAATTAAAGTTGCAATCTCAAAATTGAACCCTACCAAGATTGTCGAAAAATGCAAAATTTGAATTTTGAAAAAGAGAGGGAACCTGAAATTTTGAATTTTATGATTTTAGAGGGAATACCAAAAGCAATGCAAGTTTTGAAATTCAAAAATTGACTCGATTTCATGCAAAATTCGAATTTGAAAGTGGAAATCAAAGTTGTTGCAATTAAACACTTAATTTCAAAAGTCACAAACTGCAAAAATTTGAATAAAGCACTGAAATTTCGAATGAATGATAACACACTTTTCAAATTTAGGACTGTAAGAAACACAATTTTGACACAAATTTCAATTTCAACAATTTTTGAATGATTAGAAGCCTCAATCCAAGCAATCGCTAGACCAACTTTGACTGTAATTTTGAAGGTGTTAAAATTGATAAAATCAGCCAAAATTCTGGATTTTAGCAGAAAAATACAGTAAGATCTGGCTCCCGAAATTTCGGAAAAAATGTCAGGGACGATGGTGCTCGGGGTGCACACGGTCCTCGCAACTTTTTTCCAAATTTTCAGGGATGAAAGATATTGTGATTTTATTGCGGAATCCAAAGTTACAGCCGATTTGGAGATGTTTTGATCAGTGAAATTGTCGGACAAAGGTTGAATCAAGAGGGTTTCAAAAATTAGGGTTTTGACACTTAACCACTTAATTTTCAAAATTAACGCACAAATATGAATTGATAATTTGTAATAGAAGGGCAGATCTGAAACAAGCATTAACAATTAAACATTTCACAAGTTTAATTACTTAAAAAGAAAATTTAGGGTTTTTATGCAATTAACCTCTAAAATTTTGCAAAAGATCAAACATGGAAATGTAATCAAGGAATCCAATTTTCAGATCTAACTATGAATAATCAGAAAGGATGTTCACGTCAGGTTCACCAAAATGTAAAGCGGAAAAATCAAACCCTAGTCGTTCTCCCCTCCCCAACTCCAAGGAGAGAGAAGGGAGAGTCACTAGGGTTGATGGTTTTCACTTAGGAGGGACTTTACATTCAAAAGAGGGGTTGAAACCCACAAGATCCAATCCCACGCAATGCAAGATTGGATTCTATATGAGTTTCAAGGGTTGTGATAGCAAGGATATCCTCTTTTGTAAAGAATGTAGATAGAAAGATTGAACTAGGAATGCATGTAGAAGTAGGAAAGATTCACTTATAAACAGAGATAGGAATATGATATGAAGTTGCAGACCTAGAATTAGCAGTAAAATGTCGAGACGGTGTTGTTCTGCAAATTTGAGCGAAAGTTGACGGGACGATGGCGCCCGACGTGCACACGGTCCTCCGAAAAATCTGCGAAACGAAGGGGGATCTGTTCGTCTCTGCACAAGGATTCCAGATCTCCAATTTCAGCCGCGTACCTGCAACCTACACACAGAAAAGCGAAGATGATTGGGGGGTTAGGGATTAGGGGTTTGCCTTTAGGTCAAACCCCGGTTTTGGAATTAACCAAGAAATGAGAAATGCTATAAATGTAAATGACTGTAATGTAAAACAAGTACTAGTACCTTGTTGTAAGGATGTTTGTATCCTTATATGCGAAGGTATAGATGTTGTTGTTTGTTGTATGTGGTATGTTGTAGCATGTGATCTCCTCTTCAATGGTTGAATCCTTGTCTTGAATGCAACACCTAGCCTTGAATGGAGACTTAGAATGATCAATTGCTTGAAGGAATGCTTGAATGTTTGAATGCTTGAATGTTTGAATATCGTTTTCGCGTCTTGTACACATATGTCCTTCCTTCTCCAAATGGGAGAGGAAATGTAGTTTTTATACTTGCCAATTAGGGTTAAAAGACTGATTTTCCCGACCTTAGGCCGACCAGGAAATGTTATTTTCCAAATTGCAAACATAAAGGCCCGAAGTCCCATAGGAGACCGGGCCCAAAATAGGGCCAGGGACCAGGGCGCTGGGCGCCCTACTCCTAAAGGACCAGGGCGCTGGGCGCTCTGGTCCCACCTCCCGGGACAGCAGAGTGCAAGGAGGGATCAAGCAGGGTGCTAGAAAAATGCAGTTTTTGGTGTCGTGAGCAAGTTTCGGGGTCTCCATTCAGGTTCAGTGTTGCGTCGCCATCGTGAAGACCCAAATGCGGTCGAAATTGCAAGTGTCGCAATTTTAGGACGCTACAACTGTTACTTCAACTCCATTATGAGGAAACTTAATGCATTGGTGGTATGTAGATGAGACTGCCCTCATCTCATGAATCCATGGACATCCTAGCAATATGTTGTATGTGAGATCGAGGTCTAGGACTTGACAAATCGCATCCTTTGTAATTGGCCCAACTCTGAGAGGAAAGGTGAATGTGCCTTTGGATGAACGCTCTTCGTCATCATATGCTTTTATGGTGATTGAATGCGTAGAATTCACATCTTTTGCAAAATATCCCAATTGTATTATTGTGTTTAAAGTACATATATTGAGACTAGCTCCTCCATCTATCAAGACTCTTTTTATTGGATGTTTGTGTAGGAAGGCTTCAATGTGTAAAGGTGCATTATGTGGTTGGCTCATAGAGGCATCGCCAGCTTCTGTGGATGTAAGAGAGTGTGGAACAGAAAGGTATCCCACCATGGCTTGAAACTGGTCCATGTTTAGATCAGTGGGGATAGAAGTGTCTCTTCAGAATTTGTTGAGTATGGCTTTATGCAAAGGGGATATGCGTAAAAGTTCAAGGATGGAGGTAAGTGCAGGTGTCTTCCCTAACTAATCTACTAGGTCATACTCAGGTTTGGTTGCTAAGGAAGCAATGTTTTTAGCTGGAGCACCTTGCAAAGTGAATTTACCTCAATGAGTTGTAACATTACATTTAAAGGTAGATTCAGAAGAAGGTTCGATGCCTTTTAGGACAACCTTGGTTCTTTGGGTATAATTTTCAGGCGTTTTGTCCTTGATGATAATGGTAGAGACATAATTGTCCATTGAAATGTGATTAACAGTTAAATCATAATTATAGGATGCTCTGGTATAGTTGGTCTTCTCATCTGTGGCTTTGGCTTTTCCCTTGTCATGTTTTGGGAATGGCTCTTTAAACATTTAATGTTCTTGGCTAGATGAGTGTCCCTCGATCTCAATGTCACCTCTATCAATAAGATCTTGTATGATGTTCTTTATTCGATGACAATTTCTTGTTTTATGGCCCTTGCTCTTGTGATATTCACAGTATTCATCATCATTCCACAAATTTGGTTTGACCTTTGGCTCATATGGAGGCATATCTGGAATTGTTATTATTTTGTTTGCCACTAGCTTCTTGAAAGCTGACTCAAGTGGTTCTCCCAATGAGGTGTATTTCCTTCATGGTTTTGAAGTTGTTTGAGTATTCACTTGATTGTTTGTAGAACTTGATCCAAAAAAAAACAATTTTGGGTCGTATTGTATTAGCATCAACAACACCATCATTGATTGCATTCTTGTTTTTTTTTCCAAAATCTTGGCTTGTCTTTTCCTTTAAAGTCCTCTTTGTTTTCTTTGAATATTTTGGCGATGCCTTGCTCAATTAGGACCTTCTCTATTGCTAAGCCTTTTTCAATGACATCCTTGAAGGTGGACAAACAAGATTTTCTCAAGTCATAACCAATGTCTTTGTTGACGTTTTGGGTGAACATCTCTACCATTTGTTTTTGTGGAATTTCACAAAAGCATCTACTAGCTAGATTCCTCCATCTTTGTAAAAATGATGAAAAAGACTCTCCATCCTTTTGCTTGGTGTTGCACAAAGTAGTGACTGATATGTTTGTTTATATGTTGTATAAGAAATGTTGGATAAATGCCTCTGTTAAGTCACCCCATGACTTAATTCCAGGTGGGAGTTGGGAGAACCATTCCATAACTTGATCACCTAAGCTTTGTGGGAATAATCTTATCAAATATGTCTCTTATGTTGCTACCTCAATGCAAGCTATGAAAAATTGTCTTATATGTGCCTTAGGATCCCCTTTTCCTATGTACTTATCAAACTTAGGTGTCACAAAATGTGTAGGAAATGAAGGCATTGGAATGCTTTTGTCAAATGGATAGGGACATATGTCTCTCATTGTGTAAGTTGGCTTCGGTGTATTTATGTCCTCCATTTTCTTTTGTAAGTCCTTAATTTGTTGTTCCAAATTGGTCTTAGGTGGAGACCAACTTATTGGATCATATCCCATGCCTGAGGCATCGGGTGGAGGAGGAGAATGTTTCATATATGGATGATACTGATCATACACATGTTTATATGGAGGAGGTCTATAATGATGTTGCGTATATGGACCACTTGGCATAGAGTCATGATGAGGAATGGAATATTTGTTTTGTCCATGTATACCATACTCTATAGGCATGTCATGAGTTTGTTCTAGTGTGTTGCCCCCAAATTTGACGTGGGGTTTCCTTGTGTCCAAAAATTGAAGATGCCTTTGGATATCCAATTGCTTTGATGGTTTGTCCTTAACATTGGTATGTGATTGAGTATATTTTTCTGCATAAGACTTCCATAAAGGTCTGCATAGATGAGTATCATATGTTTGACCATGTGTATGTTGGACCTCAGGTTTTTGAAACAAAGATGATGGTAATTCAGGCACAAGATGTGGTCCTCTATTGCCTCCGCTATTAGGCCTCCTTTGATCCATGTTGAGTTGAGGTTCTTGCAAAGGTTGATTTTCCATTATTTGAGACATGTCAAAATTATGAGGGATCTTGGCTCCACTTTGTGCCATCACTTGTAAGAAATATTGTCTATCTCTCCTCATTATTTCCTCAACCAATCGATTAAAAGGGGTATCCATAATGGAGTCTTCCACTTCTGTTGAAGGTACGGAAAAGTTGTCCATATTGTCATTGTGTGTATCATTGTTGTTTGTAGTGTCCACGTTCTCAACATTTGGAATGTTTCTATAGGCATCCATTTCAGGTAATGTGGTATGATCAGAATTGAAAAAGACATCATTATCATACTCATAGGCACTCATGTTTGCAGACTCTTGATCCTCTTTAGCTTCTCTCCTAGATTTTTGGGAACGGGTTTCAACCATGAACTAGGTCTTGACCAAGATGTTTGAGACTAGATGAAAATGGAAAGAGTATGGAAGACCAAGAGTTGGATGGAATGTAAATGAATCTGAAGTGTACTTGCAATGTCCAAAGTGTAAGACCAAGTATGTATGTAGTAGAGTAGGTGTGGCTTCCAAAGAGATGATAGTTTCTCTTGATGAGGTAAGTTGACCTTGACTCTAAGTAAGACCAAATGAGACCCAAAGGTGATAGACCTTGATGAGGGACCACTTAGAAAAATGTTGTTGTAGGTAGTGTGTTGACAAAACAAGTGACCTTTTGACTCAAGTTTAGACAAATGTGAATGTAATGCAAGGTGTAAAGCAATGATGGACTTTGTGAGACCCAGAAATAGGCTGAATGCTAGATGAAAACCTGGAGAGATAACCTAGGAAGCTCAATAAGTCTAAAACTAACTACTCTTATTTGCTGGACTGTAAATTTTTCCAATTCTGAACACAGACGTGTCTGTATACTTCACAAACGTGGTTAAATGACATAGACATGGTTGAACACTGCACAGACACATTTCAAAGATTTTGTGAATGCAATTTTCTTTAGGATGACACAAATGTGTTTAAGTACTTCACCGACGTGGTTAAATGACAAACACATGTTTTTGTCAGACACAGACACATTTCTGGAAACTGAGTGCAATTTTTCCAATTTGTAAAGTTGTTTGTTGTGACCAAATTTGAATTTGTTTGACTATTTTTCATGACAAGAGGAGACAATATTGATGAAAACTCAATGTTTGTAAGTGTTTAGACTCAAAATGACTCAAAGCAAAGTGTGTTGTTTGATGTAAAAATGTTTTGCATACACTTGAAGACACAAAAGACACAATGTTTTGATGTTTGATCTTGAATGTTTGAATGTTTAAAATAAGACAATCACAATTCTTATGGTTGGCCAGGACAATAGTTGTTGATCCCACATGGGGTTTCCCCTGAGGCTACGCTATTTAGAGCAGATACTTAGATGCTTGACCCACTAGCTCCACCCTCAGCACTCACTTCTCCGGGGCAGCCAAGCATCAATCCCCATGAAAACTCCTCGTGGCAAACTTTGTATCTCTACTAAGAACCATTTAGGTGTCTACAGTTTGATATCTCTCTTGATATGTATGCTTAGAATTGTAGTTTCATTCTTCTTTCATTTATGATTGATACTAACAACATTAACATTTGAATCTTGTGTTTCTTGAGTCCTATTTGCAGTGCATCATTTGGTGAACCTGACGTGAATCGAACACGCAACCTTCTGATTAAAAACTAATTTTTAAAAAAATTGTCAAAATTGCCACACATAGGTTGCGCTTTAGCGCTATTGACACACATTTTAGCACCTTCGACAGCTGAATATTTAGCACTTTTATCTGAATTCTAGCACGTTTGGTTCAGATTTAGCGCCTTTGTCCTAGTTATAGAACTATGGTTATTTAAATAGCATTGTTGTCACTCTTTTAGCGCATTTGCGCTCTCCGTCTCACAGAATTTTTATTTTGTTTGACAGTTTTTATTAGCGCTTTTGTCCATCTTGTAGCATTGTTGTTGTTCTTTTAGTGTTTTTGTCAGTCTTTCAATGCGTTTGTATTAAAGTAGCACTTCTGTGTTTACACAGAGTAGCACTTTTGTAACAGAGAGTTGAAAAAAAATGTTATGTAACCGAAAAATCAAAATTTTAGGCTTGTAGAAGCCCACCAAAAACCTTCTTTTTTACTAACTGTTGTCTTTTCTTGTGCAGGTTTTTGCTAACTTCTTGTTTTGCAGGATTCAAGGAGTTAGGGATTAGAAAGTTTATTTCTTTTTTTTAAGCTTTGTCTTAAAGTTAGATTATAAAGAATTCACTTTCCTTTTGGACTAAGATCAACTTCATCTTTCCTTTTGGACTAAAATAAACAAAATTTTCAATTTGGGGTTTTAAAAATAATTTCATTTGCAAAAGTTAAAAAGAACCACAAAAACACACAAACAAACTTTATTTTCTTGCAAGTTAGGGGCAAATCTTTCATTTTGGGTTTAAAATAAACAAAACAACTTTCATTTCTTGCAAGGGATAAAGTCCGCAATCAACGTTTTATTTTGCAAGTTAAAATGAACAAACAACTTGTCTATTTTGTTTCCAAAAATTGTTTTTACTTTGAGAAACATGCTTTCAATTTTGTTGACCAAGATTTTCAATTTCCTAGTTAGAAAACAAATTGCCTTGTGAAGTTAAAAAGAACACCGTGGTTGTTTGAGCAAAATCTCCAAATAGCATATAGATCACATTGCAATAAACTAGTTAAAAAAAACAAGCGTTTTCAGTGTTTGGCACACTTGTGCAAAAAATAATTTGTAGAGTGGTCCCATTTCCAACACACACTATCATCTCCCTTGGCTCTCGTGGTCCTAGGTGCAAGAGAAAAGTGTTAGTAACGCTCGAAATTTATATTTTTAAGAGAGGCCTGCCAAGAGACACATCACTCTTAGGAACGACCTTGCGCGGTAAATCCTTCAAGCCGCTATAGAAATTAGGTGAGAGAGAAATTTGTAGCCTTGGGTGTAGTTGTTCCTACAGTGTAACTTGCCGAAAGGACATATGGGCCCCACCACAAGTTACAAGGCTCTTAAGTGAGTCACTGCAGAATGAACTTACATCCAAAAATATTGAACATTACTAAATACCTTTTATTATAGAAGCCCACCCATTCTATTGATTGAGGATATTTGTGAAAATTTCAATGCAAGAGAATAGATGGTTTTTCTCCCAAGATACTCACCATACATATTTCCTTGAGTAGAAACAGGGCTTTTTGAAAGGCTACTTGTAGCTTGATGAAAGTGGTGACTCCCCCATCATAGGGATCATCTATCTGTTATGCTCACGCAAGACTTAGTATATCACATCCTTACCTGTCATGATGGGATTCATAAGGTATATAGTACCAAAGTCGAAGAAATATCAAGATGTGGGCTGAAAATATCGCAACTGGCCATTGACCTTAGGGATAAAAAGTGTGTTTGAGTTGTCTTCATTTTGTGTCAGACCAATAACAATTTGAACCGACTTCAGGCTTTGAGAAACATAAAATAAATTTGTAAAGAGGGTCACAAAGTTCATGATTGGGTTGATTTAGACCCACACCTATTTTTGCCTTTTGTTAAAAAAGGGCAAGGTTATTGTGCTTGTGTGCTTGTTGCGTTTTCTTGTCAAAGAAATTCAAAACAATTTTAAACCAAGAATTCATCCAACAAATTTTCCTCAAACATTGATAAATAAAACAAACATCAACAAGTGAAATAAGTATCAAGTTTGTATGACCATCACTCACATCTTGAGAAAAAGGAGTCTTCATCAAAAGACCACATTGAAGAAGAGACAATTGGGTTCAAAAGCTCTAATCAAAAGAAGGAAGTTTTTTATATCAATAGACATTTCTTTCTCACATAGAGCCTTCTTGCGCCATATGCACTTGTATCTTCAAGGAAAATCCAATGAATTTGACAAGGAGCCTTTGAAAAATAGAGCTTTTACTCAGGATAGAGCCTTGGATTATCACAAAAACAAAGGGGGCAAGATCAACCCTGCTTTCTTTCCAAAAATCTGTATCACCTACAACGAAGCTCGAGGGGAACCACCAACCCCTGAGAGAGAGGAAGAAGTAGAAACCCCCTTTGTGACAAAAAGTTTTTATTGAGGTGCATATTCTATCCACTTTCACCTTCATACATCACAAAACCATTCAAATCTCAAAATACAAAAAGGTCTTGTCTTAAGTTCTTTTAAATATTGCTTAAATCAAACCAACAAATCACTTTTAGAGTGTCTCTACATCTAGGATCAATCATCCTAAGAGGCATTTCTACATAGGTTAAAACTAGTTTCTGAGTGCATCCTCTCATTGCTAGGTAACTTGGTTTGTAACACATCTCAAACCTTGCTATACCTTATCACATCAAAATTGTTGAAAACACAAGAGCAATTCACAAAGAACTTTGTTAACATCCAACCTTCAGTGTTAGAGATCCATCTTCCAACAAACATTTCACAAAACTTATCTTCCATCAAACATTTCATCACCACCTCATAATCACTTTCACCAACCTCAAAAATTTCAACAACATGGCTCAAGAAAGATCAATGAGAAACTGACAACCAGAGATTGAAGACAAGGAAGAAAACCTCAACTATTTTCATGAGGCCATTTGAGGAGGCACAAATGATGAAGATCCTATAACTCCAACTCCTGATGATATAGAAAGAGCACAACATAAACCCAAGTTCAATAGACTCTTCGATGAAATCCTTAGAAATAATGCAGATGCTCATTTTCTGAGACTTGTTCAAGAGGGTGCTAAACTACCCTCTAACTTTGATACCACACAAATACGACAGACATCTAAGCAACATAGCCGTAATGATGGTGGAAGAGGTAGAGATTACTTCCGCTATGACCTTAATCATCAAGGGAATCTTCCACCTCCTCCTCTATCAGAAATAGACATGTTGAGACAACAAGTAGAAAATCTCGCTCAACAACTCAATAGTGGTGTGAAGACTACTCGTTTTTCACTTAACGATATTTGTCCCTATCCTTTTGATAGGAACATGCATATGCCACATTTTCCACGAGGGTTTGAAACACCCAAGTTTGAGAAGTACAGGGGAAAAGGAGACCCTAGAGATCATGTATAAGAATTTCACTCAGCTTGTTTAGAGGTGGCCTATGAGGACACCTATCCAATGCACCTCTTTCCTCAGAGTTTGGGAGGCACAATCATGCAATGGTTTTCTCAATTACCAGGTGGCATTAAAACATTTCAGGAACTAGTTCAAAAATTCATCGCTCATTATGCACATAACATAGAACGAGATGTTACCATGGCAGATTTATGCAACACCAAACAAAAACCAGGGGAGTTGTTCTCATCTTTCCTGCAACGATGGAGGTAACTGTCTAGCATATGTTCTCTTCATTTTCCTGAACAAGAACTAGTGGAAATATTCATTTCCAACTTGAATGATGAGATGGAATTTCATTTAGACATGAAGGGTACATAATCCTTTGAAGGGATGATCACTCAAGGATTAAAATGTGAACGAGCCCTTATCAAAATGGGACTTATCAAAATTTACAATGAACCTAAAGATGGTCCTCGACCATGTTATAATAATGATAAACCCAATTTTTGGAACAAGAACAAGAACGTTGTCAATGACGGGATAGTGGATGAACGAAAAGTAAAAATTTCACAGCCTGTGGTCAAGTTTGTAGGATAAAATCCCCCTCCTAAAAACAACACCATCACTCACCCACAAAATCAAGGTCGCAATGCACCACAAGAGGAACCAAAACAATGACAACAAAACTACAAGCCAAAATGCAGATACACACCCTTAGGGGAACCCATTGAAACAATATTACGCCAATTGGTCTCCTCCAATCTTGTGACCTTACCAAAAACATCTAACTATGAAACCTCAGGTCAAGCCTCCATGGTGGAGAGATAATGAACATTGTGAATTTCACTAGGGAAGAGGGCATAAAACGAGCAATTGCCATCGACTGAAAGATCTTGTTCAAGATCTTATTGACAGAGGAGAAATTGAAATAGAAGGACATGATCCTAAAACATCCAACAATGATCATCTAATGTTCAAAATTCCACTTCCATCACATGATCAAAGGGGTCCTTCCACCTCAGGGCGAAACACAGATACTACAACTAATTATACACAAGCTGCATATAATTATATTGTGAATCACCTCTATGACGTTGATGAACAAGTTTCAACTATCACCATCAAAGATCCAAATCTTGCATGCAACGTTGTTACGTGTCGTAGAAAAATTACCATTCAAGCAGTACCACAAGGAATGACACCCCTGCCCAAGCAATATAATCTTGTGGAACAATTGGCTAAAATGCTCGCTCATTTCCATATTAGAGCTTTTGCACTTATCCCCCTCACACAAAACAATCTTGGATCAAGCTCTCCAAGAAGCATCAGTCCTCGTCAACCTCAACACAGATCAATTTCAACCCATGGTTGGCAGTCTCAGGTCATCACCATTCCTCACTTTTTTTGAAAGTGACAACGCTTCATTCCAACAACCACATAATGCATCCCTTCACATTGAAGGATTTGTAAACCAACATAGAATCAAGCGAGCTTTGATTGACAATGGAGTCGGCTTGAATATATGCACCTTGCATTTGGTCACAACATTGGGGTATGCAGTAGAATCAGTGGATCCTATTAAAAAGATAACCATTAAGGCCTATGACGATGCAGAGCGTTCTTCCAAAGGAGCTGTTGTATTACCTATCAGAGTAGGGCTAGTGGTGAAACATATAGTTTGCCAAGTTCTAGACCTTCCTTTGCCATATAATCTCTTGTTAGGAAGACCTTGGATACATGTCATGCAAGTCATTCCATCCACCTATCATCAATGTATCAAGTTTCCCCATAATGGTATAGAAATCACAATCCTTGGCGATGCAAATCCATTTGTGTATTGTAAAAATATTAACCATCAGCCAAATATCACCATACCTAACAATAGAGAAGCTATCCCTTCCATACCATATGTTAGTCCAGCCTCTCTTTCCAGCTCAATCAATTGTATACCAAAGCAAGAGAAGTTGAAAATGAAAATGGCCAAGGAAGGTCTCGAGGAATATAATCTTAGCCAACTCTTTTGTGTTGGAAAATTACTCACCTCCCCTAGAACCCATGGAAAACCTCAAAAGTTGCTTCAAACACCACTGGCCAAGCAAGCATGCACTTTGGTGTAATTCATCCCTAGTAAAAGTCAGGAAGAGAAAACCCGGGATGAGGACCTGGTAGAATGGATCTACAAGGACCCTATCAACACAGAAAGCTCAAAGGCTAAGCTTCCCAATAATAAATATGGAAAAGGCCTCACTATCATGCAAAGAATGGGTTATGATGGCTAGAGTGCTTTGGGACATTGGAAACAAGGACGACACGAGCCCTTACAACTTGAATTGAAACACAAAGATAAAACTGGAGTAGGTTTTCAAAAGGAATATCTTCCTAAAATTAGATTCAAAGGAAAAGCCAACAAATCCGTGTATCAACCAGTTACTCAAAGGAGGCCATCCTTGATTATATCTGCAACACCAACTACACCACCTGCATCAACCAAACTGATAATCCCATCAGTAGCAGCAGTAGCACCAATTGTACCAACAACACCGATACTCCTAGCAACTGTACCAACCGCACCCACCAAACTGATAATCCCATCAGTAGCATCAGATTCGTCAGCAGTATCAACAACACCAATAACCTTGGCAGCAACATCAACAGTGTCGATACTCCCAGCAGCAACATCAACAACACCAATAACCCTGGTAGCAACATCAACAACACCAATAACCCCATCAGCAACACCAACAATCCCACGTCTAAAAGTGCATAAACACGTGACCAATACACTCTTCAATTCGAAAGATATCCTAGCCTAGTATAGTAATCGAATATTAGAGAGTGATTCAAAGACAGACTCGCATGAGTGGGAATGGGATTCAGTGAATCTAATTACTTCAGATGAGGAAGACACGTCACCTCCACCACCTTGTAAAGATATCCTAGTTTATGGAGAGGCATGGATTAAAACCTTTTGGGTTCCTGAGAAAGAAGCAACTTCCACAGGCCCTACGTCAAATCCTACACCAGAATCTGACAAGGAGAGTACCATCGATGAACTTCACTCATCTATATTAACCCTCACTGATGTCTCCTTCGAACTTAACTTAATCAATGAGGTAATGCCTATCATGCACCCCAAACTCATCGACTGGAACCAGCCAAATCCCCCATGTCTTAATCATTTCCAAAACGATGAGGCGCTCATAGACTTTTTAGAAATATGGGATAACATACCAGGCGGGGATCATAAAGTTGGGTTTGCCATCGAACTTAACAGCGCACCATACTTTGGGGCAGATACCAAACCTTTCAGATGCAGAAATATCATAATAAAATATGGATCTTCTAGTGAAAACCACACAATGACACTTGTTGATCCCAAAAAATAAAAAAATAAAGAGCGTATCCAAAGGTGAAAACCTCTCCGAGGCACCTGAGGATGAAAGGTTTGACATCCTCCCCTCTAGTACAAATTAGGAGAGATCGACGATCCTAATCGAAGAAACAAAAGAATTCAATGTGGGGACCCCTGAGACTCCTCACCAAATACATTTGGCATCTCTATTAACTCCTGAGGAACAACCAAAATTTGTGGAATTCTTTCAGAAGCGTCAAATCAACTTCGCACTGTCTTATGCAGACATGCCTAGCTTAGATCCTGATTTAGTCATGCATCACCTAACCATGGCAGAAGGAGATAAACCGGTCAAACAAAAGCTCAGAAAGATCCACCCACATATTGTTGTTCTAGTTAAAGCAAAACTCAAAAATCTCTTGGATGTTGGTTTTATCAGACCAATCAATTATGCAGATTGGATTTCCAACATTGTACCTGTCGGTAAACCTAATGGGGGCACCTGTATCTATACAGACTTCAAATATTTGAACAAGGCATACCCTAAAGATGATTTCCCCTTACCAAAAAATCGACATGATTGTCGATCTCACAGCGGGTCATGCAATGCTTTCTCTTATGGATGGATTTTCAGGGTACAACCAGATCAAGATTGTTCTAGAGGATCAACATAAAACTGCTTTCACATGCCCATGGGGAACCTATTGTTGGAATGTAATGCCATTTGGTCTAAGGAATGCAGGGGGGAAACCTATCAAAGAGATATGTCTACAATCTTTCATGACATGATGCACACCATAATGGAAGATTATGTTGATGATTTACTAGCTAAATCATTAACAAGAGAGGGTCATCTGGCAATACTGGGCCAAATCTTTGACACATTAGAGAAATATCATGTCCATCTTAATCCAAAGAAATGTGTCTTTGGAGTAACCTGCGGGAAGCTCTTAGGATACATTGTCTCAAGAAAAGGCATTGAAGTAGATCTGGCGAAAGTCAAAGCAATCATGGACATGCCACCTCCAAAGAACATTAGTCAGTTAAGGACACTACAAGGGCGGATACAATCAATTCAGAGATTCATTGCACAATTGGCTGATAAGTGACATCCCTTCACGCATCTGTTACACAAGAATATCCACTTTCAATGGGATACAAAGTGCCAGTAAGCATTCCAAATGCTTAAGGACTACATGATGAATACACTGTTGATGACCCCCCCAAATCCAAGTAGACCTCTATTGCCATATATTTTAGCTAAAAATACGGCATTAGGAGTACTACTAGCACAACACAATGTAGAAGGAAAAGAATGTGTTGTATACTATATATCTCGCACATTGGTAGGCTATGAACTTAATTACACATCTATTGAGCGAGCTTGCCTAGCAGTTATCTTAGCAGCCACCAAATTGAGGCACTACATGTTAGCACACAAGGTACAACTCATCGCCAAAATAGATCCACTCAAATACCTACTCAGCAAGGCAACATTGACAGGCCTCTTGGCCAAATGGGTTATGATCTTGAGTGAATTTGATATAGAATATGTGGACCGCAAGGCTATCAAGGGGCAGGTTATTGTGGATCAGTTGGTTGATGCACCCCTCATAGGTTACCATCCTCTTGTTTCCAATTTTCTAGATGAAGAGATCTTCATGATCACAGCTACGAAACCTTGGAAGATATATTTTGATGGATCATACACTAGACATGGCTCGGGGGCAGGTATTATTTTCATCACACCTCAAGGTGATAGCATCCCGAAGTCATACAAGCTCACTTTCTCATGCACCAATAATATAGCAGAATATGAGGCCTTGATCACATGACTAAGATTGGCTATACAATAACATCTAAAAGAGCTACAGGTATATGGAGATTCTCAGCTAGTCATTTGACAAGTCACCGATGAATATCAAACTAAGGATGATAAGCTCATGCCATATAAAAGTATGGTGGATAGTTACAAAGAATCATTTACAATTATCACATTTGAGGAAGTACCCAGAGATTAGAATCGAGTTTCCGACGTAATGGCTATAATTGCATCTCTCCTGGATCTTCCGCAAAATTTAACACACTACAAGTTCTTGGTAGAACAACTTTGGATCCCCGCGTATGATATCCTCGAAACTGAAATGATATGTCGCCTTATCGGTTATGAATCCTCATGGTACGGTGAGTTCTTCACTTACCTCCGTGATCACACACTTCCTCCCAATCAATCAAATAACTAACAAAAAACCTTCATCTGCCAAACCGCTCGATACACCATCATTGTCGAAACCCTATACAGGCGAAGTCTTGATGGTACTCTCCTTCAATGTTTGGAACAAGATGAGATAACAAAGGCCTTGGAAGAGGTACATGAAGGAATTTGTGGGGCTCACTCAAGCGGTCCTTCACTCGCAAAGAAAATCATGCGCGCTGGATATTATTGGCCCACCATGGAAAAAGACTTACTATTTTGTCAAAAAATGCAAGAAGTGCCAAGTTCACGGAGACCTGATACATGCGCTAGTACAAGAATTGCAACCAATCACAACACCATGGCCCTTTTGTCAATGGGGACTTGACCTTGTGGGTAAAATCCATCCATCTTCATCCAACGACCATAAATTTATCATTACCGCCATCAAATACTTCACAAAGTGGATCAAAGCCATTCCACTTACCCAAGTCACTGGCAAGCAGATCGCCTCATTCATCCTTAATTACATCATCTCCCGATATGGTGCACCCATGTCCATCATCACAGATAACGGGCTTCCTTTCAAAAATCAGGATGTCCGTGAACTCTATGAGAAGTTTCACATTCAACACCGTTTTTCCACCCCCTATTACCCACAAGGCAATGGTCAAGCCAAAGCATCAAACAAGAACATATTGAGGATCCTCAAAAAGATAGTCAATGATGTTGGTCGTGATTGGCACATTTAATTAAATCCTATACTATGTGTGTATCGAACTAGCATTCGAACCCCTACAGGTGCAACTCCCTACTCATTGGTTTATGGAGCAGAAGCCATCTTGCCTATTGAGGTTGAAATACCATCTCTATGGGTCTCTTTGCATAGTATGATAGATGATGAAGCATACTGATTCTCCTGTCTTCAGGACTTCGAACTGCTTGATGAAAGGCGACAAGATGCATACAACAACCTAAAAGCCTATCAGCAGTGCATGAGAAGAAGCTACAATCATTAGGTCAAACCTCACACATTTGAGGTAGGTGATTTTGTTCTCAGGGAGAATCCTCGCAACCAACCAAACAAAGAACATCAGGGCAAGTTTGAATCCAACTGGTTGGGTCCATATGTTATCCCTGTTGTATTTGGGTATGGGGCATATCAGTTGGCAACTTCAGAAGGAGAACCACTAGCAGATCCGATCAATAACATGCACCTCAAATGGTTTCATACATAAGCTGTGCAGAGCATCAGGCTCCTCTAATATATAAAAAAATACCAAGAACATTCAGAAAAATGTCTTGAAGAACATACAAAAGAATCAAGAAAATAGTAAAGAAAAATCATACATCCAAATAGTGAAAACCACTATGGTGGCACCTTGGGTAAGTACGATGGTGAAAACCTAGGAAACAGGTGCCACTCATAAAGGCTATGGCTCCATTGTCTTTCAGACTTGTTGTGATCACATCTATTCATCCTTTATTTAAACCATGGCTTGTCATTGATCTGCAATCAGGGTTTGTATTTCATGTGTCATGTATCCCGCTTTCATAACAACATCTAAAGTGGGGGCAATGTTCTTAACCTACTGATGGAAGTGGATTCTACATTACTTGTGATTCATTGAGTTCTTCATTCAAAACTGTTTGGAAATAAGACCAATAACATTCGTAAAAACTCATAAAATACCAAAAACACTCAAAAACACTCACAAAATCCAAAAACATGTCAAAAACATCAAAAATCAATCAAAAACATTGCAATATATAATATTCTTTGTACATACACATCGCAATAGACACCAAACAACATATTTTTTAGCTACTCAATGATGATCACTTATCAAATCAACCAACCAATCAAAACATCTACACAATTTTCTTCACAAGGATGCATCCTTCCTCACAGACAAGACATGGTAACATTTTCTTTGATGAGAAAATTATGTTTAGCTGATCAGCACTTGGTCATTTTATTTATTTGTTTATTCATATCAGGTTCCTATGCTACTCTAGGATATCCACAAGTGATTAGAGTAAGTTGGGATGGCTCATGATATCTTTTTCTTTGTTTGTTGTCTATAAATTGATCCAATGAAGTTCTAGGGCATGTACTAATGGTGTCTAAGTGGGAAGTTCATTAAGCTACGTGATCCTATGCAAAAATACAGTCATAGATCACTATGGCTTACTGACTACAACGTATACCTCGACCATTTGCACATGAACCAAAATGGAGGGTAACTTTTCCTTCTCTGCGATGCTTGCTTACAAGTGAAATGCTCAAACTTGGTTCCTGCTACCTCGACAAGAATGATACTACCATGCTCAATGATGAAAATTGAGCACTGTAAATAATCTATGAATCGTCATTTCATCTCATCTGTTTATATTGCATTCCGTTGCATTCCATCCATCCATACATCTATATCATTGCATATCATGCATACATTGTCATAACAATGCATACTCTATTTTGCTCCTCTTACATAGGAATGGGTCCTAAGTTCTCCATACCTTCTATCTAACATTGAATCCCCCCCTCACCCTCCCTATCTAGGTCATCATCATAATCACATAACCTACATCTTGTCCCATCAAACCAATCAAGCCACGTTCATCACCATCCATCTCTAAAAGGAAGGGTTGTGTAACCCATGTTACCAAGGTCATCCTATAAGCAAAGCAAGTTACTCTGTCTACATAGGAACATCGACTCACGCACACCTAGACTATCAAAAAATACTTTTTAATCAAGTATCTTCGGGTCTCAACAGGTAATCAATTATGGCAATCCTAGACTACAACATGCATTTATCACAATGACCTAGTCGCAACGGGGTTGCTATGATTCAACACAAACAACCTACAACGCAAACACTATCAATTGATCAACCAATCAAACACAATCAAAACGAACAATACATCAATTGTCTAAGTCTCAATGAGTATTTTGCTTCAGATACCTTGACTTCATCGAGCAATTACATCAAATGTCTAAGTCACAACAGGTCACTTTGACTCACTTACTTAGACTTTATCTTGTCCAAGCGAACAATTGACATCAATTGTCATACTTTGACTCAACCGAGGCAATTAAACCGATTGCACCACATTGTCCAACCAATTTTGATCAATTGTACAACATCAATCAAAATCACAAACACTACATTTGCACTATGACCCCCTATGTACTTTCGAGGCTTGCCATTTCTCCGTATTCACTTCGTCTTCTCCCATTCTTTCACCATTATTTCTAGTTTCTTATATTCTACCTCCTCCCAACTTCTTTCTCTTTTTTGAGAGATGGCCCAATTTTTTGAATTTTTTTCGACCCATCTCTCGAGGGGGCATACCACCCACTAAATTAACAATTTATGGGGCATATTTCTTCACACCTATCTTTCTTTCTTTGAAACGACGCGATAAACCACATCGTCTCAAAGAGGGCCAAATGTAATCACATAAATCTGTCCACTTAATTGAATAAATATTTACTATTTATTTGATTATTTAACCATCAATAATCAGTTAATTAAATTAATATTTAACTAATTTCATCCTCAACCTCTTCTCCTATTAATTACATAAATTATTCAATTTATTTAAATTAATTCATTAAGCCACACTCTAAAACAATTAAATAAATAAAGCACATTTATTTAATTTAACCCCTTTCCTCATTTAAATAAAATAATGAATTTTATTTTAATTAAAATCCTATTTTCTCTCACCCACAAAACCCACTAGACTCTTCTAACCCATTCTAGACTCTTCTAATGCATTCTAGATTCTTCTAATCCATTCTAAATTATCCTAATCACCCTCCCTAATTATTGTCACATTCCTAAGCAACTTGGAGTTGCTTCTCAAAGCCTCAAAGTCTTTGAAAAGCATTAAAGGCTTTATGTCTTCAATAAGTTAACCTCTAAAGTCTTCCAAACCATTAATGGCTCTTACATAACCATTTATGGCTCTTACATGACCATTAATGGCTCTTACATGACCATTAATGGTTAACTCAACTCACCCACATGGTTAAAGACTTTCCCTCTAAGTCAACCCTCATTTGACTCATGGGTCTCTTCAAGCATTTATTGCTTTGATCATGGTTATCCTCACTAACTCTCGCACAAGAGTTTGTCCATTGGATAAAGGCTTTATTCATTCAACTCAAGCCTAACCTTACCTCCTAAGGTAACCTTCAAGTCATCTCAAGCATTTAATGCTTCTTCCCTCTCCTCTCAAGCTATCTCATGTTGACATTTGTCATCTTGGGATTGGGTTGAAAGCCCTCACATGGATCACAAATCCATCAATCCTGACCATTGTTGAGATTACTCAATCTCAACCATCCATTTTTCTATTTTTCCTATAAATAGAGCCCATTCCTTTTTAATCCAGATCCAGAAATCTTGTATGCATCAAACTTATACCAATTTTAAGAGAGCATTCTAGGAGCACTTTTCTTTGTTATTTTGGATAAAAGTAACATAGATTAATTAGGATTTCTCATATTTAGCTTCTTGCATTTGCATAATTAGTCATTTTTCATAATCTTGAATCTCCATAAGACATCCATAATAGTGCAAAAAGTTGAGGGCTACACTCATGTGGAACTTGGAGAGGAGAGGAACAAGGGAGGAGCAACTATGAGCATGTTGGAGAGAATTTGGGAGGGTTTAGTGTCTTTCTTCCATTTTTGTGTGCTTTCTATAATCTGTTTGACATCTCTCTTGATATGCATGCTTAGGACTGTAGTTTCATTCTTCTTTCATTTCTGATTGATACTAACAACATTAACATTTGAATCTTGTGTTTCTTAAGTCCTTTTTGCAGTGCATCAAATTGTGTTTGTAATAAATTTTAGTAGAAACCCACAAACCTTGAGTTAACTAAAAAGTTTGTTTAAATTGTTTGTACTTTATTTAATGTTATGTATCTTAAATAGTTAAGAGCACACAAACATTAAATGCCATCTTCAACTTATTTTCTTCATGGATGGGAAGCTCTACACTGGCATTCCAGAAATTACAAGTTTTTGGGGTTTCATCTGCGGACTGTGAATTGTAGCAGTGGGTATCTCTACTTGGAGCTCAGAATGGGTGGTAACCTAAACATGAACGAGCCTCCAGGATGTGAAAACTGGAAGAGTGAACGAAAGGTCTGGAGAAGGCTCCACAGATACGGCTTTATTGACTATATGAAAAAGCTTCACGAAAGCAAAAAATTTGTGTCTTATGGTTTTGCCAGAAGCTGGAGTAACAACAGAGTCACCTTGTTCGGGGAGATTTGGCAAATTGATGAAAACCTAGTTGCGGAGGTCACGGGTCTTCAGACGGAGGGTTCTAAATTCTACAGGGACCGGAAGTATGCAGCTGAAGCTTTCAAAAATTTCCTAAAGTCGAAGGATGAGAAGGGCAAGCTTGTGAAGAAGGACAAAATCTCCTACTACACCCCCCAGCAGGTAAAGCCCTTTTGGCAAAAAGTTCTAAGGGTTTTAATGGAGTATTTGACTGTGGATGGAAGATTTACAAAAATTTATAACTATCACTTCGCTATTTTGAACCATTTCTGTCATGTGGCTAAAATTTCCCTACCTTTCTATTTAGCGTCCTCCCTAAATGAGAGTCTTGCAAACCACGCTAAAAAGCCTAACTCTTACCCTATAGCCCACCAGGGGCTTATTCTGGTAATATATGAACATCTAAAGGACAAGGCCAGGGCAACCAAAGATGACCCCTTGATCACTAACGCTCATATCTCTGAGAGCTGCAAAGACTCTGATTCGGATGGGGATCAACCCAATACCCCTACCCACAAAAAAAGGAAAGCAGAAACAGAGCATGAGGAAATGGAGGTGCACTGTGATGAGGAAGAGGAAAAGGACAAGGACATTGATACTGAAATGGAGCAAGATAAGGATGAGAACAATGGTGAAAGGGAGGAAGGGGGTAACTCTGAAAACCCTCACTCTAACCCTAATGGCTTGGAAAGTGAGAATGATGCTCTGAATTCTAAGGAGGATGACAACCCTTACTCTGAGGAGACTGAACAGGGCAAGGACTCTGCGAACACCATCTTGAACATTGCCCGTAACTGCACTCTGTAATCCTTCAATTTCCAGAAATGGGTTGTCGACAACATCACCAGTATGCAAGGTAAGCAAAGGGAGCTGGAAAATAAGATTAATAAGTTGATTAAGGATTCTAACTCTGGGAAACAGAATGATGATATGAAAAACAATGAAGCTGAGGAGGAAACTGAGATGGAGGATTGGCTGGAGAAAGATCTGATCAAAGGGGACCTGAAACACTTGGAGGATGTTATCAGAATTCTGAAAGAATAGGTAGAGGAGGACAAAGACAACATCAACACCTGGGTCGCCCGTAATGAGAAGGCTCTGAAAACCTTCATGAACCACAACCTCCAGGTCCTTAAAGTTTCATCCCAGAACATGAACGCTTTGGTGGATCATTTGGAAAGGAAAAATCAGGATAAGAACCTGGTAACTATAGAAGATGTTCCAACCTCCAGCCCCACCCACCAGAATCCCAGACGCAGAACAAGGCAGACCACTACTGGGAAGGACACCAAAATGAAAGAGAGCCAACTGGGACAGGAAAACAATGACTTGAGGGAAGTGGCCAAGGCGATGATGCTCTTGGTTCAGAATGCTGAGGAATCCATTAAAAGTTTTTAATTAACTTGTAATGCTGGGCTTGGGGCCAATTTCTTGCTGGCCTCTTGCTGTCTTTTTCTTTGCTGCTGGTTTTTGTGCTGGTCTTTTGCAGCTGTCTTGTTTTGTTTCCTTCTTGGCTATCTTTCGATTGTAATCGGGTTTTGGGTCCCTTAAAACCTATTTTTACTTAATCAAAAACATATTGATTAAAGGTGTTGCCATGCACAAAAAGAAACTATGAAGTAGCCACAAGACTAGAATTAACATTAACCGAAGAGCATTAGTAGTAAAGTCTACTTGAAATGGAGCGCAGAAGAGGAGCAGGAAACTCAGGTTTTGAAACTGAGGATGACGATGGTGAGGCTAAAGTTGAGGATGATGGAGATCATCCAGTTTTGGTGTTGGGTATCTTCTACCCTGTGCATGTTCCTGGCCTCTTCTTGGTGGATACTATCTCGAGGGTGCACCTTGGCGAAATTGTTGTGGGTCACCCTATGCTCTATTTGCCTTTGGTGCTGGCTCTTTTCCCCCTCAAGGAATTGCATGCTACCATGATAGAGGACGTTGGTGTTTTTCGTGTGCCTTGGGTTCTTACTCTTTGCTCCCCTAAGGTTTTCCAGGCTTCGATGACCCTCCCCTCTTTCGGTCGTGGCTGCAGGGGAGGTGTCGATGCTTTCTTTGACTGGATCTCCTGTTTGCAGAGGGTGTGGACTCCTATTTCCCTCAGTGTGCTGCACAATGGGACTGACTCCATTTTCTGTCATGGTGTGTTCTACAGGGCGTCTGCCCCAAGTGGGTTGTGGTGCACTTGTGGAGGTTTCTATGGGTTCCCATGGGTGACTTTGTAGATTTCTCCCCCTATCTATTTAGTGGTTGTGGGGTGTTGTGTCTACTCGGTGCTCACACTGGTAATTGGATTAGTGTTCCCATGTTCGTGTTGATGCATTCTTCGTGGACCATTGTGGGTGCCACTTTGTCTCAGTTCCAATGGGACTTGTTTTCTCCATGGGTCTACTAATGTTGGGCCTTGGCCTTGTTCATGGAAACTGCTACTAAGGATGCCCTTGCTCCCCTTGGTTTGGCTCTTGCAACCTCTGATGTCATATGGTGGTTCCTTGTTTTAATCCTGTTTTAGTAATGGGCCTTTCTTCTGAGCCCTGCTCTGAAGGTCTTCATGTAAGATTTGTTTTTTGATAAATCTAGCATATGGGTTGGTGGCTATGGTTTGGTTGCTGCTAAGAGTGTGCCTTTACAGCCTAGGTGCCTCATGATTGTAATGGAGGCTGAGTTTTTTAATTGGAATTACCTCTTTCTGGTGTTGGCTGTTGTTGGCCTCGCTTTAGTAAATGGAGCCCGATCACTCCAACTTGGGTGTGTTACGTTTGGGACCTAGATGTGATTTTTTGGACTGCAGTGAGGGTTTGTCTTGCTTTGAACTTGTTGGGCTCTGCGGGGGGCTCTTGATGCTTTTGGACTGGGGTTTTGTTCCCCAAGTGCTATCTTTGTTGTGATTCCTTTGATGGTGCATGTTTTGTGTTATGGTGATAGGGGTTATGCCTATTGATTTTGGTCGGTGGTGGACTCTGATTTCACCATTGGGTTGCATTTTGTTTCCTCGATGAGACTATCCATTTTTGTTTCCATGGATAGTTATCATGGTATCCCTGTTGTCCAGGGGCTTGTTGATAGTTTTCAAGTGCTCGTCCTTGGTTTTGTTAGTTTTTGGTTATGGATTGATGTTAGTTTCAAGGCCATGCTCACCTTGGAGGCTACCTTGGAGTTTGATTTTGCCCCTATTAAGGTGGGGAGTGTTCTGTTTCCCATGACGAGAGTTTGGCTTCGTCGTTTCCCTTCTTCTTCCCCTACAGATCCTATCGAGGTGGATGTGTCTCCTTTAGAGGTTGTGACTGGCTGCAGGTTTGAGGTCGTTGGTGATTCTTGGTGATCTTCTCTTCTTTATGGTAGGTTCACTATTAAATGGACTCTTGGCTTGCTTACTGGTATGTTGTTCTTTTCCCTTTCAACTCCTATTGTGGTGGGCTCCTTTTCTATTGAGGTGAAAAGGGGTTTTGTTGAAGGGGGTTTGACTTCCTGTTGGTGGGTGGCTTCTTTGATCTTCTGGTTGACTTAGGGAGCCCCTTACCCCCCTTGTATGGTTGTCCCACTCTATGGGTTGTCTTCTTCCGGTTTTTTACAAGGAGCCTCCCGATTCTGGTTGGCCTTGTTGGCCTTGGGGTTGTTTGTTGTTTGTTAGCCTCTTTCCTTCTTCAATTGTTGGGTTGTTGCTTACGAGTTTTGTTCCGTGTGTTATGAGTGCACGTGGTGGCCTCTTTTCTTCTTTGGGGTGAGCACCCCTGTTTGTTGTAAAGGGTCAGGGCCCTTCATCCCTGCTTGTCTAATAAAAAACATATTGATTAAACAATTAGTTTCATATAGAAATTGAGCCAATATTCTTTCTAACAATTTTCGTAATAACTTAAGATATCTCTTCAAACATCAAATAATCTACTTTGCACAACCAATTGTGATTTTTTAATTTATTTTCATAAGATTTGAAATTTCAATTTCAAATTTTTAATTTTAGATATATATTTTTTTTTCACTAAAGTTACAAATTTCATCAATAAATCTAATAAAAAAATAAAAAATCTTTTTATTATTTCTTTAACATGTATGAAAATAAAATCTTTAAAATTATTATGCTTTTTAATTTATTTTTCTATACAATTATTAAGATTCTTTTATATTGTCACATCATAAAATTATTGAAATCTAATAATATCCTCGACAAAATTTATATAATCAACTGAATATTATAATTTGATAACACCCTTAAACACTATACTAATTTAATTAACCTTAATATTAATAAAATATGTGGACAAGAGCAAATCCAATGTCAATTGAAACCTAAAAAAATATAAAAATAACATGTTGTGAAAGAGTCGTGACAATTGACACGACACTTTTTTATCAATAAATAAAAAATTGACAAGATACTTTGCGTGATGTAAAGTGGAGCGGGGCCACCGTAAAAAGTGAGAAGAGTGCAACACGAAATGGGGAGCAAGGAATGATTGATGGATTTTATTGACCAAGGAATGATTGATGGACTTTATTACACCAAATCAAATCACATCCACAAATACCAAATTTCCTTCCCAAATTACTTCCACAACTATATGATACTTTCATATATTAAATTTGTATTTTGAGAATGATTAAAAAGTAATTTGGTATAATATGATAATTCTTTTGTTAATAGATTAATAATTATTTATATTACATAGAATATTGTTTATTAGAATTTTTTTAAGTTAAATTTGGAAGGACTTATGAGAAAAAATTCATGTTATTTGTTTGATTTATTATTATCATTTTATTTGAAATAAATATTTTTATTTGAAATCTAAATCAAATATAGAAGTGGAGGTTTTAATAAATTTGAAAGGTTTTGAGATAGATATCACTTTAAAATGTAAAAATGAAAGTGAAAAGAAATATTAAAATAGTCACGAGGAAAGAAAACAACTTAAATAAAATATTTAAAATTATAATTAGAGGAAAATAATAAATGTATTAATTATTAGCATTGAAATCATATTAATGCATTTTCATAAATTGTGAATTAAAATAAGGGTATTTTGATCAAGGTTTGATGTTGAAAAAAAAAAAGATATGTTTATCTCCATGGTTCATCCTTGTGTTAGTGTCCACAACTCTATAAAACAATTATCTCTAGACTAATAAATTTATTACATATCAATATAGGTCACTTTCACACCTACAAATTTGATCTCTTAATGCATAGATTTAACCTTGTTCTCTAGAATTGATATGGTTATAAACTTCACATTTAAGCTTGCCTTATTATCCCTAAAGGTGTTTGAAGATTAGTGGTGTTGAGGAACACCTTTGAGAGTTTTACGTGTGAAGATTTTTTCCTTAGTTAAACCCTTAGAAGTATTTTAATAGATTTAGAACAATGACTAAAGAAACAACAAACAATTATGCAATATGCCTAATCAAGGTTAATGTTGATGTTATATTGATAATATGTGATGATGCAATGTGTATCTTTCATCTTGCTAGGTGATTTCTAAATGCATGCTAGATCCCAAATGATCATAGTGAATTTTTTTATATTAAATATAGTTTCAAAACATGAAAACAAAATCAAGTATCAAATCAACCCATATGGTTGTACAAAAAAATGGAAGAGACCATTAAGGTATCAATTTAGCATAATCTAGATATATGATAACAAAATGCAGCTATACAATATAGAGTCTACAACTTCCTAATGACTATACTACTGTTCTACGAAAACAAAATGCAACTATACAAAACTAAACACCCTTGAAAAATTGATATACAAAACTAGTCATATATGAGACTACACATAATAACATTGCTTGAAATAACAATTTGTCATCTTAGTAGTTCTTTCTTTCATTGTAGATGTCCAAGTCCTCCAATCAATTGGAGGTTCTATGGTTGACACCTCCTCATTAAATCTAACAACCTCAATAGTAGAGTCATTTCCATCATTGATATGATTTCTTGCACCATGTGTTGCAGTGGTGTTCTTTTGGTTCATTGTTGCTTTTCCATTGTAATTCTTTTATAAGCCCATAAATACCTTCAAAAAGGGTGTGTTGTCAACCTGGTTATAAGACCATGTGTGACCATATCTCACTTCTTCCTTGTTGACTCATAAAGTGCCATCGCTTATAAATTTCATGAATTTGAATATGAAAGTTTTCACTGTCACTATAACTTGCAAGTCAACATTGAATAATATGAGTCTTTTTGTGACTCGATAAGTATCCTCTTAAACCATTTAAACTTTTCCTCATTTCTTGCCTTCCATATATTCCATAAAATTTCAGTTCAAAAATAAATCCAAAAAAGGTTATGCTCTTTGTTTAATTTATTTATAGTCCTAGTAAGTATTTCCTTCCAATTAATATATCCAACATCTCCCAAATTCATTAAACCATTAGAAAACATATTCCATATCTCCTTCGCATAAAAGAAATAAAAAAATGGGCCTAACGTATTTACCCTTTCTACATATGGTACAAAGTTCAATATCAAAAGAATTTAGTTTAGTAAGGTAATCATTGCAAAATAAACAACCACCTTAAACAAGCCTTCTTGGCTCAATAAAGCTTGACCATAATAGTTCATTTAGATTCATTTCCATTGTTTGTCATCTAAATAAACATTCCAACATTTGTTAAGATAATTAGTAATGGAGATAGAGTTACAATTTATATATTATCACGATTTTAACATTAAGCAGAAGTGTACTATCCTACCATTTAAGTTCCTTATAATGATGAGTATCCTAGATACATTCAATAGGAAAGTGAAACCCCTTATAAGCTTCTCCAAAAAATATACAAGTTCTCCAATTTGATGGAGGCAATGCAAATTCACAACTTAAGGAATCCCAATCTTTAAGTTGACCATTGTGAATAATATTTTTCAAACATTTGATTCCTTTCTAAGACCATCTTTTGGCAGAACATCCTTGCAATATGCAAGGAGTTTACCTCTATGCTCTAAATTCCACCAAATGGATCTATGAACAAGAATTTGACTATTGTTGTTTTTAATGAATTGCCAATCACTACCTTTCTCTTTAATAAGTTCCCAAGATTTTCACAAATTTCTAAAAACATCAAATCCTATAAGATTTATTGAGTATTTGCTAACAAGAAGATCACAAAAAAGTAGAAACTTCCAAGTTTTAGCATGCTTGGGCATAGCAAGTTGAATTTTGTTTCTCACCAAAACTTTCCATGGTTTATCACCATCTAGAGCCCTAATATTCCATTTAACTACAAGTGCAATGCCTTGTTCTTTAAGTCCTTAATGCCTAAGCCCCCTTGGATTTTATCCAAACAAAATTAGTCCCATTTGACATAGTACTTTTTCTTGTTCACTTTTCCATCTAACTATAGAAAAAAAATTATTTTATTTTTGACTCACATTAACTTCGTAATTGTAATGATTGGAAAATTAGGGTTTCACAAGTTATGATTTGTAAACAAGGAAATGACCTAACTTTCACATGCATCGCATTAAAAGAAGGATGAACTCAATAGATCCAACCTCAATTTCAATAAGAAGAGAGTTGAATGTTGATTGATGTCCTATTACCTTTTGAAGGGATGTAAATTGAATGCTAAATCTAAGGTAAGAAGCTAATGGACAACAAAACAAAAACTTCACAAAAAGTATAAAAATGAAAGGGGAATTTGATTGTGCACCTGTAATTAAAATTTGGAGTTGAACTGATAGGACCAAGGTGCCTAGCCTTGGTCTTTTGAGCTATGGTTTGAAAGTTTGAATCCTAATGCAGTATAGAAGAAACCTATCAAATTTGGATCTATTTTGGGAGGACAATGGCACTCCAAAGCTCCTAGTATTGGTCCATGGTGCCTAGAGCACCTTGGTCCAGGCACTTTCTAATGAAATTTTCCTAGATACTATATTTCTGGGTCCTGGTGTTGTTTTGGTCTTCCCAGCTCCACTAGGTACCTGTAGCTACACACAAGAGGAAAGAAAGGGGGTTGTGGATAGGGGTTTTCCTTAGGTTAAACCTCGAGTTTGGAATCAACCCTAATTGAAATAGAAATTAAATTTGTAAAGCTTGCCTTTTGAGGGAAAGACTAGATTTAAAATTTAAATGGTTGAATGTAGATGATTATACCTTCAATAGGTGATGCAATGCTTAAGTCCTCCATGTGTTGATGAAATAACATGATAAATAATATAAAATCCATCATGAAATCATAATTGAAACCTAATGTGAAGATGGTTTGATGTAATTTGTTTCTCTTTGAAACAGATCTACTTAAAAGGAAGAAGAATTTCTCTTGAATTGATGATAATGCTAGCATAAGATGTAATGTTGAAAATGAATTGAGATGAATTGAGATGGATGTCTTATATAAGGATTTCATAATTATAATCACCATTAGGCTGACCTAGATTTGATAGATTTTCACATGGAACAAGATTTGAATTAGATAGGACTGCCAAATCATCTCAAAATTTGAGGAAAAAAGTGTAGGACCAGGTAGTAGAGATTTGCCCTAGTCCTATCAACCTTTTTCTGAATTTCTAGGGATGTGAGATGACAAGAATATAATGGAAAATCCAACTTGGTGACTCAAACAATAATGCATAGATATGCGAAATATGCTTTGAGAGTTGAAATTAGGTTAAGATTAAGGATAAATCAAGATAAAATAATAAAGGGCACACCTAGAATTAAGGGCCCAAGTAAGAGTGTGATAATGTAATAAAGTGGAATAAGATCCCTAATATTGAATTAAATATTAATTAATTACAATAAAGGTCTCATAGTGCATAGAGGAAAGGGAAATACTAAAATAGGTGCTAAGAGAGTGTGAAATTGGACACACTACTAAAGGTGTACAATTTACAACGCTATAACAACTACTTGAAGAGGATGAAAATATGATGGATAAATGCATAAAACAATAAGAATCAAAGCATAAAATCCATTAAACCTTCTTTTTCTTGAGCCAAAGTAGAGGCACCCTTCTCTACTTGATTTTCTCTTTTGATGTTGTTGATGGGAGGAATGTGGTTTCTCAAACCAACAACATGGCATTAGGATTATGATAGATTGATAGAAGAAAATAGAAGCATAAGGATAGGATGGTAGAATATAGATAAAACGAGACCAAATGCTTCAATTTATTGTTTTTTAAGAATCAATGGATAAGATTCAAGGATTAATAGATGGTTGGGATTGATAGAGAGAGGTGGAATGGATTCAAGGATTATCCTTCTAACAAGTATCATAAGTGATGTATAAGAGCTAGGTGTGCACACATAGGTAAGCTCATGAAAGTGACATGTCCTAGCATGTGTAAGGGGTAGGGTGGCTATGATGTGGTCTTTCATGCTCACACATGTGTGAGAAGGAGGGGGGTAGGGATACTTGTCACATGGTAGAAAGTTTAGATCTTGATCCATTTAAATGGATTCAAGGTCTAGGATTGAGTGGGCAAGGATTGAGGGTGATGTGGAATTAAATATTAGGGAAATGCTAATGAGGGTTAATTAGCTTACTTCAAATAATTAAGTAGATATTAATTAATTGATTTAGTAGGAGGATTTGAAGGATAACGTTTTTGAAATATTCGATTCCTTTGTGAGGTCAAGTTTGGCTAAGCATCCCTACAATATGCAAAGGGTTTACCTTTATGCTCTAAATTCCACCAATTAGATCTATGAGCAAGAATTTAGCTGTTGTTATTTTTAATTAATTGGAAATTACTAACTTTGTCCTTAATAAGCTCTCAAGATTTCCATGGAATTCTAAAAACATCATATTTTGCAAGAGTTATTGAGTATTTACTAAGAAGAAGATCACAAAAAGGCAAAAGTTTCTAGGGTTTAGCATGCTTGGGCATAGCAAGTTGTGTTGTTTCTCACCAAAAATTTTCATGGTTCATCACCATATAGAGACCTAATAATCCATTTAACTACAAGTGCAATGAGATGTTTTTTTAGGTCATTAAGGCCTAAGCTCCCTTGGCTTTTATCTAGACAACACCAATCCCATTTGACAGAGTGCTTTTTCCTCTTTACTTTTCCATCCGACCATAAAAAAAAAATTATTTTCTTTTGAATCAAATTCACTTGCTAACTATGATGGATAAATGCATAAAACAATAAGAATCAAAGCACAAAAACCATTATACCTTCTCCTCTTGCTTGAACCAAAGTAGAGGCAACCTTCTCCACTTGATGTTCTCTTTTGATGTTGTTGATGGGATGAATGTGGCTGCTCAAAGCAGTGGCATTACATTAGGATTATGATGGATTGGTAGAATAAAATAGAAACATAAGGATAGGATAGTGGAAGATAGATAAAAATGAGACCAAATTTCTCAATATATAGATTTTTTATGGGGAGAATCAATGGGGATACAAGGATTAATGGATGGCTAGTATTGATTGAGAGAGATGGAATGGATTTAGGTATTAGCCTTGTGATAAGTGTCACAACGAGAAGTGATGTGTAAGAGGTAGGTGTGATCACGCATGGGGAAGCTCATGAAAGAGACATGTGTAAGAGATAGGTTGACTTGTGAAAGTGATATGTCTATGACATTTGTAAGAGGTAGGGTGGTTATGATGTGACCTTTCATGCTCACAAGTGTGAGCAAGATGAGGTAGGGGCACTTTTCACATGATAAAAAATTTAGACCTTGATCCATGTAGATGGATTCAAGGGCTAGGATTGAGTGGGCAAGGATTAAGGGTGACGTGGAATTAAATGTTAGAGAAAATGAGAATTAGTGTATATTATCTTTAATCAAGTAATTAAGTGGGTATTAATTAATTGATTTAGTAGGAAGATTTGTAGGATACAGCTAGGTATAGTTAAATAAATATAAATTTATTTAATTAAAGGCGAGGGTTAATGGTGAAGGTCAAATTTAATTAAATAAATGTATATTATTTAATTAAGGGTGATGGGTATAAAGAATTAATTAAATAATAAATATTTTTGATGCATTATACAAGCAATAGGAAGATAGTATTTTTTGAGAAATTTGAATTTTGCCTCCTAAGGATAGGAATTGTCTATTCCATCCATCAATTTTTTTTGTAAATTTTAGTTTTAATCTATAGCCACAAATCCTATAGATTGGGGCTAATAACAAAGGGTATTACCATGCGTCTGACTTGTTTATGTGGCCCCCCCACTAAA
This sequence comes from Cryptomeria japonica, assembly GCF_030272615.1. Lineage (NCBI taxonomy): Eukaryota > Viridiplantae > Streptophyta > Pinopsida > Cupressales > Cupressaceae > Cryptomeria > Cryptomeria japonica. The sequence goes on along the minus strand of NC_081406.1, from coordinate 487,553,738 downwards.
AGTCATACTTTTTAAGCCACTTAGGATGTGTATCTATCCATCGAAGAATGATGGATTTTGAATTGAAAATATTGGTACCTGAAGCCTTGTAGATGAAGTCTAGTTTTAAGTCTTATGGTGATAAAAGAGAGAGAAGTCATGATAAAATCTTGACTACCAATAATATTATGTATGTTAGTTTCCAATTTTTCAAATACTTCTCTTAAAACAACTTAGGAAGTTTAGATATCAACAAGCATTTTATTTAGTAGGTGGCAATAAGTACACAACTTCCCAATTGGTCAAACAAAGGGTTGGGGGGGTCTTTTTCATAATCTAGAAAGGAGACAAGAAACATTTTTTCTTTAGAAAGTTACCCATAGAATCTACTTGAGTGTTACACTAGTACATTCGGAGCTGATTTTCGAAGGCCGTTTGTCGGATTTTCAACGAATTTTTGTCAGAGTGTCGACAAAATCCACCGTCGAAAACTTGGCGTCAGATTGGTTGACGATGCCATGCCCATCGGAAATTCAACAATCCAATGGACTCTGCCGACAGTCAAAGAAGTCGTCGGTCGAAAGCTTGGTATTCGTCGTAATTCCGACGATGATCATTTTTATAAAAAATAAATAATTATCATCGATATAAAAGAGCCATCAAAGGAAGGAAACATCGAAAGGACTCACCGAAGATAATAACTTCATCGACAAAAGATATCGAAGAAATCAGAGAGGGTCTTCATCGATGGGAAAAGTTCTCGAGGAAATAATACTATCGGTGCAACATAAAAAGGACCCACTGAAAGGAGCGTTTTCATCGAAAGAATAATATCAATCAGACAAAAAGAAGCTACATCGATAAAAGATATCGATGAGGATATAGGTTTCAAGGAGGTTAAACTTCATCGACAAAAGATATCAAAGAAAGCAGAGAGGGTGTTCATCGACGGGAAAAGTTCTCGAGGAAATAATACTATCGGTGCAACATAAAAAGGACCCATCGAAAGGAGTGTTTTCATCGAAAGAATAATATCAATCAGACAAAAGGAAGCTACATCGATAAAAGATATTGATGAGGATATAGGTTTCGAGGAGGTTAAAAGGCATGTTCTTGATATGCGTGGTTTTGCTGATGTAACTTTATTGGTGAAGAACGGTAAGGGAAAATAAAGAAAAGCTTCGGTGAGATAATAGACTCATTCATCGACGGGGCATAGTGATATCAATGAAAGAAGTATTTCAATGGAAAAATAAAGGAGGACACTGAAGCCCAAGGTTTCTTCGACATAAGACCCAATGGATATCAGATATGTTTTGATGAGGAAACAAAGAGATCGATGGACTAAAGAAACAAATGATAGAAAGACATATCCTCATCAAAATGATTATTGATTGCCGCGAAAATCATAAACAAATCCCAGGGAAGATCACATCACCATTAAATTCAAACGTGTGCCCGAGTGACCGTTGTCCAAATCACCATTACTAACTGATTAAATACGCCATAAGTAGTGGATCAACCATCAAAGGACACAACATTAAGGAATTCATAGGCGACGAACTGAAAGCAGGAATTGGGTGAATTCACAGATAAAGCTCAATAATTCCAAGTAAGTTATTTGCACACAGACCTCTTTTTCAAAATTCAAATGGAATCATCATCTAAAACTAATAAGATCAGAAAGGGAAAAGAACCTATCACTGCAGAAGAAAAACCTAAAAGACAGAAAAGGGAAGGGCGTTCTTTGGCCTAGGACTTGATTGACTAGTACCCATCATCCAGTTTGAGGTCCAAGAAGATTAGAGCTGATGAGGAAGGCCTGGAGGACCGGTTTGAGGATCTTGGAGACATATGGACAGAGTTGAGAGGGTATGAATTATTCATATATGGGTACAACAGAAGAGTTTCCCCTCAACCTATCAACAATTTATGGCGATTGAACTTAGGAAGGTTAGTTGTGGCTAATGTATTCATGAATGTGGAGCTCATGAAGGCATTGGCAAACAATTATGACCCTAAAACCAGGACCATATATAACTACATGGGTGAGCCAATTCTTGCAATCATAAAGGAGGTTATTGACACCGTGTTCGAGTTGGATTGGGGATTTGAAGAATTGATTGACCTCAAGAAGTTAACAAGTGAATATTTTAACCTAGAGCACATTTACAAAACGTGGAGACTCCCTTTACATAGACCTAGGAATGCAGGGTCCTTAGTGCCACTAGGTCAGGATGAAAAAGCTCCCTATGATGTCAACTCTTTCCATCCATATTTCAAGTATATCTATTTCTGTGTTGCCCAAGTGCTAGGGATAAAAGCCCATCCTTTGATGGATATTGCAGCCATGGTCATTTGTGCCGATTTGCAGTCTAAGGACCCCTCCTTCTTTGATTTTTCTGCTTATTTGGTTGAGGTTTTGAATCATGGGTTAGAAAAGTTAAAGGGGGATGTCATCAATGTTCATTTCAAGCATTATTCCTTACGTATGCATATGCTATTGTCTGTGGGCCAAGATGAAGGGTTATGGCCAAAAGAGTTATGTGTCAGGACATATGACAATGCTGGAATGAGAAAAGCAGTGCAACTATGGGTTTCTTCATGGGACCAGAGGTATGTGAATAATCAATATTGGCATTTTGAGGAGTTCTTTGTCAAGCCATTATATAGACTGTTGGGATGCCCGTGCGATCATGCCCTTGCACCAGAGGTTCAAATATTCCTAAGACCAAAAGATTTCGCTGAAGATCCCTCAATTGAACACAATTGGGGAGATTGGTATTGTTTTTCAGACTCCACATAAGTCAGGGTATACAGGTTCGAAGGGAGACCATACTTACTATCACTTACAGTCCCTAACAGAGTGGCTTGTCTAGAAATTGTGAGGCAACTGTCAATAGTGAGTACAGAACATCTGACAAGCCATGGAAAACAATCAATTGTACCTGGGTTGTTAGTATTTTCAGATTTTATTGTGAAAAGTTAAAAGAGTTATGGCCTGCTGCAGTCAAAATTGGATTATTATGGCATGGCTATGGGGGATCCAAGGCCCAATTTCGATCCTGAAGGATACATAAGGATAGCCCGGTCATCACAAAAGCTGAAGGCTGGAGAGCATAAATCTTACCTACTGGATGACCTCATTAAGAACATTGGCAGAGAAGAGGCCAGAGTGAAGCGAATAAAGTTTGAGAAAGCAATGCAGGCTTATAAATGGAAGCTTTATAGAAGGAAAATGGATGAGAATGTGCTACAAAAGATTGAAGACCCCTTGGAGTTGGCCAACAAACTTGTGGAGCATGAATTGGAAATACTTGAGGGAGTCTCGCCTCATGTTTTTAGGGATTACATTGATACTATTAGGAATACAAAGCCTTTGGCTCATATGTCTCCTGCTTCCACATCTGGAATCGTTCCATTCACTCCTCGAGAGGATTACCCCCCCCCCCCCCAGTTATGCAGAGGATTACCCCCCTAGTTATGCAAAGGATACACCGATAGACTTGGCAACAGGACAACTGAATGTCCGAGAAGTGGCTGACATCAGATTCCTGGAGCATGAGGATTTCATTGCTGATAGTGACTTCATTGCTTCCAAGGAGTTCACTGCATTCCTCTATCAACATAAAGGATCTCAAATTAGGAATAACATGAGAAATAGTGAAGAAGAGCAGCAACTTCAAAAGTTACAAGAGGAGATGGATCTTGTGATGAGAGAAATGACACCTCAGAAGGGAAGACAATTGCTTAAGGAAGCTGGTGTGCTATTATACTATGGATGGGACATGAACTCTGCCTTGTTGTTTGATGGATTCCTCAAGAAACATGGCCCAAGTAGGCAAATGATGCCAAAAGAGATTGATAAACTCTTTAGAGGATCGGGATATGATCCAGATCAGAAGGCTCTTCTACATTGGGCTATCTATCCCAAAGATAAAAGACCTATATTGGTTGATACAGAAGAAGCTTTTGGACATTTGATGGTGCAGCAAGTTGGAAAGATTGACCCTAGAACAACTGCCAAACTAAATTTGGATGTCGCTAAACTAAACCAAGATTAGATAGAGTTTCTAGTCCGAGAAAGTTGTACATACAAAAGCCTATATGAGAAAACCGATGAAGAAAAACAAAGGCTGCAAGCAAGATTGCTTCAGATTGATACATGTACCAATCAAATAGGGATGACATACGGTGTTGACAGAGATGCCATGGATGCCTTGATAGACGCTATGTATTGGAGGAACAGGGCCGAAAAGACATATCGGCAACTAAAAAAGGAACATCAAAAGATGGATAAGTTAGTTCTCGAGGTCGTTGACCATAGATCCAAAAGTATGATGCAGGTTGCAGAAATCTATTGGAAGACATACATTAGAACAATCAAAGCTATGAAAGAGCATGAAAGGCTCAGGTCTCGGTTGGAAGGCTTGATGAATGACAACAATTTGATGAATCCAGGTGAGAAAATTGAATCCGAGGCTCACTTGAAGTCCCATGATGAATTGGAAACTCAATTAAGGAAAGAGCATCAGAGGCTGGATGATGGGAATACCCCTAGGGTGCCCTCTTTTTATAGTAATGGTGAGTTAGTATCGTTGGAACAGTGGAAACAAGAATTCAGTGATGAGAAAAATCAAGCAGTAGTAGAGTTGGATCGGGACAAAGATTTGTCACTTTGTGTTAACAATAATCTATCCAATCATTTCCAGATAGAAAGCGACATGAGGACACTAAACAATGACGTTCTAATGTATAAAGATGATAAGTGCATTGAACACATAGGAATGCTGAACTTGTTTATCTTCCAGTTTGTTAACAAAAGTGCTAATTAATAGTTATGTGTTGAAAAGCCACGATGCTTGGTGACAATGTATACCCTAATATAAATGAGGGAGTTTTTGTAACAATAAGGATCATTAGAGAAGAAGTGGAATATAGCCTCAGGCTTACTATTGTACCATTTTGCGAACATACATAATATAATCAGTCGTCTTTCCTTTGTGTATATGTTGTGGATTATTGAATCTTTCTGTAGGCAGTTGCTTGTGATATTATCTAAAGGAGATAAGGTTACATGTGTTCTTCCAGTAAAACTTTGTGTTTCATATTGTGGATTTGAATAAAAGATTTTCTTGCGAATATAGTTTTGTATATAGTGTGCATGCATATTATCTCAACCATGGTGCGCCTGCATATGTATATAGTTTTGTTTATAGGTGGAAAGCCTAAGGTTCAATGTTGAACTTGGTTGCTCTGATACCATATGTAATATTCCATTAATTCTATACTTAAAGAAAATAAATTGTGATCTATATTAAGATAAAAAATTGAGCATTTCAAAATAAAACATAACTACTTCAGTTGAAGGAGAAAACTAACTAAATGTTCTTCAACATAATAAGAATCTAACTAATTTATCTAAAAGGAAGGTAATCTTTTAATGATAAAAAACATTGAACAAATATTATTAAGCTAATCAATATGAGAAAGGAATTCAAATGGCAAGTTTCATTTTTGAGGGAAGAGATAAAGGTTCAAATGTTACTGTTATCACTGTTTAAAAAATGGGTATTATTTTCCATAATTGGCCAAGTCTATGAAATTATTGGGTCTGGTATGGCCTTGTGACTTCTATTGCTTTGGGTCCTAAAGAGGGTTTAGGGTTTAGGCTTAATCACTTTCAAAATGTTTGAGAAAAAAACCTTATAATTCTATTTTCGTGTTACTTTATTCACTTAAGTAATGGGTCCTTTTGTCATGCAAAGTGTTCCCCCTATTGTTTTTTACCTAGGCAGTCCTTTTAAATGTTTTAACTTTTATTCACCTTTAAATTGCCTTTTCTAATGACCGTCGGGTAATTGTCGCGCAACTCTTAGTCAATCGGATGTCCCATGTGGATTCGCGAACTCAACATGCCCGAAAGTTACCTATCGCGAAGTAGCGAAAAGGTTTGGCGGGACCCAGCGATGAGGACTTCTTTCTTGGCTAAAGGGCAATCGGTTTGGAAAGAGATCAACAACTAGCGTTGATTCACAACCTAAAGATGCTTGTGGTTTACAAGTTGCGAAATGGTGAAAAGATGGTGGGCCCGGGTGAAGTGGTTAGTAGAAAGAGTAACAGCAGTGCAAGTCCCTGAGATCTGACGCCCAGCGTTGTTTCGCGAGATAAAGATAATCGAGTTTTACCCTTCTGCAAAATAGCGAAAGGGTTTGGTGGGCCCAACGTCCAAGCTTCGTCTGAAGATTAAAGACCGATCATCTTCTATCTGATCGGATGGCCCTCATTATTTTGTGAGATCAAAGCGCACGTGTTTTAACTATTGTGAAATAGCGAAAGGTTGTGGCGGGTCCCAGAAGCCGACGGATTTTCTAATGAGTAAAGAGTGAGTGGTTCAAAGAATAATCAACGGCCTGTGTTGATTTGCAACCCAAAGATGCTCGAGAGTTAGTTTTCGCGAAGTGGCGAAATGACATGGCATTCCAAGTGAGCAGTCCAGGAGGTAGGGATCGCAAATCAAAAGGTTACACGTGTCCTCCAGATCACGTAAAACAAAGAACAAACTTGGCGACCAAGTGGTGGGCCCAACAAACAAAATGATATAAACTGAAGACAAAGAGGTGACCTGTCAGGCATAGGTGGCATTTTAGAAGTGGATCCCACTGAAGTCTTTCAACGAGTAGGAAGTTGACACATCAGTTCAAGAGGGATCGAATGCCAAAGTGAATGGCATTGATTCAGAGGGCCCACATCTGGCGGTTCTAACAGGTTTTTAAAGGAAGGGCATCTCAAGAAGGATCTAACATCGGGCGTTATTTCGCAACCTTTAAATGCATGATGGTTACCATTCACGAAATAGCGAAAATGGTTAGCGTTAACCGTTTTGAACGCGATTAGTGATATAAATTGCCAGCTTAGGACAATGTAAAGATCGATCAAGTTTCAGTTGATCAGATAGCTAGCGCAGCTTTGTGAGGTCAAGATGCAAGATGGTTACCCATCGCGAAATAGCGAAAGGATTTTTAGCCTGTTACCAAGCAAGGAAGAGTCAAAAGGGTAAAAGTGGTGCAAGTTCTATTTGATCCAACGGTTGGCGTCTTTTGGCTAGATGAACATGCAAGAGCTTTACGCTCTATGAAACAGTGAAAGAGAAAAATGAAAAATACTCAGAGCAGTTTTGATCCATTGGAGCCAAATTTTTGAATTCTTTCATGAATTCAATTCTGAAGGGACGGCTGAAGCGTGCAGTATTAATGTCGCAGTTAAGGAGCCAAATTGTCGTATATTTCCCCACATCAATTGAACGAGGGTATCATTTCACAGAAGAAGTTGCAAAGAGAGCTGGTGCAGAGCAGAAGTTTGCAAACCGAAATCAGGTTCTCTTGCTCTTTGTTTACCCATTGCTTAGAGATTGTTGAATTGTGGTCTTGTCCTGTTAGAAAATTGCTTTGATTGATAATTGGCTTAGTTGCATACTCCTAAAATGGGACCCAGAAGAGAATTAAAAGGGAAGGTAAATTACCAGGACCGAAATATTTGTGATGACTTTCTTGAGCAGTTAACCATGTCGACCAATGTTGGGGCTAGGGCCAAGGAGTTAGTGCCAAAAAACCCCTGTTTGAAAATTGGGGATGGTTTATATGATAAAGGAAATTGGTTAAGGGACCTTGAAATAGGGATATCCGATCTCATTTTTTTTAAAGTGGGTTTTGGTCAGAGACATGCCCCTTCCCCTATGAATAGTATCTGGAATTTAGATGTAGGGAAGCTTGTGGTCCCAGGTGTTTTCATGGATGTAGATCTGTTGACCCTAATTGCGTAGAATTATGACCCTGCTGCCAGATGCATTAGAAACATAAAGGGATCAGCCCTTATCGAAATCAAAGATGATGAATTTAGGAATGTCTTCAAGCTTAGTGAAGCTTCGAGCTACCTTGAGCCTATTGATTTTGAGGCATTAACCCAAGTTTACAATGCCCAAAGAGATCATCTTAGGAGTGGTCCATTGAGAGAATTTTTTGTCAAAATAGGGGGATTAATAGTTGTAGGCCCTAGCACAATGGAGCCATTTTCCCTGAATTTATTTACCTTGAGAGCTAAGGGTATGTACTGGACACTGTGTCAAATTTTTGGAGAAGATGCTGAGAAAAACATGCCCGTCCATTATATGTTAATGATTGCCCAAATTTTGAACCCTTCCTTGGCCATAACATTTGACTTCACTCCTTTCCTCTCTGATGCTATCCATGCAGGCTTAGTAGGAATTAAGAATGGTAAGGTAGACAAGCCATTTGGATGGTATTCCTTGTTGATGCATATGTGTCTATTCAAAGGGGCTGATTATTTTGCAAAAGAGATGGACCTGGTTAAAGTCAAGGATAAAGAGGAGATGCCAGTGCAATTGTGGAGTACTATTCTATCTTGGGATAGAGAGGATGCAAGTTATCTGAAGTTTGATAGATGCTTTGCATCTAAAATTAGAGTTCTCTTATGTGCAGAAAACCCTAGGATTCCCAAGGCTCTTTTGGAATTCCTTAGGCCCAAAGAATTTGCAGAGGATATCAAGATTGTTCATAACTGGGGAGATATGTATCTATATCCTATTTCTACTATTTTTAGAGTGTTTGGATTTAGGGGTACCCCTTATCTACTGCCCTATCAAGTTCCATTAAAGATAGGGATTGTAGAAGTATTAAGACAGATTGGAGGAGTGCAGGAGGCCGAGTTAACTAACAGGGGTAAAGGGACAATTTTCCCAACCATCACCATGGCTCATCATTTTGTAATTACCAAAGGTGGATGGAAGTATTTTGAAGAATTCTTTAAACCATACATATTATCAACTGCAGTGTCAAGGTGTGCCGACCATGAAGATTTCTTCAACGACATGTTTAGGAAGAGAGCAGTTTGTAAAATCAGGCCTCACCAATTCCAATTCCCTGAAGATTTGATCAGCGATGAATTTAGTCTAAATGAGCAGGAGTTGAGGAAGGAGAAGTGGATTGCATACAGAAGAGCCCTTGACTTTATCCATCAATTTGATTCTAGTTATGATCCTCTCTCTAGTTTTACCCCTTTTGAAGAAAAGGTTAAGTTCTTAATTCTTTATTTTGAAGATTTAATGCAAACCCTGAAGGGAAAAAGAGAAGCCATAATGTAGAATGATCCTAATAGGGCTAAATTGGTCCTAGCCAAGCCTGCCTTTGCTAAGGCTATTCCACCAAGTGATTATATAATGCACAAGAGATCTAAGTATACTGTAATGATGCCAGTAATAGGTGAACCTTCTACTTCTAGAGGGAAAAGGGCCATTGAAGATACTGTTGAGATTCAGGATTCACCTAAGAGGCAGAGGATAGGTAAAGAAATTGAAACTGATGACCCTCAGTACTCTCCATCTCAGTCCCCTATTCATATAGGAGATGAGCAAGTAGTGGCTGAGCAATTGATACAATTGGGGAGTCTGGGTGAAATTGCCTACACCTACAATGAGACTCAAGAAGGAATGCCAAAAGAGCCAGCCTGTGCTGAAATGGATGTTGTATACACCTAAAAATTGACTATGAGCAATTAAATAAATATTTTATATTTATTTAATGATTATTCGTCTATTAAATAGTTAATTTGAAAAGATTAATTAATTTAATTCATTTCGTGTCTTTCTATTAATTAATTCATCTATCTTATTCCTCTAATTAATTAAATATCTAATATTTAATTATCTCCTCCAATCAATTAAATATTCAATATTTAATGGTTATTCTCCTATCCTATAGTCTCAAATATTAAATAATTATTAAATTATTTAGTCCCTTTTCCAACTCATTCTTCCATCTCCACTTCATCTTCCCTTTGCCAACTTACCCATCATGTGGCTAAGGAAATTAATATTTCTTAATATTAATTCATGATTTATCTTCAACTTCCAAAATTAATGAAATTGTGTACGTACACATATTTCATAACCATTTCCTATATTCTCTCCAACACCCCCTACATCTTAGGAAGGACTTGAGTCCACTTGTCCTATCATGCCTAAATTTCCTCCAACCATCCCTAAATTCTCTCAGTCAGCATCCCAGTCAAGGTGAGATGAGTGATACTTGTCTTCTCCTTCCCCCTTTCTCTCAACCTTCACCTTTGCTCATAGCCATTCAAATCTGCAGATCTGATCATGACCGTTGATCTGAGCCACATCATCTTATCCTCTCAAAGTCTATAAAATCAAGAGCTTCAATTGAGAGAGTGTCAGACTTCAAGAGACTTCAAGTGAATTTTGCAAGCTAATCATATGCATCCGTGAGTTTTTGAAGCAAATAGCAATACCAATTATCATATAGCATTTTAGCATAATCATGTAGCTTTGCATATCATATTATCAGTTAACTACAAGTTATTAGTCCATTCTTCATATGCCATCTTGGAAGCCAATAGTGCATTGTCTGAGAGCACACCATCTACAACCACGAACAATGGAGTTAGGACACAATGAGACATAAGCCATGAAGGTAAAATAATGTTTTATTTTAATATGTATTTCATGCAGTTTCATTGTTTGAATTTGAATTTCCTGTAGCATTTCCATTTGTATTTTGTGATACTAACTTATTACAGGTAATATTCTAAGGATGAAATTCAAGCTCACACATTTTGGCGCCCACCGTGGGGCCGAACCTCACATATACCTTTAAAAATCTTCCAAAAATAAAATTAACGCATTTGTAATGCAGATTCACGCATGTGTGAATTATGACAGTGCTTTTGTTCAATAGGTTAGCGCATTTGTATCATAGGTTAGCGCATTTGCATCACAAGTTAGCGCATATGTCATGTAGGTTAGCGCTTTTGTCTGAAAATTTGCGCATTTTCATCATAGGTTAGTGCATTTGCATCACAGGTTAGCGCATTTGCATCGCAGGTTAGCGCTTCTGAACATAGGTTAGCGCTTTTGTAACGCAGGTTAGTGCATTTGACAGATGGGTTAGCGTATTTGACAATTGTTTTAGCGCATATGTTCTCTAAGATACCGCATTTGAAACATAGTGCTAAATTTTTAATCAAATCTTGAAATTAGGCTTGCGCAAGGGTAATATATATGGAATATAACATTTAAGTATAAGTGACATTTTCTCTTCTCTTTTCTCTTTCTTATACTTTAAGTTATATTCCATATATATTGTCAAGATGTTTGAGAGGGGTTTCAGACCTCTAGGAGTTATAATGCAAAATCTAGTTTTTGGAAGATCCTCCAAATTTGAGACTTAGTCAAATTTTAGGGCATTTCAAAACAGGGGTGAAAAATTTGTAACCACGATTTGAAATTAGGCTTGTGGAAGCCCACTTAAGGTTTTGGATTTTCACTAACTTCTTTTTTTATTGCAGGTTTCTAACAATTTCTTGCAGATTTGGAGGAATTAAATTAGGATTTAGTGATTTATTTTCTAGCTTTTTCAAAGTTGGTTAAAAAGAACTCATATTTCCTTTTGGGTAAAAAGAACTTCATTTTTCAAATTGGTGTTTTAAAAATTACCTCACTTGTTTTTGGGCTCTAAAAATAATCACATTTGCAAGGTAAAAATAACGACAAATCAAACATTTACTTTCTTGCAAAGTTGGGATTCACACCTCAGATTTTGGGCTCTAAAAAGAACAACAATCTTTTATTTTCTTGCAAAGGTAAAAAAACACAATCAATCTTATATTTTGCAAGTTAAAAAGAACAATCAACTTGTCTATTCTTACGAAGCAAGTTACTTTTTGCAACGATTTTCATTTTGTTGACCAGGATTTCCAATTCCTAGATTAGAAAATCATTTGCTATGAAGGGATAAAATAAACACCATGCTTGTTGGAGCAACATCTCCAAGTAGAGGACAGATCACATTGCTTTGAAAAGGTTAAAAAGAACACTTGTATTTTGTGTCCCGAAAGTGGTAGGTATATGCTCTCCCCTTAATTGGGTGACCAAAAAGCCAAACCCACTCTTTTATGCTTTCTTTACTTTCAAGCAATTAAAATCCTTTAGAGGGTCTGCCTTCCCAAGCTGCCTTGAGGGGGCCAGTGAGAAGGGAATGACCTAAAGTGGAAACGGGCTAATACCGAGTCCTTCCAATCCACTATAAATAAATCGTGTTTGTGACGAAAGTCCCAAACAACATGTGCTGATAAGTTCATACCAACACTATGTTTCCCCATAAACCCTATGGAGTGTAACCTCTATAGGCTGGGAACCTTCTGTATTTACAGAGCTGAAAGTGCCACATGTATGGCCACATGACTGGAAGCCTTTTACTAAAAACCACTTGTACTAGTTGCCAAAATCCTTCTAATTGTTGGCACAGGAGGTCGGACCTTTGAAGTGGCTCACACACATATGGTTCCTAGTAGAGATATAAAGTTTGCCATTGGGAGTTTTCATGGAAACTGATGCTTGGCTGCCCCAAAGAAGTGAGTGCCGAGGGAGCCAGTGGGGTCAAGCATCTAAATATCCGCTTTGAATAAGCGTAGCCTCAGGGGAAACCCCATGTGAGATTCAACAACTATTGTCTCAGCCTGCCATAAGATTTGTACTTGCTTGTGCATTTTGTTTATTAAAAATTGTGTCTTCTATGTCTGTAACATGTTCCAAATGGTCAAAATTTGAAGAAAATTATCATCTACAAGTGAGCAAATTTTTGAAAAAAATTGATCAAAAGGGTAATACAAAGGTTTTCCAACATTTGAAACACCAGATCAAACCAAGTGATCAAGAGTATATCATCCAACTATCTCAACAACAACAATACCTAGATAGGTATTCAACTTAGTCAGGTCAAGTTTCCATATCAAGAGACTTTATCCATATCATTTGACATACTTTTTTAGAGGGGCCTATCGCACAAACCCTCTATTCGACTTAGTGAGCTTGAGTATCTAAAATGAAGTATCCATCAATTCAACAACATCAACCTATCTAAACTGAAACTTTGATCACTCATGTGACCATCCCTTGTCGCTTGAAAAAGAAGAAGCTTATTCAAAGGAAATGAGTCCTAGCCTAAATCAAGATCAAGATGTCATGGCTCTCCAATTTAATCCCATTTTTTATCAAGATCCTACCAATCAAGAATCTTATGATGATCCCCTAAAATTCCAGTATTCCATCCACAATGATCCCCTTTTATCTCAAGAGCAGAGTCCCATTCAACATCCACCTCCTAAGCAAGAGCATGGTATCCCTTCCATCTCCTTCACTAATCTAATTCAAAATCAAGTGAAAAACACAAACTCAAATGATCCTACTCCAAGTCAAGATCAAGATCAAGAAAACTCTTCATCGTCCAAATCCATTTTAGGTCCTTTCGTTCCAAAGTCAAACTCTTCATCCTCCAAATCCAATTTAGGTCCTTTCATTCCAAAATCAAACTCTTCATCCTCCAAATCCATTTTAGGTCCTTTCATTCCAAAGTCAAACTCTCTATCCCTTCCATCCAACTTGGGTCCTTACTTCTCTCCATCCACCATTCCATCACCTCAAATGATCCATAAAAAAAATCAACAAAGGCACGCACCTTTGAACTTCTTTCAAAAATCTATCTAAACATCTTTTCAAAACTATTCTTCCATCATTTTCTTTATCTATTTTGGGTTCTTATTGTGAGATTCTGCGAGAAGCGAGAATCGAGCCAAGATCTGATGTCGGTCGTAGATCACATGCAACTCCTCACACAACGGATGATCGAAGATAAAAATAGTTGAATGAAGATAATTTCAATATGAGAGAGAAATAGAGATAAAGAGGAGAATTTGGAGAAGACTCTCACCGAGCTATCACTCCACTTACTTGACTAGTGAAGGTGAGAGTATAGTGCTTATTATATAGAAAAATATAAGCATATACATCCAAGGGGTGAATTAACTCCTATTCCCCATAAAAAGTGGGAGGTTTTACCTTCTTGGTAAATGCCAAAACATGTGGCATAACCTCCTTACATGAAGACAAAAAAGGAGTTGAGAAAGTTGGCACATAAGGCCAAAAGAGGGTGTGAAACCCAACTACCCCATAACCCACTTAGGAAATGACAAAATAGTGGTTATGAGAGGTGGCACAACAAGCCAAAAGAGGGTGTGTAACTCAACTACCCATGTGAGGTGGAGAGTTACATATGTAGCTGAAGTATTTCATCACGTCTCCTCATATAAACCACTCCTATTAACCTAACAAGCTTAAATAATATATGTGTAGGAAAAATAAATACCCCCTAACATAAGGAAAATAAAAAACCTACAATAACACTTATGTCCCAAAATTCAATTTGTTCCATATCTTCGTCACTTCTCAAGTTGTGCACCAACACTCATCTTGAATACATTTCCATCTATCCTCGCACAAATCTTCAAACATTCTATCTATTATCCAACACATATTGTCTATCCTTCCATCCCTTTCATTCAATCCTTTGCATAAATTCATCATCTGTGAAATAGGCATTTGTGTCATTTTGTCACATGCTTTCCCATGCTCGAATCTTATGTTCAGTCCTTTTCCTAGATATCTATTCATGATACACTTCAGAATCCAAGGTTATTCCTCTTTAACATTGTCTTTTGGTTGGGATACACACTCAATCCAGAAAAGAACCACTTATCGTATCTTGGTACCGACATCTTTTGATTACTATATCTCATACACTTAATCAATTGCTTTAAATCATTGTGATCTCTTAGTTGAAGACATGGCTTGTGAAAAATTTAAAATCTTGCTTCAACGCCATTGTAATTATCAAACCCATGTAAGTTTCATTACTTACAAGCCAATGCAATCAAAATAAGAAAAGAAAAAGACAATATCAAAAGATCCAAAGCATGATCAAGAAAAGAAATATCCAAAAAAAAAAAAAAATGAAATATCAAAAAGCTTGGCTATGGGAAAATGTGAGTAACTCCATCAGGGCTATGGATGCCTGGCTGGCAATGGAGCAATATTTGTGATATTACAACGATAACCTCATTGGAGCTATGGATTCTTGCTGGCAGCGAGGCTCTATCCAGGATGCTTTTGAAGTCTAGGTAGCTTATGTAGCTAGCCATTTTTGATTCTAAAGATTACAATGATCATATGAGCTAGAATGAACCCAATTGCACACACATGGGTAATCAAAGACTAAGTACCATGATCCAATTTGGGATTCTTCTTCCCTTTTGAGTCTACTTCCTAGTTTCTAGATATGTTTGGTTGAATTTATCAAAGGTTCTAAGTGTGGGTTGGGTCTCTATCTTTGAAAAGTTCAGGAACATTTATTCGGGTGGTGCTAAATATTGTGACAATCTTACATATCACCTCTTTACAAATGGAGACTTCTATACTTGGGGTCAAAGTTTCATCCACTCTATTCTTCATACCACATCTCCCATTATCCTTCCTCTAGTATCCATTACTCTATCTAAGTTCATCCAGTGCTATCTACGATCTTGCTTCATGCTAATCTATACCATCTATCCTAACTATTTATTTCTTCCATCATCTATCACTATCTATGATCTTGTTTATCCTATCCATATCCTATCTCCATCCATATCCCCTTTTACATCCTTGATCTTGATCAAAACTAAGGACAAAAACATGATTTCAAAGAAATCTCTTGACATGTCTCCTCATAAGCTACCTCGATCTTTCACCCATTCATCTTCAGCTCAACAATTCATCCATTCCTTGTCTTTCTATACATTGGGGAAACCAAATACATCTTTTTTCTAATCCAAAAAGCTCAAAAAATAAAAAAATATCCAAAAACTTAAAAAAAGAACAAAATGGAAAATCAAAGCATGAGCGCATGGCCCATCCATCAAATCAACAATATAAAAACTATCAAAGTCTGCAATCAAACTGAATCAATCATCAATTATCAAATCTATCAAATCAAATTGAAGCAACTTAAGCTATCAAATCATTTTTTAAAACCTATCAATCATGGTTTTCTATCAATCACTAAGTTCAATCAAACTCTGCTAAGCTCTTGCATTAGAAACTAAATCGGTTTCTTAGAGCCAATCAAATCTATCGAATAAAACTAAATCAATCATCAATTATCAAATCTATCAAATCAAATTGAAGCAACTTAAGCTATCAAATCATTTTAAAACTATCAATCATGGTTTTTTATCAATCACTGAGTTTACTCAAAACTCAGCTCAGCTCTTACATCAGAAACTAAATCGGTTTCTTAGAGCTACTGAAGCTAATCAAAGCTATCTATCCAATCTATCAAATCTATCAAATCAAGCTAATCAGAGCTACTCAAGCTAATCAAAGCAATCAAATCAAGCAATCAATCAATCAATCAAGCAATCAATCAAGCTAATCAATCAAGCAATCTATCAATCAAGCTAATTAGAGCTACTCTATCAATCAAGCTAATCAGAGCTACTCTATCAATCAAGCTAATCAAGACTACTCTATCAATCAAGCTAATCAAGCAATCTATCAAGCAATCAAGCTAATCAAGCAATCTATCAAGCAATCAAGCTAATCAAGCAATCTATCAAGCAATCAAGCTAATCAAGCAATCTATCGAGCAATCAAGCCAATCACGCAATCAAGCAATCGAATCAATCTATCCAACAACATCAATCAATCAATCAAGTCCTTATTTCATCATACATGTGCATCAAACACATTAAATCTAATCATCAAAGTGACTTTTAGCTTTTGCACTTATCAAATACTGCAATCAAATTGATCACATGTCTAGTTAATCAATCCATCTATCAACATCAACATGTCTTATACAAGGATAGGTACACTCGAAACCAGACATATCGGTCTTACACAGGGTACTCACTCTTTGAAACCAGACATTTTTATCAATCATCAAAGAAAGAAAAACAATGACATAGATCAGTATGACTGTTGGATTTTGTTTTGGGTAGTCTTATCTTTATCAATTGATGGCAGGACATGTTTCATCTCTCAAAAATTAGGAAAAACAAATAAAAATGTGCAATCAAAATGTTCTTTCATCTATGAGATCGCTTTGCACACCTATCCACTCCATCCTATCGCATCTATCGATTCCATCTATCTTATCTTATCCATTCCATCCTTCACATCCATTGCTCTGAACCATCAGCAAAAATATGCATCTTACCAACGATTATCAATCTTTGACATACTTGTCATAGTCATTGTCTTAGATTTTATCAAAATCAATCATATCTGCATTTCTATCTCACCATGGTTTAGATCTTGATCAATTCATACATCAATAATAAATTTTTGTTTCTACTGGGGGCAAAATCCTAATTCCTTTTGCTAAGGTGATCTTTTGAAAATTTAAAAATCCAAAAACATTCGAAAAACTTAGAAAATCCAAAAACATCTAGGGTTTCGAAACATATAACAAGCAACAAATCAATCAAGGCATCTCATCAACAACTGAATCATTAAACTTAGAAAATGAAGAATCAACCCGCAAACTATAAAGGATTATCAAAGATCATTCATCAAGATGATTATATCAGTTAATGACCATTAGAACATGTGAATTACATACAAGATTCAGTGTTTATTTCTTGATTTTATTGCTAATCATGTACTCTATGTGACTCGAGGATGTCCATGACTAGAGGAGCTATGATGGGGCATGATTATTTTCTTTGATTGTTGTCTGTGGTTTATCTCTTACTACGGTATGAACTTGTCTCAGGATATGATCGACAAAAGATCAAGGAGGACGTTCCAAGTCATGCATGAAAGGAGATACTCCTTGTCTATTCTGCAAGCAATACTCAGGTCAACTTGATCCGTTATATCAAGTTGCTTGTATTAACTTGCTATATCAAAATCCATGTAAGAAATACTCAGGTCATCTTGAATCTTTATGTCAAGTTACTTGTATTTTCTTACAACATTTACAGCTCAATGATGAAATCAAGCACTGTTACAAGATCGCATATGAAGAATGGCAGTACAATTTTTAGTTAGATCATTTCATTAGCTCATTATTCATTTGCATTATAAGAATTCATGATCAGTTGCATTATAAGCATATCATTCATTAGCAGGTCAACGGTCATAAATAAAGATTGAGTATACTTGGACAACAAAAACAATTTGCATTTAATCATTATAGGTGCATTCATTTTTTTTAGAATCATTTTAATCATTATCCATCTCATTTAGTTGTATATAAATCATTGCATTTCATTTGCATTCGCATTTGCATTTAGCTTGCATTTCATTCTTGAATGGGATCCTACAAGCTCATCTTATCCAAGGCTAAATCCATCACAAGAATCATCAAAGCATCATCATAAGTGTATACACAATCAAACTGATGACTCATCTCTCTCATGATATTGTCAACCCAGTGCCAATCTTATATCACCCCCTCAACCGAATCACCATCAACATATCTACTGATCCTGCAACCTGATATCAACAAACTGTCAGTTCTTTATCCAATCAATCTTAATCCATTCTATCAATCGATCGCATCTTATCTATCATATCATGTCTTATACAGGATGTATCCTTCTTGAAACCAAACATTCTGATCACGTCTTATACAGGATATATCTTTCCTGAAACCAGACGCTCTTGATCATCTTTGTCTTATACAAGAGGTGTCATTCCTGAAACCAGACTATATCTAGATCTTATCGATCTCATCTTATCAATAGAAAACTAAACCATTGTGATCAAAGAACTCGCACTTTCATCAATCAAAGTTGCAGAATCAAACCTTTTCTTATCGGGACATCAATCTCATAATCATCCAACCGCTTCGCCAATAAATTATCTCAATTGATCTCCCGAGGGGGCATCATCGTACCACAATTTATCAACCAAGGTCTGGGGCATCCCATCAAACCAATAGCATCATCAAATGAAATTATTCTTTGAATCAACACGTCATCACACCTCGCTTCAAAGAGGGGCAAAATGTATACACCTAAAAATTGGCTATGAGCAATTAAATAAATATTTTATATTTATTTAATGATTATTCGTCTATTAAATAGTTAATTTGAAAAGATTAATTAATTTAATTCATTTCGTGTCTTTCTATTGATTAATATTTTATTAATTAATTCGTCTATCTTATTCCTCTAATTAATTAAATATCTAATATTTAATTATTCCTTCTAACCAAGTTAATTAAATATCTAATATTTAATTATCTCCTCCAATCAATTAAATATCCAGTATTTAATGGTTATTCTCCTATCCTATAGTCTCAAATATTAAATAATTATTAAATTATTTAGTCCCTTTTCCAACTCATTCTTCCATCTCCACTTCATCTTCCCTTTGCCAACTCACCCATCATGTGGCTAAGGAAATTAATATTTCTTAATATTAATTCATGATTTATCTTCAACTTCCAAAATTAATGAAATTGTGTACGTACACATATTTCATAACCATTTCCTATATTCTCTCCAACACCCCCTACATCTTAGGAAAGACTTGAGTCCACTTGTCCTATCATGCCTAAATTTCCTCCAACCATCCCTAGATTCTCTCAGTCAGCAACCCAGTCAAGGTGAGATGAGTGACACTTGTCTTCTCCTTCCCCCTTTCTCTCAACCTTCACCTTTTCTCATATCCATTCAAATCTGCAGATCTGATCATGACCGTTGATCTGAGCCACATCATCTTATCCTCTCAAAGTTTATAAAATCAAGAGTTTTAGTTGAGAGAGTGTCAAACTTCAAGAGACTTCAAGTGAATTTTGCAAGCTAATCATATGCATACGTGAGTTTTTGAAGCAAATAGCAATAGCAATTATCATATAGCATTTTAGCATAATCATGTAGCTTTGCATATCATACTATCAGTTAACTACAAGTTATCAATCCATTCTTCATATACCATCTTGGAAGCCAATAGTGCATTGTCTGAGAGCACACCATCTGCAACCACGAACAATGGAGTTTAGACACAATGAGACATAAGCCATGAAGGTAAAATAATGTTTTATTTTAATATGTATTTCATGCAGTTTCATTGGTTGAATTTGGATTTCCTGTAGCATTTCCATTTGTATTTTGTGATACTAACTTATTACAGGTAATATTCTAAGGATGAAATTCAAGCTCACACAGATGTAACTGACGGTGAGCTACAGGGAAAAGAATTGGACATTACTGTCAAAAAGGCTAGTGAAGAATTCCTAGCTGACAACAATTTTGTCACATCAGGAGCTTTTATGCAGTTTCTATGGAAGCAAAATATTGATCAATTCAAGATCAGATGTGAGCAAAGGGTAAATGAATAGCCTCTCAAGGATTCAGCCCAAGTGGAGGAAGAGGTTAAACAAGAAATGATGGCTGAGTTCAAAGCTATCACTCCTGAGGCTGGAAGAGAGATGGTGGATAAGGCTGGTGTGCTAATCCTCCCTAAATGGGATATAGTTGATGCATTGGTTCTTGAAGCGGTCAAAAAGGAAACTAAGCCAATAAAGGGAGTGGTATTCAGCAAAGATGATGCTTCTCTGGCTATGTGGTCCCTTAAAAGAGATTAAGGTAGAAGAAGGAAAGATACCTCACAATCTAACCTTCTAGGAGCAATGATAGTCAGAAGAGTTCAGGATACAAGGGTAGTGGAAGCAGCTAGTACTATTTTAGAGACTGCTAAGTGCAATGTAGTAGTAGCAGAGAAGGAAGCAAAAGAAAAGGCTGATCTCCAAATTAGGTTGGAAACAATTTTAAAGGCTTATAATGAAGCCAAAAAGGAGGTAGCCAACAAGGACACTATCATTGCCAAACTTCAAAGTCAGCTGATGGGACAATACCAAGGAGGTGAGTCCTCTACCTTGGCAAGTTCTTCTTCTCCAGCAAGGCCCCCACCTATTAGTCCCATCACATAATTCCCTCCTTCTCCTATGCCTTCTGGTTTTCAACCAGCTAAGACTTATCAACATGAATTGGAAAAGTTGAAACAGGCTCAGGCCTTATTTGCAAATAAGTATGAGGAGAAGATAAAGGCTACAATTTTGAGTTTTACTGATACCGTTGATGCTCCCATGGTACATATCAATATGAAGAGAATTTTTTACACTCTTTGTGAGTTAAACGAGGACAAGGCCATTCTAGAGCCTATTCTAAATAAGTGGATCCTGAGGGAAGTAGATTTAGAATTCATGTGTGTATCTTATGATGAAGCTGGATCCAATGCCACTATCAAATCCACATGTGAATTGACCAAAGGTTTGACAAAGTTGGCAGAAGGGAAAGCCAATGTGGAAAAGAAGGCTAATTTATATAGAAAAGAGTATACTGAGCACAAATTTGAACTATTTCCTGGAGGTTTTGTCAACCAAAATCAGATAAAGGACAAACAGGTATGGCTGGATGAGTTAGGAGCTAATTTGTCTCTAAGGGTAAATGAAATAATCAATAAAGATGACACCTCACTATTTGTTAAAACAATTGAGGAAATAGAAAAGATCAAATCACATTATGGTTTCCTGGAGTCAGAAGTGAGGAAAATAAGGAACTCTTGGAAAAAGCTATTAAAGTTGAAGAAAAATATTATTGGCTACTCATGGCCTACCGATGATGTTTTTCAAGAGTGGTCCAAAAAATATGCAGTGCAGGAAGAAGATGCTCCAGAGCAGTTACAAGAGGTTGCAACCGAGCAAAAAGTGCAAGAGGCCGAAGATGCTGAAAAGGACTTGTAACCGTTTCTTGGGGAGTATTTTCAGTTTGTAACAAACTCTTTTTGAAAAGGGGTCTGAAGCTTGTATGCATCCACTATTTTATAAATGGATACCAGGACTAATGAAAAGGGGGGTCGCAAGAATTTGTAAGAAAACTCTGCAGAAATATATCTGGGATTTTCTAGTCTTATGGAGAATACTCTGAGTTTTGTAATACTTTTTAAAATTAATATCAATATACAGACTATGAACTTTCGAGCCTAGATTTTGTGTTGTCTTCTTGTTTACTTTCAATAGTTTATTGGTTTCAATTTTGAGTAATTTTAACATTGCAAGCACCAATGCATTGTTAGTGTTCACCTCCCTTGCTCAACTTGTACATCCAATTCTTGAGCTCAACAAACTCACTAGTTACCAACCATCTAAACAAGTCATCTGTTTAATGTGTACTAACAATAATGGTTATTAACAACCATCATATGATAAATAGCATACACTTGAGCCAACTAACTCACTGGTTTACTAACCAACTATCTAGAGAATTGCTTAATGTCTACTAAGAATAACGGTCATAAATGACCATCATAAGATAATTAACATACACTTGAGTCAGTTGATTCATTGGTTACAAAACTTCTAGGTTTAGCTGATCCAATTCGTTACATAATAGTCTCATGTCTACTGACATTTACGGTTTACAAGGACCTTCATGGGATTGTGACATAACCTAACAAGCTAACTGCTACAAATCCCCTATCTCTAACAAGCTTCAAATGTCATCATGGAATTAAACCTAATACAACATTGGTTCCCTTATTTAGCTAAATTAACACATCATATTATGACTCAACAAAAAATGCGGTTCTAATATATTTTTTTGTCTTTCTATATTCCCAAAAGTATGCATCTAATTGATGATAAGAATCCTTCTTCAGGTCTTGCAACCATGGAGACTGATATAATCTGATTATAACCAATGTGCATTGATTCCAAGATGAACCATATTCGGTTAAACTATGAGTTAAGAGTGGAAAACAAATAAAAATAGAATAGCTGCAAAATATAGCAAGGTATTGTGACTATAAGATAGAAACCATCCTAGGAGCGTCCAATATATCAAAAGTTGAGAAAGTAGCAAGCTTACTGTACAAAGAGAGTGATCACTATAAAGTTGCAGTCAAGTTCAAAGCATTTATTTGTGGGAACAAAGGGTTTCATATGGGGATAGAGAAGTCTCATGAAATATCATGACAGTCATAATCATAATCTAAAGAGTAGTCAAATCTTCAAGATATATTGGTGATAGTGGAGTCATTCTGTTGAGCATCAAATTTGAATTAAGTAAAATATCTTGATTTGAGAAATTAAATCATAGAAGCCATCTCTCTTTGGAAGAAATCATCATTTTCATTGATACCGTAATAACCCATAAGTTATCAAACAAGTCTAAAAGAATTCTATCGAAGTATCTAAGATTCAAACAGTATCGATGAGACCCAACAATGTCTCACCGATATAAAAGGGGTATCGAAGAAAGCAAACGCCGATGAACTTCAAAAAGGACTCATTGAAGACAGTAACTCTATTGATAAAAGATATCGAGGAAAGTGGAGATGGTTCTCATCGACAAGAAAAGGTCTTCGAGGATATAACGCTATCGGTGCAAAAAGACTCACCAAAAGGGATGGTCCCACCAACAAAAGGTATCGAAGAAAGCAGAGGTGACCCCACCAATGAGAAAAGGCTTTCAAAGAAACGATATCATCGATGCAAGATAAAGAAGATTCACCGAAAGAAGCATTCTCATCGAAAAAGTGATATCGATAATACAAAAGCAAACTACATCGATGAATGATATCGATAAGGATATGAGTTTTGATGGGAGGACAAAAGAAGTCACTGAAGTCCAAAGTCTCTTCGACATGAAACCCGACAGACAACAAAAAGATTTCAATGAGAATGAGTTTCGAGGAGACTAAAAGGCATGTCTCCGATACACATGGTTTCATCGATAGAAGCCATCTCTCTTTGGAAGAAATCGTCATTTTCATTGATACTGTAATAACCCATAAGTTATCAAACAAGTCTAAAAGCATTCTATCGTCTAAGATTCAAACAGTATCAATGAGACCCAGCGATGTCTCATCGATATAAAAAGGGCATCGAAGAAAGCAAACGTCGATGAATTTCAGAAAGGACTCATCGAAGACAGTAACTCCATCGATAAAAGATATCGAAGAAAGTGGAGATGGTTCTCATCGACAAGAAAAGGTCTTCGAGGATATAACACTGTGGTGCAAAAAGACTCACCGAAAGGGATGGTCCCACCAACAAAAGGTATCGAAGAAAGCAGAGGTGGCCCCCACCCGATGAGAAAAGGCTTTTGAAGAAACAATATCATCGATGCAAGATAAAGAAGATTCATCGAAAGAAGCATTCTCATCAAAAAAGTGATATCAATAAAACAGAAGAAAACTACATCGAAAACAACTATAGAAGAAATCAGATCAAGATACTTAATCTGCTATAAAAAGAATTAGTCATTGAAAACAACTAGTGAGTAGGTATACCCGCCTAGGTCCTGCAGAGCCTAAAGTGAGAGAGTTAGTAACCAAGTAGGTTCACTCTATAAGTTGGCCAAGTCAATTGGAGGGTTTGATCATAGGAGTTGGCATTTCCTTAGAAACTATCCAATCTGTTGATTTGAGACCCAACACATTCATTAATTGTTTTGGACATTTCAAGCTATGTTTTCCTAATAGATGGTCAAGTATAGAACAACAACACTCAGAAAATACAGTCTAGAGAGATTGCAGTCTACAGTAAAGCTAGTAGGCAGTCATAACTAGTACCAAATAAAATGACAGTAATCAAGTCTACTGAGTGAAAAAGAGTAGGGTATAAGTTTCTAAAAGGTCTTTTCAAACCTTAACAACAAATAATACATTATTGTTGCAGCATTGTCAAAACTTGACAAGAACAACACCTTATTACCTCAAGAGGCATAGCAGTCATAGGGAAACTCATGTCAAATGTGCAACTCAATACAATAAATAATCTTAGTTTGTAGCCCTATAGCATCATAATGCAGTCCTTGACCAAGTATGCATACAAGAAACATTTAGTTCTATTAAGGCACAAGCATCAAAGTCAGAGGTTATGACAACTAGTCAAAAACATCAAGTACAAAAAGTTTAGTCTCAGTCACTAGAACACAATTTGCAACATGCATTAGGAGTTGTCCTCCTTACAAATAGTGCAACATTAAAAAGGTATTATCAAAGCTACAACCACAATTCAAAGAGGAAGCTTACAAAGATAGGACAAAGCTAGGTACAGTCATAAGTCAAGGCAAATACATAGTTGAAACTCAGTCCAAAATAGTGAAGAAGTGCAACAAATGACATGAGAAGTCTAAAGAAGTATTATAGCAATCATGAGTCAAGGATTAATGAAGAGATTTTTTGCATCCATGATACAATCCTTAAAAGCATCCATGATACAATCTCAAACACACTTTTTACCGTTCTCTTGGTGATTGTGCCCAACTGTGTATGTCTTGCTTATGTATGAAAATGGCATTTTGCAGCTTTCCACCAACCATGTATTTGAGATGTCTTTGATTTAGATATGGCATGAGCTTAGTCATAGAGTGAGACTAGGGAATTGGACCATCACAACCATGGTGCGCCTGCATGTGTATATAGTTTTGTGTATTCATTAAAGACTTTCATTTAATTTTAATCAACTAAAGAGCAATATTCATGACTTACAAGTAATAAAAAAACTTACAAGGATGAGGCATATTCAATACAAACAAGTAATAAAAAAACTTACAAGGATGAGGCATATTCATAACTTTTGCAGTCCCACCTTGGATATCAACACTAGAAGCAACTCATATTGTTCGTGTACAGACAAGACAATATGGGAGTTCATTATACCTAGCAACTTGTGGTGTTGTTGTTCGTGTTGGCTCTATTGGACGCTGCAATTAAGGTTCAATATACATTATTCAATAAGATTAACTATGCAACATAATGAAATATTGAAAAGTGTGTTACCTTGTTGAGCTTCGCTTGGTTTCGAGAATAGTTTAATATTCTCTACTTAACAGGGCCAACTGCGTGAAGGTGGAAGCTCATTGGGCCCCTCCCCCCCCCTAACATCACTCTAAATTCCCCGTTAACATCTTATAACATTCATTCATTCATTCTTTCTTTCTACCATTAATAAAATATAGCATTCATTCATTAATATCACATAACGTTCATTAACACATAACATTGATTAACATTAATTAACACGCAACATTCATCAATATTAATTAACACATATCATCCATAACCATCAATTAGCACATAATTACATTCACTAACACATAAAAATCGCTCATTATCAAATAAGTTAGACTACAATCATTTCTTTCTTTGTTTTTTCTTTGAAGCTATGAAAAGACTAAGTGGAACATCGGTTTCTTCATCATTTCCCCCCTCTGCAGATGTTCCGCCAACTGCTCGTGATCTCAATGTATGTCTAGTCCTATACTGAGGACGAGGACGCTGAAGCGAAGGGGGGTCCTCTGCAATAACAAAGAAAAGGGTTAAATTCAAAAAAAAAAAAATTATTGTTACAAGTATTTCATTAATTTAGAGAACATAATTGTTGTGCTCTTTACCTAATGGGGCCACATCATTTTGTGTAGCCTCAACCTCAACACGCTGAACACCCTCTAGATCTATTGGAGTTGAAATACTAAAGGTTACATTAATGTTGAACACCAATTGCAATTATATTCGTTTAAAGCAATAATAGTGGTCCTCTTTACCTGAGTGGGGAACATCACGTTCTTGATGTTGTGTACCCAGATCACGCTCCACTTGCTCACCATCGACTACATGCTCTAAAATATTAACAAAAAAGGTTACATTAATTACTACTCTAATTACAAATTAAGATGTTTAATTGTATTAATAGCTAAATAAATAAATTTGAATAGCAAATGAATACCTCCACTACTAGGATGCACATCCGGACCTTCATGTGCAGGTGGTGTTTCACAATTAGTAGGCTGCATTCCAATGACATGCACATTGTTATCATTGCTTGCTTATTTAAAACAAATATAGTCACTTTATGTTGGAACTCAACATCAATTAGATTATTGGTAAAGTATTCAATTTGAAACAACTTCCATTTAGCATATTTACCTGTGTGACGGATGCACTTGAATGTTGTGTATTCCCACTCAATTCTCGTAGCCGATCAGCCATGACTGAATAGCCTTGCTGGTAGGCAATTCTCTTGTCATCTTCTGTGGGTGCTCTATTGAATTCAGAGCCCTGCATTTTTGCTTGGTACCGTGAATTTTGCTTGCATTGTTTGATAAAAAAAAAAACGTTTGCAATTTATTAATATTTTGATGCAATATTTTGTTTACATGAGATACTTACAATTCGTGCAGCAAGTTTCATGTAACCACCAGAGCCGAGTTTGTGTTGCCCATGATTTTATTGCTTTGCCTTGGTTGCCTTTGACGTGTCACTCAGTCTATAAAATGTTTGAAATATGTTAGATTATATAAATATAAAGAGTAATTAATCAGTACATAATTACATTCTGAATAGTATCCCATACCTTCTTCTGGTGTCTAATGGTGTATTTCCTTTTTTCCTTTCAATTCTCTCCTTGGCATCCAAAATCAAGTCCTTCCACTCCCTCTCTGGAATCATGGGGGGACGCTCATACTTTAGGTTCCTCTCCAAATGGGTCCTGTATTGGTCCCTCACATACTTTAGATATGTGCCAACTTTTTCAAGGAGCTTGGTTTTGTCAAAGGTGTCATTTCCAAACCACTCAACCATTTGGTTTGTCAATTCATCTTTTAACCATTTTTCTTGGTCATTCCACCTTTTAAAGAAAAAACAAACCTGTTAGATTCAGAAATGAATTGAAGCTACATTTATTACACTTCAAGAAATGGATCAAAGGTAAACTATTCCAGCAATGATATGAAATCAAAAGTGGATTAGGGTTAGTTCACATATGATGTGCCACCTTTTACGTATGGTGGGCCCAAACATTTGCAATGCAGTGTCACTAAGATGTTTATAGAAAATATCATTGCCTACAAAAAATTCATGGGATCATTAGTCCAAAACGAGTGATCATAAAGTAAATTACAATTAGAGTATATATAATAATAAGTTTAAAGTACCTGGAACCTTTTGTATCTTTAAGGGAAGCATTTCTTCGTCACTCACCACCAATGTGGCCTGCAACATTCCCGTACTAGCAATACGAGAAGATCCAGGAAATGATGGTATGTTATCAGCAGTAGTCGCCTTTGGCACATCCTCATGTGCATCTCCTCCTGCAAAAAATGAATCCACTATGAAATGGCATAAGAATTCAAGAAAGAACGCTTGAAGGGAAATAAACACATGACATAAGATAGAGCAAAAGAGGGATCTACCAATGGTGGGCGGACCAATATGACGTGCACTAGAGGATGTTTGCATGCTACATGTTGCCGACATTGCAGTCGGCAATACAGGTGAGGGTGACCTTTGATGAGGCAGCGGCGGCATTTACACCGTAACATTGACAACACCTAAAGAATAATACATTAAATATATCAAACATTAAATATATGAAAAGTGCAAGAATTGTAAACAAGGATGAACCTTTATTTTGAAAATTGACAGTATCAAGTATGATGTGTTTTGAGTAGTCAGAGTGATAAGCCAAGCAAGTGATAATACAAGAAAATCGTCATCACCTAAAGATCCTGCAACACCCTGATCGTGGGAATGACTTTCATGAGGGCAGATAAATTGCTGTAAAAACAATACATACATATTTTAGTTAATGACATAAAAGAGAATAAAATATAAACCATTATTGAACTTTTGTTATAATTAAAACTTTCATTACTGCTTACTTGCAAGTTTTCTGTTGTCTTATACAATAATTCCACCCTCGGTCGTATCTCATCAGTGGTAGGATGCACGGTTGCCAAAGAAACAATCTCTTTTCTAATTTTTATAAGAGGCATTTTAAAGAATTTCACAAGGTCTGTGGGATCTTCAGGGTCATCATTGCTTAACCCTAATGATTCCACATCCATAGAAAGGTGCTCAGGTATTGCAACTCCCTTTCCCTTCCCCGAACATCCATCTATGTCAAGAATATCATTAACAATTACAAAATTAGTATAAATCTCTAAAAAAAAGAACATAATAATGTAACAGTTTGCTTCTATCTAATTTGTATAATTACAATGAGGTTTACCTGCTCGGTAGAAGTGTCGCAAGCTACATCTCTGTCTACGATATGTGATGGATCCATGTCGGCTTGTGACAAAGAATAAATATAAAAAACGCTAGCGAAATTACATAGTACACAACATGAACAACATGAACTTTGTAGACAAAAAGAGTATTAAATAATAAAAAGATGTTGTCATCAAAATCATTGTAAATTTTTTAATTCCTTACCTTTACTTTATGTAGACTATGCAGGATCCTCAACTAAATGGTTGACGATGTCTGTAGTCAACGACCTGTTCCCACCAAGGGTGACAGCATCACACAAGGACTATACCTGAAATCAACACCATCAATTGAGCATCATAAGCATTACTACATTTGTAAGTTGATAAACAATAAATACATACGTATCATAAGCATCAGAAGCAGCACATGATGTGTCATCATATATGTAATTGAGCATCACAATTACCATCACATATCATGTGTCATCATAAACATGTAATCCATCACATATGTATCATAAATCACCATCCATCACATAGGTAATAAACAATCCATGTTCTATAAATAAACACAAAGTTCAAAAAATGTCACATGCATCATCATAAACATGTGATCCATCACATATGTATTTTAAATCAACATCCATCACATAGCTAATAAAAATCCAATTTCCATAAATAAACACAGTTTAAAAATTGTCACATAAATAGTCACTCTCCCTATCTCCATCTCCATATTAAAAGGTGCATCATGAATTAATTATGTAATGGCATTAGAATTCAAAACATAATGAATTAATTATGTAAAAAAAATTCTATGAAGAAGTCAATATTAAATAGATAATATACTAATCGCATACCTCATACATTTCATTCTCCATCATCATGAACATCAAGGTCATCATCACCAACACCACCATCATCATCATCATCATCATCATCATCATCATCATCATCATCACCATCACCATCACCATCACCATCACCATCACCATCACCATCACCATCACCGTCGTCATCATCATCATCATCATCATCATCATCATCATCATCATCATCATCATCATCATCATCATCATCATCATCATCATCATCATCATCATCATCATCTTCTTCTTCTTCTTCTTCTTGTTCTTCTTCATCGTCATTGAGAAACTGTCGATCGTGATCATCATCCACTTCATCTTCTACTTCTTCGGTATCTTCTTCTTCCATCACATTATACTTTATCGGCCTTCCTCTTGGATCATGTCTAACAACAAATGACCAACCCGGTTTATGTGGAACCTCTGAGTAAAATACTTGCTCACATTGGCTTGGAAGAACATAGGGCTCATCCCCAACTAGTTCAAATGACCTTGTATTTAGCATTATAAAACCATTTTCATGTTCAATAATAGTTCTATCAGGATCATTTTTATTCAATCGTAGCCTGTACCATTTGACGACGAACAAAACTAATTTGAAGGAATTAAAGTCACATTCAAGTATATCATCCAAAATGCCATAGTATCAATTTTGAGACTGTTGAGGATGAATGCCATTTCTCGATGAAATATTTGTCACCTCAAAGACTGCAGTGATGCTAGAATCACAAGTTTTCTTCGTGTCATCCAACTTTTTAATGCGAAATTTATGACCATTGCAGCACATAGCGTTGTGGTGTTTGACCTGCGATATGTCAAACATGTAAAATTCATTGTATTGTGAGTTGATAAACATATGGATGGTTAATAAATTTATACGTACCTGTTATCTATTAAACCATATGCTAAATCAATTTCCCTTTGCGTAACATTGGAATCTCCATTACTATGTGCTTCTTTAACCAATGAAGCCACACCTTCCCATGTTAACGTGCGTCCAGAATGTTGACAACGTTCAATCCATATCACCATCCAATCAAGATTGTTTGCAATATACAAATGTAGTGCATCTTACTCTCGACCAACTGTACAAAAAATAAATAGACGTCTTAAAATCAATTTATTTTGAAGATTAAGAATTAATTAACTACAATAACATCTTATAATTACCTCTCACTTTCCTCAATCTACTTTTCCCCGTCAAGTACTCCCCTTCGAATTTGTTAATGGTGTTGGGATCCCAAATGCAATCCACGTGGATCTTTGCTGCAAACTTAGGAAGATATTCAGAAATGTACACCATAGTCTGGTATACCATATATCCCTCCACCATAGAACCCTCAGGATGTGCTCTTTGTCGAACCAAAGCCTTCAAAAATTTCAAGTGCCTCTCAACCATCCACATTGACCTAGTGTGTACAGGTCCACACAATTCAATCTCCTCAACTTGGTGTATGAGGTAGTGTTCTTGTGCATTGAAAAAAGCTGGAGGTAGACACTTTTGCATTTCACACATTAAATGAGGAATTTTTCTCTTCCAATATTTTATATCGTCTTTATGGATTTCTTTACATGACAACCACCTACAAGGTATTCAAGACGCAAAAAAAATATATTACATAAGAAGTAAAACAAATCGCAAATATAATATCTATACAATGAACTAAACAAATATCACTACTTACCTCATGTATTTTCCAAGATCATATATGACTTGCTTGACATTATTGTCGAATTCGTCTGGGAGAGATAGAGGTAGAACGCACTGCAACAATTATAAAATTATCTTTTCATTTTTTTGTAACATAATGAAAAGTACACATACGCGCAGTACTTAAATACATACTAAAAACACAAGAACATGAATTACCTTAATGAAGGTATGCCAATCATGCATTTTCATCCATGGCCCAAATTCACTTTTCTTTGATATGAGATTGTTTATGTTCGCAACAAATCCTGTGGGAAATCGTATTTTTCGTATGACTTCTTTTATAGCATTGCTTTGCTGGTCCGTTAATAACCAAGGAAGCTCACTTATATTAATCTGGTCTCCATGGCTATTTGATTGAATGACATTTATCATTGCATGATTGGAATCCTCAATGTCACTACATATTTTGACAATTTTTTCTTTGTCACGCCTTCCATCTAATATTTTCCATACTGTCTCTGTTATATTCTTTCCAATATGCATACTACCAAACAAATGAACAATTTGTAACTGCTCGTAGTAGGGCAACCTACTAAATTGTCGGGGATAACTTTTTATTCCCTTAGGAAGGTGGTCATTTATGCCTTCACGACCTTCATGATCATCAATCACATCATCAGTAAACAAAACAAAATAGAAAAGATGTTTTATGACAAACCAATAGATGGAATGACATTACCTTGACGATTAATTCTATTATATTCCAACTTCCACAGGTGAGGTGTCATTCTTCGTGGCTTTGATGTATTCTCTTCTTTCCCATTGAAAAGATGTTATTCAGTATTTCGATACTTATGATTTTTGTGGAGAAAGTGCCTATACTCATCAAACACCTACTTTCCTAAACTTTTTGAATGACGAGATTTCATCTTTGGACCACAAACAGGACATGCAAATTTTCCCTTTGTTTGAAGACTTACAAGATAATGTATAATTGGATTAAATATGATAATTTTTTGAATTATAATGTTCATGCACAACTTAAACACTATAACATACCACAAAAATGTGTTAGCCCCAAGGCATCGTGTATTGTCCATAGAAGCATCGCATGGAATTGAAATTGTCTTTGTCCTATTGGTCTAGAGACGTTATACATAGTGACACCATTCCATAACTCTAGCAACTCGTCGATAAGAGGCTCGATATATACATTCATATCTTTAACTTGGTACTTACCTAATCAAATGAACAAAAACATTACATAATTATTATGACCATTTTATTGCAATATTTATAATTAAATTTAGACAACTATATTTAAGTGATAAAATACCTAGAACAATCATTGCCAACATTATGTGCTCCCTCTTTATTGACATCCATGGAGGAATGTTATTGTTGATAACAAAAACAAGCCACACTGAGTAAACAAATCTCATCTCTCCAAATGGATTGACACCGTCCGTTGCCAATGAAAGCCTGAGATTACGAGGTTCTTCTTTAAAGTGTGGCCACTTTTCCTCTATTTCCATAAATGTTGAACCATCCGTAGGCATTCAAATAATGTCATCTCGACTTCTATTGCGTGCATGGTAATCCATAAATTGTGCCAAGCTAGTGCACTTGAATAATCGTTGCATACGTGGAATAATGAGAATATAGTGAAGAACCTTGCGAGGAACCCTTTTTGTTATTTGATCTGTTCGATATCTACTGATATGACATTCAGGGCATTCAATTTCAAATTCATGTTGTTTGTGATATATAATATGATCATTAGGACAAGCATTTATTGCTTGATACTCCATTCCAATATCTTTCATAACGGTTGATAATTCTCGGTATGAGCGAGGTAGAATATTTGATAGTGGTAACAAAAACTCACCTATCAATCTACAACAACAAAATATAATTTGTTATAATAAATAATATTAATGGTACAACATGATTCACAGTTTATTATGACATATATGACATGCCTTAACATACGTGACATTGTTATGTTGGATAAACCATTCATAACCTTCAAGTTCACCAACAACAATACATCAGAGAGAAGAGTTGCATGCGAGCCTTCGTAAAGGGCCTCATATGCCTTCTCAAGTAGAGGGACATCATGAACAACATCAAGGTCATCTTCATCATCATGATCAGTTGTACGAGTACTAAATGAGTCATGGATCAATGTATTTGTACCATCATCTTCAATTGTGTTTTCTGGCTCATGATCATCATCTTCCATTGGATCATTATCTTCAGCTTCGATATTCACACCTACATGTTCGTCCACTTCAAAAACCATATTCTTAGGGTTGTGTTGATCCATACCATGTGCTCCAGGGTGCTCGACCTATATAAAATTGATATACATAAATAAACCGTGATCATGATCTCATCATCACGTGATTTATTATGTATATAAATTGTCAAAACGATATAATGAAAAACTTACCAATGGATGATAATCATGTCCACCTTCAATGTGACCATGCAGCCTACAATGTTTCTTCGCTATTTTGATTAGAAGTCTTCTAGTCTTTAACCCCTTACAAATTTTGCACGGACAATAACATTTTCCATCACCTTTTCTTTTCAAGTTAGACCACAATCTAGGAATTGTCTCCTTATTTTGTTGTTCGTTGATATTGTCTGACATGGTCTTTCTTCACAAGCAAGAAAATAGAAATTATTGGCTGACATGGTCTTTCCCTCAGGAGCTGGCAGATCCTGCTTCCATACTTTAATTCTGTTTTTTCAAAGGACAATCCTAAAAATCCATGCATTGCAAACAACTTTTTACACCTTTGTTGGTTGTGGTGGCATCACAGAGAATTTACATCAATAAATGAAGAACATGCCAATGCTTTTAATGCAGCAATAAAAGTCTATCTCTTATTCAATATCTCTAGTGAAACCCCCATGATCTTTTGTTGGAGTAGAATTTGTTATATTCTAGAAAGGGTCTTGTCCTTTGTTGATGGGATATTCATCTACCTCAAGAAATAATTGTTCTTTTCTCCAACAAGAAGTGGAACTAAATGAAGATCTAGCACCATGAAATGAATCCTCAAAAGGATTACTATAGTTAGTTTTGGTAGATAATGATCTGGGTAAAATACTAATGTGGCTTTACGAAACATTATGTACTAGCTTAGCATACTCTAACAACTTTGGTGCGACATACTACATCCAATTAAGTCTCCATCGGTATCTCTATTGTGTTTATGGATTGGGATTCAATGTACTCTTTTTATACACATATTTTACTTTCAACTGAGGAGGTTTGTATGTACTTACTTGTCTTTCGATTGTATCCCTATTTCAAGAATTTCTTCTATCAACAAATCATTTGTTGTAAGTTGTACAAGTGGAAGCTTGAACATGCCTTCCATGCTAGCCTTGTTGATACGTTCAACACCATCTTGTGCAACAAATCTTTAGAACTCCATTTTTCCGAATTGAAGAGTGAGTAGTAGGGACAATCTAGGACACTTACAGAGGTTTTGCAAGAGAGATAAATAGACCTAAATATTATGGCTTAATAATGATCAATAGGTAAACAAATAAGAAACTCTCAATATCAAAATGACTTTCTCAATTGTCTTTACTAGAAATGGATAGATATGCTAATAATGGCTTTATGACTGTATGTCAACTTTAGACTCAATCCAAGAAGAGCTAGAACTAATATGCGATATCTAGATTTATGATCTCTATAATATAACAATCCTATAATTATATTTCCACGCATCTATACCACAACACAAACATCATGCTAGTGTTCAACCATAGCAATTGATATCCTAATTATAGAATGTGAAATATGCACATAACTATGAATAAAGATTAAGAAAAACAAAGAAAGATGCTTATTGCAAACATAAATGACTAATGGACAAGAATTGAATTCATTGTAGATAGTTCTGAATATCAAATTCACTTATTTGTGTGTATTTAGTAACTCATGTACTTGTGGCCAACCATTTATCTCTTTCATAAATTAAACACTTATTAATAACATTAAATGGCTGAGTAATTATGTTTTAGTTGAAATTGAAAAGAAAATATTTTATTTCAGGACAGCTCACACTATTCCCTATCATATTTTAGACTCTTGGTTTTGTTAGTAGTGGTTTGATGTCTTTGGAGTTGATCATTGCATTTCTTTAGTTACGTTTGCCAACCTACTCCCAACCTATGCCAAAATGGGAGCTTTAGAACAGGGTATGGACATCCATCAAAGCATAAAAGATAGAGGGATTTTGTCAGATGTAGTTGCAACTGCACAAAATGGATTTGTTGAGAAGGCTTTAGAAACTTTCAAGCAAATGCAATCGGTAGGTGTAAAGACAAATTCCACGACCATTGCTACTATCCTCCCTGCCTGTGCCAAAATGGGAGATTTGGAACAGGGTATGGACATTCATCGAAGCATAAAGGATAGAGAAATTTTGTCAGATGTTGTAGTTGTAACTGCCCTGGTAGACATGTATGCAAAATGTGGAAGCATAGACAAGGCACGTGAACTGTTTGATAGAATGCCTGAAAGAAATGTTGTCTCGTGGACTGCAACAATTGCTGGATATGCACAAAATGGATTTGTCGAAAAGGCTTTAGACACTTTCAAGCAAATGAAATTGGAAGGCATAAAGCCTGATTCCACAACCTTTGCCAGCATCCTCCCTGCCTGTGCAAAAATGGGAGCTTTGGAACAGGGTATGGACACCCATCAAAGCATAATGGATAGAGGAATTTTGTTAGGTGTTGTACTTGCAAATTCCCTGCTTGACATGAATGCAAAATGTGGAAACATGGACAAGGCTCGTGAATTGTTTGATACGATGCCACAAAGAGATGTGATCTCATGTGAACAATCAACACGCGTGTATACGGGAGGAAGGGATTACTAATACAAAATTGAATGCTCACTCCTCAATCACAGTTCTATGGTTTTACGAGATTAAACTAGGACAATTAACCACCACATGTATATTTTTTGCAACATGAAATAAAAAACTAGGGCAATTTGAATCTACCTCTTGTGTGGGATTGCCTTCGATGCGGGTTTGATGTTCTTGGGGGTTGAAGTCGCGACGGACGCCTACGTGGGATTGCAATTCACAAATGAATTCCCCGCCTCTTTTTTAATTTTGTAATGGCCGTTGTCGTTGGAATTACGACGAACTCGAGCACTTTTTTGAAAAAAAGAAAATTATCATTGCTAATGCCTTCTTCGTCGAAACCAAATGGGTAATTTCCGTCGGAATTACGACGAATGCAGGCATTTTTTCAAAAAAAATCAGATTTGGCCACAATATACCTTCTCCGTCAGAAACCTCAGTCAAAAATCTAGTCCAAATGTATTAGTGTTAGTAGGATCAATAATGAGGAAAGGTAGATTTTCCAAAGTTGGGGCTAGGAATTGAGACTTGTTTAAGTCTTATGATGATTTTGTAGTCCATCTAATGACCTACATAGAATTATTATTTCTCCTTACATATATTTTTTATTTATGGAAGTCCTCCTAGTTCTTCTAGGATCTTCTCCCATGTGTTTACCACCCTTGCTATCCGCATACCCAACTTGTGTGCCTATTGTTCTTTATAAACTAAGATCTTGCATAATCAATTATAGAGACACCTAAGAGACCTTGTGATAGACTGGGTGACATACCCTCCTTTCGACAGGGGTGACACTATCATCTTTTTTTGGGTGCACGAATCTCCAATTTCTGAGAGATTTTCTTCTAGTTTTTCTTTGATGGCATTATTCGTGGATCTTGATAGCATAATGCACTCCTCCTAACTTTTTATCCCATGCTCTTCACTACTTTTCATCTTCCATATAAGATTGGGTTCATATACCCATGTATACCACCTTTCTCTCATTCATCTTGGAACTAAATTGAAAGTGTTATTGTTGAATAACCAATTTGAAGCAACCATTTGAAAGAATCAAAGATAAGTGCAATGAGAAAATTTATAGAGAGAGAAAGATATAGAGTAGAAGGAATTAAGATACATCTATAGGATTTTGGTAGAGTACTTAGTTAATTTTGATTTCCATTGATAGCCAAATCCATGGTAATGTAGTCAAAATCGAGTTTGTGAAAATAGAATCATAATAATTTTAACTTTTCATTGATATAATGTATCATGTCAATTAATATGTTAATTAAATAATATGTATATAGTATTATCATAATAATTATAATACATTGTTGATAATCAAAGAGCCAAGGTGAATTTGATGAAGGTAATACAAAGAGTCAAGTCACTCCTATAAGTGATGCAAGTGTCATTGGTGCAGGATTGTTGGGACAACACATGGACTGAGACTCTTCCTCACCAAACCCTTATCTAACAACTCTTGCACTTGCTTGGCAATTTCTTCAATCTGAGAAGGGGTCATCTTGTAGGCTAGTTTATTTGGCAATGTAGACCCTAGTATGGAGTCAATCTGATGGCTTATGTCCCTAATAGGTGGAAAATTATTGGGCATTTCTTCCACCATTATGCCCTTATACTTGTCCAACAATTGCTGCACTTCCTTGGGAATTTCCTCCTTACAGTGACTAGGTTCATTAGGATTGTTTTTAGGCTTCAAAATCAAAGCATAACCAAAGGTTCCCTCCTCCTTTAGGATGTCTATGAACTCCTTTCCACTCACCACCATAACACTTGACCCAACATTCTTCTTTGTACCCCCATTTGGAAAAGGATCCATCTTATACTTCCTCCCATTTTTGGTTATGAGAAATGAGTTTTTTTTTCCATCATGTTGGGATTGGACATCGTATTTCCATGGATGCCCTAACAATAAATGACAACCATCCATGGGGATTATGTCACACAAAATTCTATCCTTGTACTCTCCTATCTCAAACTCCACCCAAGATTGTTCATCTACTAAGACTTGCTGCCCTTTGTTCAACCATGACACTTTATAGGGGTTAGCATGAGGTAATCTCTTCAATTTCAGTTTGTCTACCATCTCTAAGGAAACCAAATTTTCAGTAGAACCCGAGTCGACTATTACCTTGCATAGCTTACCATAAGACTTGCACATGGTTCTAAACAATGTCTTCCTTTGAGGGGGTTCTTTCACTTGAGGTACCTTCAACATGGTTCTCCTCATCATCAAGCTTTCTCCATCATGGGCTGGTGTTGCACTGCCAATTGGGAGAAGATCCCAGAAGAACTAGGAGGACTTCCATAAATAAAAAATATATGTAAGGAGAAATGATAATTACATGTAGGTCATGAGATGGACTACAAAATCATCATAAGACTTAAAACAAGTCTCAAGTCCTAGCCCCAACTTTGGAAAATCTACATTTCCTCATTATTGACCCTATTAACACTCAAGTAGATACTATGGGTAACTTTCTAAAGAAAAAATGTTTCTCGTCTCCTTTCTAGATTATGAAAAAGACCCCCCAACCCTTTGTTTGACCAATTGGGAAGTTGTGTACTTCTTGCCACTTACTAAATAAAATGCTTGTTGATATCTAAACTTCCTAAGTTGTTTTAAGAGAAGTATTTGAAAAATTGGAAACTAACATGCATAATATTATTGGTAATCAAGATTTTATCATGACTTCTCTCTCTTTTATCACCACATTTAGCAAGCAAATGATGCAAAATTTTACGACGCTCCTTTAGAGCTTGAGGAAACTAAAAATAGACCAGTCTTCTCCTTGTAGTAGCTTCAAAAGAAAAGCTACCCAATGACAACCTAACAAGAGTATGGATAAGGCAAGTACCACTTCTTTGATGGGTAAGGTGAAGCTAATGATGATGATTTTGAGGTGATCTCTAAACTCAAGGATATTAATTCTCTATTGGGTTGTAATTAAGGTCTACACATCTTAGTGTCTTTTGTTGGTGGTTGGGTTATTTTCTATGTTATTTTTGCTATGTTCGATATTATGTGGGTATTACCTTTTGTAAGACTCTATTTTGCTAGCCTTTTGGCATTATGTAATGGGTGGGGGCCTCTATACCCCCTCTTTACTTTACCAAAGACAAAACCTATATGAACAAAAACAATGATAATATTATATATAGAGTATAATATATTATAATTATAGCTATATTTGGTAAATTTCTATTTGTTAAACTCGCTGAGGGGAGAGCAATGCCTCCAATTAGTGGAATATCCAGGTTTTCATATGAATTTATATTCACAAATGGTGGTCATGTTTGGAAGTTACTTGATACTAATAAGCGATGGTAAATGCTAAGAAATAAGTTATAAGCTCAACCCTTTAGAATACTATGAATGTGAATTTAAACTTTAATAGGTTTTATCGATAAGATTTGAATTCCACAACATTCATAACACTATCGTAAAACTAGATTCATAAATTTGAATGTGTTAAAACTAGATAGTGATTTTATTAGGCCAATAATTTTTGAAAAAAATTTGGTATAATATATATCAATTTTAAATTTTAAAATATTATATCAAAAACAATATTTTAAAATAATTTAATAGTTACAAATTATAAACTTATTTATTATGTCGTTAGTGGCATGGTGTGATGGTTAAGTTGCAACGTTGTTGTTCTTGCCAGTTCAAACCCCATTGGGGTGCAATTGTTAAATGTTTAAATAGGGATGAGGTCCCCCATTTGTGACCTCACAGGTCCATAGCTCTAAGTCAAACATGTCTACGCCTTCTTAAACAAAAACTTATTTATTATATTAAATTAAAAAAAAAAAATTATAAACACTATAAAATTTTGAATTCTGATTAAATATGAATATTTATTTTATATTAAAAAAAATAAATAAAAAAAAATCCAACTAATAGAACAACTCTTAGATAAAATAAAGTAAATAATGCAAATAAATAGAATAATTACAACACATATACACTAACATCTACATCAAGATTAAAGGTAAGCATCTTCATATTTAATTTAATCAATTTATACAATAATCACAATAATAATATTAACACTTATATGAATAATTATAAATATCCGTAAACAAAAAATTGTTTTTGAATAAATTTGATGTGTAGATGAGAGGGAAATGCAATGTTTCCGTTTTTTTATAAGTATTATTTTATTACTCTGAATAAAATAGAAGCATTGCCACTTGTTTCTAAGTATGACAACTAACTGGCATATATACCTTAAATTTTAATTTAATCTATATAAAGTATGCCGAGAGATATCCTTCTTGAGGCGCCTATTTGACTTTAGGATGTAAAATTGTTTAAAAATAGGTGCCTTGAGAAGCATATCTCTCGGCGTACTTTATTTAGATTAAATTAAAATTTAAGGTATATATGCTAGTGGTAGTCGCGCGACACAACATGGAAAACATAAAATAAATCATTTTATTATTATATAGTATCTTTTTATTAAAATAAATCATATTATAATATTATTATCTGGAGATCTATGAAATTTTATATATCTATTTAGACTATTTTTAATAATATATATTTGTTGCAAGATCAAAGCGAATACTAAACTCTAAGATATATTAAACTTTTTTTTATGGCAAGTATTATGGTTATGGTTAGTGTTGGTGTTAAGGTTAGTGTTATGGTCGACGATAAGGTTTACATCATGGTTTGGGTTAGGGTTATGACAATGGTTAGGTCTTATATCATGGTTAGGGTTAGGGTTAGCATCAATGTTAACGTTTGGTTTTGATTTAGGATTATGGTAAGGGTTAGGGTTTAGTGTTAGAATTATAATTGGGGGTATGGTTAGGATTAGGATTTGATTTATGGTTATGTTTTGGATCAGAGTTAAGGTTAGTATTATGGTGAAGGTTAAGGTTTACATCATGGTTAAGGTTATGATTAGGGTTAGGGTTATGATAATGGTTAGGGTTTGGTTTTGGTTTAGGATTATGGTTCAGGTTAGGGTTTACGACTATGGTTAGGATTATGATTAGGGTTAGGGTCCAGTGCTAAGGTTGACTTTATTGTTAGGGATACAATTATGCTTAGGGTTAACATAAGTTAGGGTTAGAAGTATTATAATATTATATAGTATCTTTTTATTAAAATAAATTATATTATAATATTATTACATCATTATATAGGAAAGCTTGATTTTAAGGTCAAACTTAAGGTTTAATTAAGTTTATGGTTAGGATAAGGCATGGTGATTGTGAGGGTTAGTATTAAATTAGGATAATAATTCAATAAGGGTTAGGGTTCATATTAGGGTTAGATTAAGGTCGAGGTTGTAGGTAAGGTCTATTTCTATGGTTAGAGTTAACTTTAGGGTTAGGTTAGGGTTAGCATTCAATTAGAGAGATTAGAGTTAAGGGTTAAGGTTATAGTTAATTAGAGTTAGGGTTCAAATATGAGTAGGGTTTGATTATGGTAAGGGTTAGATTAAGATAAGAATTCAATTACGATTAGAGTTTAATTAGGGTTGGGATCAAGCTTAGGCTAGGATTTAGTTATGGTTAGGTTAGGGTTCAAGTTATAGTTAGAGCATAATTGTAGGGTTATATTTAAATTTAGGGTTAGGTTATGGTTAAATGAAGCCTGAAGTTTAGGATTAGGTTATGGTTTAGGGTTCAATTAAGTCTAGATTAGGGATATTGTCAAGGTTAGGGTTTGAATTAGCTTTATGATTCAATTGCATTAGGGTTACAGTTAAATTAGGATTAAAGTTTAATTAGGATTAGGGTTTGGGATAGAATTCAATTTGGACTAGGGTTCAATAATTGTTAGGGTTTGGACTAGGTTAGGGTTTAATTAGGGTTAGATCGAGGTTGAAGTTGTAGGTAGAGTTTCATTCTAGAGCTAGAGTTATACTTAGGGTTAGGTAATGGTTGGAATTCAATTAGGGTTATATTTAAGTTTAGTGTTAGGTAATGGTTTGGGTTAGGGGTTAGTGTTAGGATTATGACTATTGTTTGGGTTTACATCATGTTTAGGGTTTGGGTTAGGGGTTAGAGTTAGGATTAGGATTATGTTTTTGGTTTATGCCATGTTTAGGGTTAGAATTATGGTTAGGTTAGGGTTAGGGTTTAGTTTTATGACAAGGGTTTAAATAATGGTTAGGGTAGGTTTAGGGTATGGATTAGGGTTTAAATAATGGTTAGGTTTAGGTTTTAAATAATGGTTATGTTTAAGTTAGGCTAGGGTTAGTGTTAGGGTGTAGGGTTAGTGTTAGGATTATAGTTAGGGATACAATCAACATCATGGTTAAGGTTAGGAATAGGGTTAGGGTTAGAGATACATTTTGAGTTATGGTTAGGGATAGGTATTGGGGTTAGGACTAAGGATTATTATTAGGGTTAGGGTTTTGGGTTATGGTTAAGTAAGAGTAAGGGTTCAACTTAGTGTTTTATTATGGTAAGGGCTTAATTAGGATCAACATATGGGCTTAAATAATAGTTAGGGTTAGGTTTAGGGTTAGGGCTAGGGTTTAAATAATGGTTATGTTTAGGTTAGGCTAGGGTTAGCGTTACGATGTAGGGTTAGTGTTAAGATTATAGTTAGGGATACGTTCAACATCATGGTTAAGGTTAGGAATAGGGTTAGGGTTAGAGATACATTTTGAGTTATGGTTAGGGCTAGGTATTAGGGATAGGACTATGGATTATTATTAGGGTTAGGGTTTTGGTTAAGTAAGAGTTAGGGTTGAATTATTCTTACTATTTGATTATGGTAAGGGCTTAATTAGGATCAAGGTATGAGGTAGATTAGGGTTAGGATTTAATATGGATTAATGTCCAATTATGATTAAAGTTCAGTTAGGGTTAAGTTTAGGGCTAGATTTCAATTAGTGTTAGGTTTAAATCTAGGGCTATGCTTCAATTATTGTTAGATTATAGTTTAACTTGTAATTAGGGCTTAATTCTAGGGTTGTAGCTAAGTTTAGGGTTAGGTTAGGGTTAGGGTTCAATTGGGTCTAGTTTAGGGATATTGTCAAGGTTAGGGTTTAATTATGATAAGTGGTTGATCATAGTTATGATTAGTATTAGATTTCAATTGGGGTTAGAATTGTGATTATGATTCAATTACTTTAGGCTTAGGGTTAAAATAGGATAAGGGTTTGGGTCACTTTTAATTCTAGTGTTCAAGTAAAGTTTAGGGTTTAATTAGGGTTCACGTTTTAGGTAGTGTTTAATTCTAAGGTTAGAGTTAAGTTTCTAAGGTTTAGGTTTCATTATGGTAAGATTGAGTTTAGGGTTAATATTATGCTACAATTAGGGCTAATATTGTACTATTATGCATTCATAAAACATATTATCTATTTCTTATGAAATATTAATGAAAATATTCTATGTACATTTTTACAATACTTCTATAAAATAAATACCTTTAGACATTGT
This sequence comes from Cryptomeria japonica, assembly GCF_030272615.1. Taxonomy (NCBI): domain Eukaryota; kingdom Viridiplantae; phylum Streptophyta; class Pinopsida; order Cupressales; family Cupressaceae; genus Cryptomeria; species Cryptomeria japonica. The sequence goes on along the minus strand of NC_081406.1, from coordinate 487,509,993 downwards.
TCTAATAAAACTAAGACATTTTAAAATAGCTTAAAGTTTTTTTAAATTAAAATTATTTGCTTTAACCTTTCAAATTTTATAATTAACATAAAAATTATTTTTGACCTTTCTAAATTAATAATCGTATGTTATTTTTCAAATATTTTTATAACTCAACTAAAATAGAAAAATCACATCTAAATGATAAATTAGAAACTTTGTTTTTTTTGAATTTAGAAACATTATATTTTTATGATTTGGAATTTAGAAAAATAGATTTTTTTTTTATCTTTTTAAATTGAAAATTAAGATTCTTTCATTCCTTTTTTTTTTGGTAAAGTTATTGCTTTTATTTTCAGTATTCCAATCCTTTTTAATCTTTCTAAATTGAAAATTAGAATCTTTCCTTCCTTTTTAATCTTTCTAAATTGAAAATTAGACTCTTTCCTTCCTTTTTAATATTTTTATAGGAACATTCCATGTAGACATCAATATCTTAACAAATTAACAATAGCAACATTCAAATATAATATATTATAACATATTATATAATATTAATATTGTTATATTGATATTTATATATTTTTATTTTTATTAAAATATATTACTAATTATATAATATTTATATTCAAAGAATATATTATTATTAAATTAATATAATATTATTATATTATATTGGTCAAATGATATTATATTATTATTAGTTATTTCAACGGTACATGGCTAAGACATGAAATATCTCTATAACAAAATTATAAGACTGGATTCTTACCACTGGTCAAAATATAAGAGATAATGATTCTATGTAACAAACATCATAAGAGATGTTAACAAAATAAAATTTAATAATTCAACATTAAGAAGTAAATAATATGAACAGTTATTTATGTAGTCTAATAATGATAAATTAATATTTTAAGTAAAAGTGTGCAAAATCCAAAATACTTAATAAAATATCTTTTGACTGTATTATAAACTTTCTACAAACCACATGTTCTAATTTGTTATTAAAATCTAAATAATAAATATTTATTTATCTAAATTTATTAATATTAATTTGTTTTATTAAATAAAAATCTACAGAAAATTATTTGATTAAAACAAATGAAAAGTGAAAAAATTGTGTCTCTGAGGGCTCCATTAGCATTCATCACTGGAGTCCCATATTCTTCGACGGTTGAAGGAGACCATTGGGAGACTCCATTGGCATACCGGTTCTGTTCTTTCTTTTCCCATTCATTTCTTTCTCACAGCTCTGCATTTCATCAATTTTTTTCATCAGCTTGTTCAAGTTCATTCAAATTCCATATAAATTCTTCACAAATTAAAGGGAAACACAAATCAACAAAAAGGGAAGATCTTGCTGGAGATATAGTAGACACACATACCTGATTTTGGCTAAACTCCAAGGTGTATAGTAGACACGCAACAAATATTCTGAACAAAAAATGCAGAGGATAGAGCGGAAACCCATAACCAATAACGTAGTCTTCTTAAGCAAGATGCCGAGTTTATGGACTGTAACCTGTATTTCAATCTTTGCAAAAAAGTATTTTGAAGACAAATCACCTGTAAAAGAATGCCAAATATCTTCGAATCCAACGACTGGCAAAGAGAATGCAATTTCATTTTAAAAGACCAATAGTGAAGATGAAATAGTTAGTCTTCCACCGCCGCTACAGTTACGAATGAAACAACTGGTCTTCCATTGTTGCTACAGCTATGAAAGCTAAAACAACTGGCCTTTAGTGCCATGACTTCGCTGCAGTTACGAATCTGGCCTTTCACTACCATTGTCCTTTCTTTTTTGTTTCACGGATGTGCTGACATTATATAGGACACCTCTCGACGTAATAAACATGCAAGACAATTATGTGATATCTCATATATTTTTTTTAGAATATAAATATACTAATTGATTATTTATTTATTTAATTATCTTTTATTTTAAAAACATGATAGCTAGAATTTATTATATTTGGGCAAGACATACTAACGTCTTTGAAATCAAATATATATAATACTTGATTTAATAGGTAGGAATAATTATATATGCACCAAACAGACCATCTGCTTTAGTATTTATATTCCATTGCCATGCAAAGGTAGAAAAGGGAAGATGAAGTAATTGCGAGTATTTTAAAACAACAAAAAAATAAAATAAAAATTGCGAGTATTTTGTCGTTAAAGAACACACACACGAGTAAACAGGCGTGAATTTTAAAATGGTCCCGAAGATTTTATTCGTTCCCAAGTCAGTTAACAAAATCAATGTGAACAACAGAAAAACATTCCGCAAATTCAAAAAATAGTAAGTAGTGATCCGTCTGAATTCTAACGGAATTTAAATGAAACGATCGATACCCAACGCTTAACGCGCATCTGAATCTGACCGCCACAGCGCCGCATCTGGCGCCGTTTCTTACGCAGTTATCTGGCCAATAGAAGCGTGTCACGTGGTCAAGTCTCCGTTAATGAAGTAGAATACAGTCTCTAGTGACATACCCGCGTGTACAGTGAGGGGGGCAAGGCGTTAAATAGAAACAGTTGTAATAAAAATAGACCGAACAAGCTCTGGTTCTGTCTATTACAAAGTACTAGTTAGAGAAGTAGTAGTTTTGCAGAGATTTTTTTGTTTGTTGAGGTGTAACAATGGCGGAAGATATGGTTACAAAAGAAGATGAAGTAAGGTCTCTGGCGCTGACGCCCACGTGGTCCGTGGCTGTAGTGCTAACTGTCTTCGTCCTCGTTTCGTTGGTGGTCGAGCGTTCGATTCACCGCCTCAGCCATGTAAGCTTCTCTCTAACTGAAGCTCAATTATGGTCTTGCACTGCACCTCACACTCACTCAAGGAGGGGCAAAGGCCCGATAGGCTTAACGGGCTTTGAACCCTCAAAACAGTACAGATGTGCTTGATTGTACTTCTTGGGTACCGCACGTTAGATCGGGAAAATCATCTCTTTGTTCTTGTTAGTGATTTAGAATTTCTTCATTTTGAAACGTAGTGACTAGAAAACAGAATTTGATGGCATAAGACAAACAGATTTTGTTTTGTTTGAAGGATGACCATTTCCATTGTATGGCTTGCAGTGGGTAATGAAGTGTGTGAGAATTGTAAAACATATTTATGTAAGTGTTGAGGATTGAAGGGTATTCGTTTTATTTTTTTATGATATTAAATGTTAAATTTTTTATATATCAGCTATGAATTGAAATTAAGATCTTCCATTTGCTGTTAGGATAGTCTACCGTTGAGCTATTGTTCTTCTTGGTCATTGATCCATCTTTAATTCCCAACATTCCCCTCAAGCTATACAGCCATACTGCAGGTGCTCAGAAATCTTAGCTCGACCCTGTTGATAAGACCTCCCATTTACAGCTGAGTGCTTCACCAATGAACACCAGACCCTTGATGGCTGGTCCCTGTTGATAAGACCTCCCATTTACAGCTGAGGGCTTCACCAATGAACACCAGACCCTTGATGGCTGGTCCATTTTCAATTAAGATTGACTCATTTTCCAACATTGAACTTTTACACTTGAAAAATTCGTTCACTCTGATAAATCAATGGCCACTCACCGAGCAATTCTCTTTTAGAATAAATAATTTAAATAATAAAAGTGCCAGTTTGTATCTCCTTTAAAACCCATCAGGCATCTTGTACAATGGTCGTATTTTTTTTATTTTTATTTATTTATGCCAAATGACTAAATAACATTGTTTTCTACATCCCAGCCTGACACGCATTTTGGCGGCTTACACGAGCAGGTCTCATTCCCTACTTTTGTATTTCGCTTAGGGTTGACCTGAAAATTGCTTTTATCTTAGATATACTTAAGATATACGAGGCCTAGTATTATTTTTTTAAGCCACGTGTTTCATCATTTCTTCATCTGAGTAATGATGTCTGATCTACATAAGCTTCTTGTTGAAAAAAAGAATGTTTTTACCAATCTTTAATTTTGTTTTCAATTTTAAATGACTGAAATTTCTACATCCCTGGTTGCTCCTATGCATATTGGTGGCTTCCACATGGTCCTATACTAATTTGGCATGTCGTTTAAGAGTGACCTGAAAATGACCTTGATCTTATATACTTAGCCTAGCTGACGCCTGATATTTATTCTTATGGCTACGTGTTTCGTGGCTTCTTGATTTTAGTTATAATGTCAGCTATATAAACTTCCTTGCACAGAATTGTTATTATGACTGCAAATTTGCGTAATTGTGACAAATGTCCTAGCTAAGGTAGTTGAATTGGTGTTTGAGACTCCGGTATGCATTTCAAGGCTATGACGCAGACTGCTTTTGTTCCCTTTTAATACTCAAGCCGGCTTCACGTGATATTTATTTTTATTGCCAGGAGTGTCTCATCTCTGCATCATTTACACTTTAGGTTGCTACTAATACGTGTGCCAGATATACTTGCTGGTGCTAATGGAGTGGTTACTAGGTAGGTTAAGTATAGATCTACAGTTTTTAGTACTTCAATTATCATGAATACTTAATACTCAAATTAACCATGCAATTCGCAATATTCAATTATAACATGCAATTCTTAATACTCAAATTTACCATATATTTTGAAACATATTCTTGAACCGACATCTAAAATTTATGGAGAAGCAGGGGATTTTCAAACCATTGTCAATAATAGGGGGTCCAGCCCTCATGACATTCATTCGTTTGAAAAATTTCTCTGTATTAGACAACATAGCATGCTGAAGTTCTAACTTTCAGGTTTCTCTACTGGACCTATCTCCAGAGAAAAACTTAAAGCCAATGCTTGATTTTTACATACCATTTTGATTACAAAGTCCAGACAAAACAAACCCTGTAGCTTACTGCAGTGTAAAATGAAAATGCTTGATCTAAACTTTGCAGATTTTTTTAAAGGTTGATTTCCATAATCTGATAAGGTAAGGTCATCTATGTTTTGCTGAAGATTGAGGGATTTTAATTTCCAAGTCCTTGTTCATCTCAGCATCTACCTTTAAATTTATTTACCCTTTTTACTGTATACATGACATGAAACAATTTGTAATCAATTCCTCCACTGCTTCCATCTTGCCCTATTCCTACATTAACAGTATTCTCTTTCCCAATGGCCAATTCTACTTCAAAGAGGTTGTAAAATTGCACAATCATATTTTGATTATTCATACATCGAGTCTTTACAGGATATATTCAGCATTGAAATTTATAGGAAATTACAGTTTTTAGTTCAAGAGTATGGAGGCGTCTGATGATATTGCTTTTCTCTCAGCAAAGGACTACTAATCTCATTGTATCTGTTTTTAACACGATCAACTGGTACTGAGTGATGATTTGTTGTAATTGCAGTGGTTGCATGTTACAAAGCGCAAGCCGCTCTTTCATGCATTGGAGAATATGAAATCAGGTTTTGTAGTCTTTAAAGGGTTCAAGCAGTCAAATTACTATATATATGTGCCTCTGTGTGTGTGTATTCATTTCTTTATCTAACCTCTTCATTTTTAAAGGAATCTTGTCATAGATAGTAAGCTAAAAGGATGCAAATTTTGGTTCTATTCCACGATTTTCTGTTGATACTTAATGCTTGTGATGCAGAATTGATGTTACTGGGGTTTATTTCACTGATGTTGGCGGCCACCTCAAGCTTGATTTCAAGCATATGCATTCCATCAAAGTATTATAAAAAATTTTCTCCTTGTGATGACGAAGATACTAAGGGCGAGGCAGGTGTTAGGAAGCTCTTAGGGTTGATTCATGCAGGCAGCTCATCCAGAAGGTTCCTCTCAAGCGGAGATGCCAACAATACCTGCAAAGACGTAAGGCTCTAGAATTCCCATTTATTGTTTTGCTGTTTCTTCAACTGATGAAAAATTTAAATTTTTTTATTAGGACTTAATGGTCATAAAGGTGATCAATAATATAAGTAAACTTCTAGAAAAACCCGTTAGGAATTTTGACATCCAGCAGAATTCTGTAGTTTATAGGATAGAATACATATATGATTGTGATAGATGGGTCTATGAGAGAATTTGAAATGGAAATGGAAAATTCTCGTTATCCAAAGAAAACCTTAAAAGTGAATTTGCAGCAAAATTTAAGAGTAATTTAGAATCTGAAGGCCTCTGAGAAATTGAATTGCTATTCCTGCTAGAAACTACCCTATAGTATCTGATAAGTCTCTAAAAGCAGTGTTTTAACAGATCGCTATTCTCATCAGACACTTTGTTAAACTAAATAAATCACAAAAAATTGCCAAAGATCACTTTTAAGTTTTATAGGTATCTGTAACAGGATTCAGGGCGAATCTGCATATTAGTCCAGTATATTAATTTAATATTGGGCAGTTACAACAAAGTTTATTACATTAATGGATTGTGCTTCCATGGTGCCTTAGAGGGAGCTTTCAGAAAATGGTTTTTTGTCTAATCTGTGAAGGATTGAGTCTTGTAAGTCAAATAGAATTGACTGGTCTCTGTTGTGTAATTTTTTCATTCTACCTGCAATTTCAGACAATGTGCTTAATCATATTTCAGAAGCAAAATCAGATCCTACCAGGTCTTTTGACATATTTTTTATGAATCACTTTTTCATTGTGATTGACTTTGTGTGTAATCTGATTATTTGTTCAATTTCTTTGGTACTGCAGGATTCTGAACCTTTTGTCTCGTTTGAAGGGTTGGAGCAACTTCATCGCTTTATCTTTGTGATGGCAATCACACATGTTTTTTATAGCTGCTTAACCATGCTTCTGGCAATTGTTAAGGTCAGTATTCGTGTTGGAAGAACCCTTTATCCATATGCATTCTTTAGAATTTAAATGTAAATGTAAAAGTAAGCAATGTTTTACTGTGAGTGTGACCAACTGGTTGCATGCAGGTCAACTATTAGTGAAGGTCTTTATCAACAGTTGCATCTCTTGGTTGAGTGTATTTGTACATTTATGGAGAATTTTCATCCAGAACCTGTAGTATATCACATTCATACCTCGAAAAAATATATAATAGAAGAAATGGGTACATTTAGTAATTCATTTAGAGGATTTGAAATTTGAAATGGGCTAATTCTCATTTCTCCTATTGTGGTTGAAATTTCCTGTTAACTTTTTGCACAACTCACCTTTTTTTTTTTTGTCATTTTAACCCAATTTCTCAATTTTTTCCTCTATTCGAGCATAGAATGTTTGATTCAAGCTCGAGACATGAAGCATTGAAGTAGTGACCAAGATGCTAGGTACACAGGAATGTTAAGGAGGGGAAATGTGATGAAAGTCCATATTCATTTATATTTTAGGTCTCTACAACTTTGTATCTTTGAGCTTTCTACATTGTACCATAGCTTGTTGGCTAGGGATTCTAGGCACATTTTTTGTTGAAATTAAGTTGAGAAACATTTAAGGGTATTGTTATATATGGGAATGTATTTTTTTGAGAAGTTCATCTCCCACTCCTTGCCAAGCCATCTCCCCTCCTCTTGACCTAAATTGTGGGAGATTTGACAGTTTAGGCTAAGTTGCCAGTTTTTGTATCAAATCAGATATGGGGTTTTGGTATGCATGTATGTATATATACATATATATATATATGTATGTATGTATGTATACCAAAGAAACGGGACTTGGACTCGGCAAGGCCGACCCGGACTTAGAGTCAGACTCGACTGGACTCGGGAAAGTGAAAAACTCAAGAAATTTAGAGATTTTTAAAGATTTAAAACTTGTTTCATGCACCCTTTATTGAATACACCTTAAAGACACAATAACATAATCAAACTCGGCTCATTTGATTACATACACAAGTATACATCAATCACATAAGCATAAATGCAAATTGTAGCTGAAGGAAATAACAAACATAGATATATAAATATTGTCAAATGTATACAATATTACAAAACTCATGGAATAAAAAATCCATGTCATCATATGATCATCATCAAATGTTCCACACAAATACAACTACAAGCCTATGGCTCAGAGGAGCATGCACCCTCTCGCCTTGACCCCTTGTGAAGGCGTTTAAGGTAGGTCCTGGATGATTCGGCAGCCATAGTCGCTCCCCGTGACACCATGCCATGCTCACCAACATCAGGAACATCTGTGTCACTATCAATATCTTCCTCTGAATCTCCTGTCTCTGCTCATGCTCTCTGCTCCTCCTCTGCCATGGCTACTGACCTCTATATCTACCTGGTTGATCCAATCAGTGTCATCATCACTAAAGACAACCGCAGGATCTGTTTTAGTGGCCCACTCTGCATTAGGATCAACCACATCTAGAATGATAGGAGAGATGTCAACTAATTCATTCTTTCTCATTCTCAGGCAGAGGTTGTAGTGAACAAAGACGAGATCATTCATCTTCTCTACGAATAATCTATTGCGCCTCTTGGAGTGTATGTGCTCAAACATACTCCAATTGTGCTCACAACCAGATGTGTTGCATGGTTGGCTCAAGATGCGAATGACCAACTTCTGAATATTTGGTGTCATTGGGCCAAAAAAGCTCCACCAATTATCTGAGTTTGAAATGAGAAAAATAAATAAAATTAGTCTCACTCATAAACTCATTTAACAATATACAATAAAACTAAAATTAAGCTTTACAATTTTTTTTACTTGGCATCATAGTTGTCCTACTTTCTTTGGCGATAGGACAAGAGAATGTCTCCCCTTGTGCATTTGAGAACAACTGTAGCTCTCGAATAAGCTTTGTCTGAGTAGAACAAACAGGTGCCATCTTCTCCATGATTGAGTATAGCCCATTAAGGACCTCCACATCAGCCTTGAAAGTAGGGCTAAAATGGAATGCCGGATTTAGATAATAGGCTGCTGCATGGATGGGCCTATGAAGCTGATGATGCCATCTCCTATCAATGATCTCCCAAATGGGACCATACTTGCTCTCATCTCCTCCATAGACGGATTTGCTGCCCTCCTTTGCCCTATCCATGCCCTTATATATGTAGCCCATTGCAGGCTTTTCTCCATCCGCAACTCGCAACAAAACCACCAAGGGCTTAACAAACTGCAAAATTGAAAATATTGTGTAATTTAGAAAAATGAGCAAATAAGAGAATATATATAATAAGTTATAAAACAAAAAGTTAAATTGTAGAATTTATAAAAAAATTACCTTCACTATCTCATCACAAGGGACCCAAAAGTCTCGCTCATAAAAAATGCAGTCTGCCATATCTTTCCCTGTAGGGGTGGCAGCATAGGATGAGGAAGACCACTCCTCACCAACAATCACATGTCTCAAGGCCGACTTAGAGCGAAGCATGGACTGCAATGTGATGAAGTTTGTGGTAAATCTTGTGATTCCTGGACAAGCCAATTCCTTCTGCTCTATGTATTGTCTCACAAGAGCCAACACCCATGAATGATTATATACAAATTTGCACACATTTCTCGCCCTTTCTACACATCTCTTGACCCATGGGAGTTTTCCAATATCCTCCAACATGAGGTCAATGCAATGGGTAGCACATGGAGCCCAAACTATATATGGGTGCCTCTCCATCAATAGCCTACCCGCGACAACATAATTTGTTGCATTGTAATTAATGAAGTTACAAAATAGTAATTAATTTGCAAACAAAATTAGTTTGTAATCAAAAGTTTACCCGCATCAACATAATTTGCTGCATTGTCGGTCACCACCTGTACCACGTTCTTCTCACCCACCTCATCAATCACCTCCTCTATCTGCTCACATAGGTAGGTGGCATTGTTGCAATGGGTGGAGGCATCAATGGACTTGATGAAAACGGTGCCCCCTGAAATAAAAAAATAAAGCTAAATCAATGATCATTCAATAAACCATAAAATAAAAAATAAAAAATTAAAGACTAAATTAAACTCAAATTAATCAATCACCTGCAGAAGAAACAAGAAAATTAAGGAGAATTCTATTTCTCCTATCCGTCCAACCATCAGTCATGATGGTGCAACCTTTAGTGCTCCATATCTGGCGTTGTTCACCTAATTCTTTCTTCACATCATTCACCAATTGAGTCAAAATGGGTCCCCTCAAATCACACTCAGAAGGGGCTTTGAACCCTGCCCCGCATATGGTAAGTGCATCAACCATTTCTTGCCAATAAGGAGACCTGTCACAAATAAATTCAATGAGATAAGTTAAGTATGTACTATGTACTATGTAGTATGTATGAGAAAAAATAAAACGAAGAGAATGAAAGTATAAAAATTAAAACAATCAAACATAAAAGTTATAAAACATTCACCTGGCTGTAAAGAATGAAACACTGCCGTTGACCCAAAACTTGCCAATGGCATTTTAGTGGCATCATGGACCTCCTTGTTCCAACCCATGCCCTCAAGCGACTGTTGGGACCCAGGAGTAGTGCGAGGCACAAAGAAGGTATCCAACCTAGATTTACGAATCCTAGGTCCAATGCGAACACTCCCACTACAACTACTAGTTCTAGGAACATGAGAAGTGGCAGTGGCACTGCCACTTACAGAAGTAGAAGCAGAAGCACCAGCACCAACAGTAGCAAACTGAGTGGGACGATATGGAGGTAAGGAAGAAGGGCCTCCAACACAACCTAACTGTGTCCCTCTTCCTAAAGTTGCCTCTCTCCCAATGGCCGCTCGATCCTCCTTTTGTTTCTTTTTCCTTTCAATTTCCTCAACCATTACATAACAATCACGTACGGCCTCAGGGAGTGCTTTTAGGCATGGTTTGTCATCATGTCCACGCACACCAGAAATATGGTATTTCAGTCTATAAATACCTCCATGGAATATTGTTTTGCAAAATGTACATTTTGTTTGCCCCTTTCCTTGCCCTGGAAAATCCTCATGATATTTCCAAGCAGGGTCCTTTCTAATGGGGGGTCTAGAAGCTGAAGTAGACATTGTAGGATAGTTTTGTGAAACTTGAAGTTGAGGCAAATAATAAAGTGAAGTTTGCTGCAATAAAACATAATAAATTTACAAACATACAAAAGATTTTGGAAGAAAATGTAAAACTTTCAAAATAAATGAATAGAAAATGGAATTTTTGCATACAAGAAACAAAAAATCTTCAAAAAAACAATCTTACCTTTTACAACAAGCTTGAAATGAGCTGCAAACTCTTCCTATCCAACTCTTGATGCACCAAATCCAAACACAATGCAGCCCCAATGTGATAAATGAAAGAAATCTTGAACTTCCTCCTTGCTGGTTTTTCTTCAATGCACCCTTGTTTTTCTTCACAACTCACTTTTCTCCTCCTATTTTTCCAAATGAATGAAATGAAGTTCACTTTTAGGGTTGGAGGATAAATAACATAAAAAAAGAAATTAAAAAACTTTAAAAAATGCATTTTTTTGGTCTTTTTTGGGCCTTGCCGCCGACCGAGTCCCAGGCACGGGACTCGCTGAGTTTGGCGAGTTCGCTCCTTGGACTCGGACGTCCGAGTCCGAGTCCGAGCTCGCCAAACTTGGGGGGCATAAATCGTACTCGGATTCGTCGAGTTTGGTGAGTCCCGGGCGAACACACAGACACACACACACATATATATGTACAATTAAAAAAATAAAAATACATTATTGTAAATGTATTTGATAGTATGATACTTCATCATTGATCAATGGTAGTGATAAAGGTAAATGCAAATTGATAGTTCAAATTTTCAATAGTGTCACATTTCATATATGTCTAAGATGATTTAAATCAAAATCATTACAGTTACAAAATTTGAAATAAACAAGATGAAAAAATTGTATAATTATCTTCATTCTTCATCAAAAGGATGTAGACCAATGTCATTGTTTGGTTCAACATCATTTGAACCACAAGCAAATGGAGTGCCACTCCCACTAGGTACATCATGTGTTAGAGTCTCATCTTCATCTATATTGACTCTAGCAAGTTCTACAATAGATGCATCCAAATTGGTACACTTAGGGGCTATATCCCAATGCTTCGTTGCCCCTTCCTTGTAGTCATCTTGCTTATGTGATAGAAGAGTTGGAATGGACATAAACCAAGTCTTCTGCCTTTTTTGCAGCCAACTAGTTATGCTTCACTGAGTGAATAAAGGAGTATGTACTCCAATTCTGTTTAGTCGAAGAAGAACTTGCAACCTATTGAAATTGGAGAGAAAACCAACACAACTGAAAAATAAAAAATGCAAAAGAAATTAAAGAATGGTAAGTACTAAAGTCTACAAATATTAAAAAATAAAAAAAATAAAAAAATAAAAAATGCTTACTTGTGATAGAATCTTGATTGAAAGAGACTAGGAGAACAAATAATCTTGCCCATGGAGGTACCACCATGTATGAGCATCTTCCTTGTATTGGTCTTGAAGAGCACATATATTATGCTCTCGTCTTGAGATGAACCTTCCAAACTCTTTCTTAACATTGTCCACCACTACTAGATCAGAGAAGAGTCTTCAAAATGCCAACTTGTACCCATTAGCAACTTTACCATCTCTATATGATGCAATTTACCTTGGCAAAGAAAGTATCTCTGCAATATCTGGGGGATTATGCATATGCAAGGAGATGCAATGGTGTGTTCATCTTGTTCTAGTGGTGATGAATGATTTTTTCCACACTTCGGAAAAGTGTTTCTTCGGAGTCATTCTCTTTTTGTGCTATCATGGAGTCAATGCCATCATAGATTCCCCCCAAACATGTCCGATTTGTATGAAACTCAATAATGAAGGAAACATCCCAACCAAAACCACATATGCAAATCATTAATGATTTGACTTAAAATCTGAAAAATACGAAGTATAGAAGCCTTATAAGCTTCACTATCACTCCAAAATTTGATACAAAACTGATATAAATTAGCACATAACAAATAAGAACTACTCAGGAAAAAATACGAAGTATGGCAGCCTTATAGGCTTCATTATCACTTCAAAATCTAATACAAAACTGATATAAATCAGCACAAAATAAATAAGAACTACTCAGGAAAAATAATTTCCTTCAAGTATGCATTCTACTACAAACTAACTTCTTAACCTTCAATCTACAATTTCTTCTTCTTCTTCTTCTTCTCCATCTTCAAACCTGCAATTTCTTCAAAGACAAATTTCTTCTTCCCCTCAAACTTTCCCAAAATCTAAAAATGGGGATCCTCAAATTAATGTTGAAACTTGCCTTTTAACCACCATAGCTACCAAAAATCTGTAGTGTCCCACCCCTGGTGGAGTATTGAACTGCAACTTGCTTGTTTATTTTAGATTAAAATACTATGTTTCTTTTAAAGGTGGTCTTTCATAACTAGACAGGAGTTGCAGAAGATGTGTTTTTTAAGAGTTTGCAATGTTTTTTAAGAAACAAATATGACATCATACAAATACCGCATACATCTAGTATTGAATAGAATGATGATATTTTGTAACTATGAAAAAACTTTCAAATTTAATTTAAAGTCTGAATGTTACAATATCCCTGTAGCTTAGTACTTCAAATGACTTTACAAGTCTATTTAGGCATACCCGATTTGCTATCCTTTGAAACTTGAGGTTCGATGAATTAGAAAGGACTACCCCAAGTCTGATTTATAAGCAGTCAGCCAACCAAGTCACTCAGAAAATCTGATTTGCAGCAGCTCTAAATAAGTTCAGTTGCTTTCCAAGATAACTCAGCAGCTAGATCTGATTCTTTGATGGTGCTTACAACTATTCCCTCTTTGGATAACTTCCAAGGGTTTATTTCAGTTCCAAAATAGCTCAAGGAGGGTACGGCTTGTCAAGCAAGCTGCACACTCGGAATTTCACCTTAAAATTTTTCAAGAACTCTACTTCCAATTGATGCAAACTGTCCTAAATTGTTGGTGATGGATTTGACTTGCGTAAACCACTCAAAATCCGGAAATAAGTGATTTTCTTTGTTACAAACCAACCCAAGAGGGTTCGACCTAGCACACAAGCTGCTTGCTCAGCAAATATGTCAAAAATGCTCCAAACCCTACCAAAATTGATGTAATTTTCAACCAATATGCTGATATGAGTAAGACTTATTATCCCAATACTGAAAACGCTTAGTAATGCCTCTCCTTAGCTTCAAACAAGCCAAGAAAGGGGTCGGCCGCACTAGCAAGCACCTCACTCAGAAAGCTGATTCAAAATCTCAAAAATCTTGGAAACTCTAACCAAAATTGTCTCCATCTTTATTGATGGTGAAAAACTAAAACAACCAATACCAAACCGTGAGGGTAATGGCTTTGCCTTGCTCCATATATGCCCAATTGGGGGTTGTCCTGGCAAGAAGGCACGTCACTCAGCCACAACCAGCAAATCACCTCAAAACTGATTTCTTTGAAGCCCAAATGAAATCCCTGTAGATAGGATCTCCTTGCACACTCTTGGTTGGTCTTGTCTTTCACAACTGCAAGAGTGATTACTCGTGAAGGTTTCTGTCTTCACAAGCTCCTCAAACCTGGTACAACAAGCTCCTCTAAGGAGTCATGGTAACATAACAACGATAACATGCCAAATGATTTCCAAATAGCCTTTTTAATAGCCTCCAAGTCATGCACCCTAATTAGGGTTTCATCCCAACACCCACTTTCTGTTTTTAATTTGCGTATTGCTATTCTCACTCCTTTTTAATTTGAGATTATTTAAAACTTTTAATATCACACTCAATTCCTTTTAATAATATTTTTTCTCTCCTCAAGGGCATCCAAGATAAGTCACTTAATTTCACCCTTTTATCATTTTCAATGACTTTATTATAACTTAATAATTTTGGCTTTCCAAGACACCTTTAATATCTTTTATAATATTGCAAATAACCACAAAATGCAATAATCTTTGTTTTCTCTCTCTTGAGGCATCCATACTCTCTCTCTAGAATCATATCATAAAATATACCTTCGAGGAGACATAAATAAGTTAAATATTTATTTAACTTAGCAACGTTTTCTATTATCACAAAATAATGCCTTAAACACCTTTTGAACCACTCGGATATGCTATCTGAAACTTGAGAAATCCAACCCTAAATGGTTCCTCTGTCCATCTTGTTAGTCTTCGAGGACTTGATGACAGGATAACCTTGATTAGCTGATGTTGGCTAAGAAGGGGACATCACAAAATCCTATTTGGTAACCTTCCAAAAGGCTACGCCAAAACCAAGTGGGAAGTATTTTTTCACTTTAGAAGTTGCATTTAATGTCATTAGATGCATTTCCAACTCTACCTCCAAACCTACCAATAATATCAGTCAACTAGGCCACCCACTCTACTCAATAGGACCCTGAAATAGAAACAACTCAATAACTCATTCTTGGGCATCCATTTTTGAATTTTTGACATTAAGGAAAGTATTTTTGAGTCAAAGCAAGTTGTGACTCCTGTTTTTCACGCCCAAAAAGGGATATTCCAAATAAGAGGAAGAATATTCCAAATATAAAGAAGAATCTCATGTTCACCATGGATGCTTTTGCATGACTCAAGACATAGTCCACATGAGCCCACCAATCGTCATCTAGGATCAATGACTTGACCTTCTGGGCTCTCTTTGAATTTGATTGCTTCCAAATACTCCATTGGTGGCTAATAGTAATAACCATGGCACTAGATGTCTTGCACCTTCACAAGTTGTCTCAAAACAATTTTGTATTATGCAAATTGGGTCTCACCAACCTAATAAGTTAATAACACATTAAAATATAAAAGTAAAGATGGAAGTAGCATACCTATCTACAGAGGAACATAGATAAAGTACGTAGAAAGATACCATATTTGTTCATTATTCCACTTAAAATATAATTATTTTATTATATTCTACTTAATGTTAGATCATTATTATATTATGATATTGTAATTAATATTAAATTATTATTAAGATATGATTATATTGTTATGGTTTAATATATTCTTGTTATTGTATTTTTTATATTTCCATCAAATTCTGAATAAAAGAAAAAATCTCATAGTTCCAAATTATTATTATTATTATTATTATATTTTTGTAGTTCTATTAACTCTTGACAAAAACAAAAAATCTAATAAGATTGCATTATTATTATATTATATTTTATATTCTTGTTCTTATCCTTATCCTTGAGAAAAAAATGGATTCTATGTATAGACACTTTCAATCCCATAATTAATAATATGTAATTTTTTTTTTTTTTTTATATATATTTATTAAGAATATCAACATACGAATTTTGTAATAAAATAATAAAATGATTTTGTGATTTTCATGCATTTAAGTGTCACCAAACATGTCAAATTAAATGATTCTATTTTTTATTATCAAAGGTTTTGTATTCATATGTGAGTGTAATACGCCTTCGGTGTAGTAAATTAAAGAATTAAATTAACTTTACCTCCAACAATTCCAAATTTGAGAATGTCTTGAAAATGCCTTGTGATATATGATGGTTTGTCACAAACATTTGGATCTCCTCACCCTTAGTGTATCTAGTTTTCATCCACTCTATTAGAGTATCAATTGCTTGCATCACAAGGTAGGGTATGGTGCATGGTGTTCAAAAAATGTGTGCATACCTTTCCTCAACCAAAGCCCCTGTAGCTTGCAATTTTTTCACATTGTCCGTAATGACTTGGACAACATTTTCAAGACCCACCATTTTGATGGACTCAATGAGGATTTTAGAAATCAATTCTACATCCTTGATTTCCCCTCACAATCAGTTGCATTCAAAAACTGTCCCTTTGGGGGACACTGCAATAAAATTTATTAAAGGTCGATTTTGCAATCTTTCCATCCATTAGAAATAATAGACACTTGTTTTTCAATCCAAGAATCCCTAATTGTTTTGAGTGATGTCTCTACAATTTTTTTTGCCAATAAGGTGGTGTGCACCTTTTCATATCTAGGACTTGCAAAACTAGAAGGTGCATTATTGATTGCTGCTACCATTTCCCACCAATATGGTGATCTCACCAAGTTGAAGGGAAGACTATTGGCTTAAATGCAATTTGCAACTTTTTCCTTTGCAATGTCTCTTGTTTCATTTTGAAATACCTTAACCAATTGGTCTCTTTTGCAAGAAGAAGGAGAGGGATCTTCTTCTTGGATAGAGGGAGTCTTCAAGAAAGGATGTTGGGAGCCCATTATTGAATTTGTAGGTGTTATCATTGATGTTTTCTTGCTAAGGGATGATATTTAATTTTTCTCTTTCACTCACAACATCAACATTATTGAATTTGTAGGTGTTTTCATTGATGTTTTCTTGCTAAAGGATGATATTTAATTTTTCTCTTTCACTCACAATATCAACTTCTTCTTGTTCTTTAATGAATGCCATATTTTTTTTCTTTTGGCAACCTGTTCTTATTTCACTCTTCACATATTCTAATCCCTCACACACTTATAGCACATAAGTGAGCTTTCACTTGACTATATGAGCTGTAATGTCCCCATTTTTACGCAATATGGTTTTGTGAGCTTTTGGGCCAATTCTTGAGTTTCCCATAAGCCTCTAGGTGTTTTGGGAAGAACTCCAATGATCTTGGAGGGCTAGGGTTTTTTTTCTTGGCATTTGATGTTGGCATTGAGCTTAGGTGGTGATTTGGTGTAATGTACCCATTTTTTTTGGAGGCGGAATAATTTAATTAATTAAGTTGTCCCAATTAATGATATTTCTTAAAGGATAGCTTAATTGATTTTTTTTTTTTTGATTGATAAAAGGCCGAGGCCAAAGAATTTTATTAATTTAAAAATAGATAGATTTACATTTACACCTCCATTCAGTGTGGGCACCGGTAGGAAAGAATGGAGGGAAGAAAACCTCCGGTCTAGCCCAGATCCCTCAAGGATTAGAAAAAAAAATTAAGAATGCGATACAAAATGGAGATACAAGATCAGAAAGGGAACATGTCCAAAATAATGAAGATTGTCTGAAGCAATCCTCTGTGTAAAGTTGAGCAGCAGATTGCCCATCTCTTGGGGTGATGCTCCCATTTGTGGGCGACAGTTCTTGCTATTCCTGAAACACAGGGTTAAGCTTGCTCTGCTCCTTATGCTTCACAAAACCTTGAGAAAATCTCTCACCAGAATGTTAGGAAAAGGAAAACCGAACAGGTCAACTGCTTAATTGATTATTTTAATTAAAAGTATTAAGTTAATTATTTATAAAGTTATCAAATAAATAAAATTAAAAGGTAACTTTGTATTTAATTAATTTAATAAAGTGACTTAAATTAATATTATATCATAAAAGTCACTTAAGTGAAATAATATTATTTCTAGAATCTTCTTGAAAGGTTGGAGAAATAGTATAAAAGAAGGTCAAGTTAAGCTTCTAATCATCGAGGATTTGATATTTGATTTGGAGTTCTTCGTGGTGAAGGAACCAGTTAGGGTTTCTACCATTATTGGTCATTGGGAACGATACCTCCATTGATTAGCATAACTGAGGTGGTGAAATATTCCTCCAAAGGGTTGCAGCTGAGAGGAAGTTACTTCAATCTTCCATTGGTGCTTCATTGCTGGAAAGAACAAGGATTTCTAAAGCTTGCAATAGCTGTTGTATTATTGCAAGGGGTTTCTTGTGCAATAGCTGAGGTATTATTACACTTTGATTTTGGATACAATAGCTGATATATTATTGTATCTTATTGGAGAAAATATCATTGCAGCAGCTGAGGTATCATTGCATATAGTATTCTGAGGATTTCAAGATTGTAGCAGCTGGATTATTGTTACAATCATCATTTCATCTGAGGAGGGAGGTCGATTTACATTCATTATCAGCTTGTTGATTGCATTATCAACTTTCATTTGAGAGCAATTTGGGGAAGCTTCAGATCTGATATATTTTCAGACTTCATAACAACACTATTGGAGGAGGTCGATTTTCCTCATAGGGCCCTCACAAAGCAGTGATTTTACTTCCTAGGCTTGGGCGCTCCATTCCCAAGACCCATACTTGGGTTTGCATGCTAGAAAGAGGTTAAAGAAGTGCACATTATTTAAAATCCAACAAATACTTCAGAAAAGGGGCGACTAGTTTTGGAGGTTCGATTGGGCTCATTGAAGGCATATTGTGATCATTATTTGGTGGCTTTTCATCTTCCAAAGGGTTGGCGCTTGATTAGTCCAGGTTTTCCTTGCATTTCATATTCATTTTCAGAGCATACCAATCAGTGGTAGTTACCTGCCATTAATCTTCAGAAATTCCAGTTTGCATTTTCATATTGTAGCCAAGACTCTTGGCCAATGATATTGACATCGTAATCAGATTTTCATTTCAGTCAATAATGAAGGGGGTTATAAGGTTGCATCTAAATATATTTGGTCATTGCTTTAGTTGTTACATTGCATGACAATTGTTTGTCATAATGCCACTTGCTGTAGATGATCTTATTGCATAATTAGATTGCATTGAAAATGTTTGACTAAATGACTAGTAGCTGTAGGTGCTTTTTCAGTCAATATACTCTTTGAGTAGTCTCTTAGAATGCATGCCAAATGTTCGTAGAAATGTCTATGTTGTAGTCCACACCACAATTGACATCATTTTCCCAAGCTAGATCTTATTGCATAATACAATGTTGCAACAAGTTTATTTGTAAACACGATATTGTGTTATTTGAGAAAAATGTGGAATATCTTTCATAACTTTCTTCATGTCTCAAATCCCTTATGGGTACTATCCTCTTAAACAATTTGAATCCTTAAAAAAGGGGCCTTCAACCTCTACATTTCTTGATTCCCTCAAGAATTTGCAATCTCATTTAATTGTTTTGAGCTGAATAAACCACTACAACTTCCACCATTATATTATTTCACCCGAAGAAAATGTTCATGTTCAAAGAGCAAAGGTTTCTGTAATGAAATAAATTGCACAAAGAGGAAGATAATATGAAACATTTTGCAAATACTTGATAATAGTTGAGAATAACAAGCCACTTTGAGGTGGAAAACCTCCAATTCTCTTCAATGAAAACACAATTCACAATCTCCTAGAAATTAGCTGATTTGCAGCATTGTGGGCAAATTTTTTGGAAACCCGAATTCTTCAATAAATCACTTATGCTCCAGTTTCTTTGAAATTTGGACCGTAGATGCTTTATTGTGTTCTTGAACAATCCTCAAAAAATCAAGAAAAAAATCGCAAAATAAGAGAGATGCACTTCCAAAAGTAGTTTAGTAGAAACCCTAATTTTGCAATATGTCACTTAATTTGACTCCAATTTATCTATGGTTTGGACTATTGATGCTTCAATATGTTTTTGAAAAATCCTCCAAAAACTAGGAAAAGATTCGCCAAAATCTGAGAGATGCGCTTTCCAAAATGACCTCCAAAATTGAAAACAATGCCTTGCATTCACGATGCCAAGATTATGTGCTAATACCATTTGTAATGAAATAACTTGCACAAAATAGGAATATAATATGAAATATTTTGCAAATACTTGATAATTATATCCCACTTCGAAGGGGCAACCTAATAATTCACTTTGAGAGGAATACCTCCAATAGTCTTTCACCAAGAACTCAATACCCCACATGATGATAATAACTAGCCTATATACCTCCTATATATGCCATACTTATACCTTGAATATCACCCAGGCTGACTTATTTACCAAAATATAATACCTATGTCAATCTAATTAACTAGTATCATATGACTTAATAAAGAGTTAAGGTAGCCACAAGCCAACTAGTCATAAGTTATAACCCAATACACACCAATACACACTATAGGGTTAGGGTCATAGTGGGTTTCTCTTCCTTTAATACCAATTTTCAAGTGTTTGAATCCATTACAAGAATAGATCATCTTTGACACATAAGAATATATTACTAGCAACTTGTCTTTGATACCATTTGTAGTGTACCCTAGCACCTTAATAGATGGGAGGCATGCCTATATTGCTTATTCATCACCTACTTGTTTCCTAAAAGAAGTGGACAAATCCATATATCATAGAATTGTACTTAATCTTTAAAATTGTTGCAATGACACACTCAATGTTTCAACAAGAATGAAATAGATCCTTCTATGATTTACAATTGCCTGCAACGTAATAGAATGACTCTGGTGCTCTTCCAATTCTTCTTAGTAGAACAACAAAGAATCTTACGCTGAGAATTATTCCAAACATAAATGTCTTGACAAAATAGACAATCGTAAAAATATGAAAGCAACTTGGGAAACCCCTTTTTGAATTTTAATAAGAAAAAGAGAGCATCAAAGAAGTATAAACATGTACCATTGTACACTAAAATTCAATGTGCTTCATTACACACGTTTGTGCAACAACAATAGCAAAAATCTCATGCTTACCATATGTTTGTACACAGAAATCGAATGAGGTAATTTTTTTTTCAAACATACATGTTTAAACTGTATGAAACACATTTTTCCCTAGAGTCATTTGTGAGCAATAAGGGACTGATTTCCCTTTCAAAAAATGCTTTTACAGGCTGATAGAAGTTTCTAAGATGTAGCAGGTTTGGAATCTTGATTGTCACAACTAGGAAACATTTGAGAATGCACTCCAACTTTATTAGAAATGTCTCACCACTGATCAGACCCAAAGTATGCTCTTTCCCCAATGCACAACCCCTTTCAAAGGCAGAAATGAAAGTGAACTCATTTCTGAAACACTCCTCAATTCAAGCACCAGAAAACACAGGGTGTCAGGCTATTTGAGAATCATATTGCTCTAGACAGTCACTAAACTCCACCAAAACACCCTTCAAACACCACTAGAAAGTTACCAGCAGGTCTGCAATGAAATATCCGTCATACCCAACAACAATGGAAATTTGGAACAGGGGCGATTCCAACAAAAAAAATCCAAACTCCTCAGACAATGCCAACACAATACCTTGACACTTGCAAAATGCTCTCAAGAGCTAGACGCTTCTCTCCATGCCTCAAAACGCTTTCAAAACCCATTGCTAGGATCATCAAAAGCTCATGCCAGGACATAAATACATGTATAATTAGGAGAAACTGTATGGCTCTTCAAGAAAAATTAACCAGCAGGAAAACAACTGGAATTAATACCCCAAAATGGTCAGCCAGCAAGGATAGAAGTAACCCAAATGGAACTTTGAGTATTTTGCAACCTTGTCAAGCTCATTCAGCACAAATGATGGTACTGCTGGAAGTAGGGCAGTGGTATGGCCAATAAACTCACAGGGAAAAAGAACACACTAAACCGTAACCAAAAAGCTCTGCTAAACTCTACAAAAACATGCTCCAAATCTGCAATTCGAAAGACCATGAATATTTTCATCTTCTCTTTGAAACCCCAAAATTTGAACTCTATGATAACCAATGTGATTCCTATGTGAAATCACTCTGCTAGCTAGGGAGGATCTTTGACCACCAAAACAAGTGATTTTGATGAGGGTTTTCATCCTCAATCAAACCCTGCAAAACTCTTTGTTCACTTTGACAACATCCTGTTAAGTGTGCACTCCTAAATAATCCAAATGAGAGCCAAAATCCCCTCTATATAGAATTGGAGGGAAAAAAAAGCAATTTTAAATTAAAAAAATAATTCATTTCCCTCAAAGTGCAATATCCCTTGCTGTAATATGACTGAATATATCTAATTTTGACTTCAAGGAATATTCCTTCACCTTAAAACCCATTGTTATTAAAATCTGATTGCTTTCTTGATGTTTATGGCTCAAGGTATTATATCAAACAATTCACATACAAACATTAGACTTGCTGTTCCGAGTTTCAGACTGATAACCTTGAGTGTTATTGACACTGATACACATTTGTAAATGATGTAGAAGATATACAACAAACTAACAAGAAGAGATACACCTCAAATGCAACTTAAATATGAAATGAACATTTTAGCAAACACTTGCCATACATGCTTCAGAATAACAAACTGAATATCCAATATTGTTGTCATTAAGATCTGATTACAATTTCATACTGTTACAAATGACACAATAGCACTGATTTTCTCAGACCTAATTGACTTATGAGGTATTCACATGCTGCCCCTACTTCTCTGAACATAAGGTACTCAGAAAATTAGACATTACGTAGGCAAATAATGATAAAAAACCTGGTTATTTGATGCCACAAGGAAGAGTAGATCCCAACGACCATGTAGGAGCTGTCACATGAATTTTTGAAGGCTTCAATAGTGAAATCACCCCACTAGGAGTATGGTGCCATATAACCTTGAGTTGCAGATATAATAACAAATAAATACAGCATTCTCACCCTTCCAAGTAATGATTGAAATGATTGCCAAGGCCAACCGAGTTTAATGAACAACTGCCCACAAAATTCTGAATAACCAGCAATGAGTAATGAGTGAAAATGTGTGACTCAATAGGTCTGATCGCCCTCCATGGCAAACCACGATTTGGACTGAAAATCACCTTCAAACCCCTCCAAACCACCACCAAAAATATCTCCAAGAAATCGCCTAACTCCTAATTAAAGTGCAGATATCATTTGATCATGAATTTGAAGCATTCTCCCAATTCGATCTCCAATCTGCTATGCAAGATGACCTCAAAAAATTTGGTCTATGGCCACCATGTTGGTTGAAAATTTTGTAGAATTGGGGAAATATACAAAATTGTGGTTTCAACCACAGCGTGTAAGTAACACTCTCCTAATTAAGGGAAGGCTCCCCCTATCTAACTACAACTTTGAAAATAAAAATAGGATGGGACAACAATCTTTCTTCTTCTTTCAAGAAAGACAATATCCTTTTCTCTTCACAGAAAAAGATAGCGATTTGATATAAACAACAGTAATCACTTTCAAAATGAAATGAGAGAAAGGAATTGAAGTTTCCTGAAAGCGCAAAGACTTCCGTCACTTCCTTCGGGACGGGACAACAATATCAAGCTCAAAGACTTGATTATGTGAAGTCCTATCTACCCTTTTCTATACTAATGCTATAAAGAACAAATTATAACAGCTCAAAGATTGGAATATCTTATTCTTTTCTACTAAAAACAATGGGAAGTAGTATAAGCTCAAAGACTCACATCTATTTCTCACAAAATCTACTCCTAAATTCTCCTAAGAACAAGTGAAAGCACAAAGACTTACAACTTCTCTCAACAAAATATTTATTTTAATCTATATTAACCTCAACTACTTGCAGCACAAAGACTGCAAATCAGATGTGATTAAACTCTTTAAGAAACACTTGCAAGAAAGATAATATAGAACACAAACTCAAGTATGTAGCACAAAGATTCAAAGCTTGAGCAATTTCCTTCTATTCCTTTCAATTCTTGAATTCACACATGAAAGCTCAAAGACTTTTTTGCTGTAAATTTGGTAGAGTTTTTGCTTGCTTTCCAAAAAGATAAAAATTACAATAGACCCCTCAAGTATTTATAGAAGAGGAGTCTTGAGAAAAAGGTGGGAGGATCCTAACTAACTTGAGAGATTCTCTCAACCACCAAGACTTATTCAATAACTAACTAAGACTTCAATAACTAACTAAGACTTATTCCAACTACAGTTCTAATTGAACACAACTTGTAGTTGCTTTACATGTAATTACAAAAGTGCAAGTAATGAGTTAACTTGCATTTTACAAAAAGACTTTTACATGTAACTTGTCAAAAGAAAAACCACAACTAAAGATTACAAATGTGGAAAAATTCAACTAAGTGTTGAAAAACACTTAAGTTGTAGCACGTGAAGACACGAATCCTTCAAACTTCTGGATGATCATTTGTAGTTCATCGGGATCCGGTTCATGGGTGTTCTTGGCAACAACCATGGTCTTCACAATAGTATCATGACATCGGAGGAGCACAGAGCTTTTTTCCTCTAGGATGGACTGGATTTCATGCAAAAAGATTTGGTGTTTCATCAACATTTGAATTGAAGCGACCGAGAATTGTTCGCTCCTCCATTCATTATGAATCCTCATCTATAAATTAGCAAGAACTTCTTCTGGAATCAGCTCTCCATCCTGACTTAATATGTTGCAAGAGGCCTTTTCACAATGAGAGACAATATCTCGGAAAACTTCACCCCGTAATCTCATTGTATCACCAATCTCCTCAATGAGGGATTTAAGAACAAGGGCTTTATTTTCCAGAAGCTCTTCAAATTCCAAGTACATGACCCTGGAAGAGATGATGGCATGCTCCTGTAGAACACTCAACTGTTGTTGGGGCATGGTACGCCAGATTGTCAAACTATTTTCAACACTTTCCAGATTCTTTTTGAAAGTATCAGAAGTCTGATCTAGTTTCTCTTCTACGGTTTCCAACTTAGACATCATCTGAAAAATGTCTTTTATCACTTGTGCACATAGATCATGAAGCTGATCGACCCAGGAATCCAATGCTTGTACCTTCTGAGCAGCCCTTTCCACTCTATTCTTGGGAACCAGAAGGACCTATGGAGTTACTCCCTCCAGCAGCAGGTTTTGTGATTTTATGAACAACTGCCATAAGTTGTTGGTTTTCCTCTTCTAGCTTATCTTTCTTTGCTAGAAGTTCATCACACCGCTGTACTAGTGAAGCTACAGAAAACTAAGCATCATGTTTAATCACCTCATGCGTTTGCTTACCCAATTCTATCCTTGTAACTTTGTAATCAGCAATTGACATTTCTTCAAGTGGCTTATCTGCAATGGGTTCAACAATTTCAGCTACCTTCATCTTGTTGTTGTCAATAGTTACTCTAGAGATAGTCTTGGCCTTTTTAGCAACCTTGGATCTAGACTATTTTAGTTGCTGATAATCAAAGGCATTAGGTGAGATTTCTTGCTTCTTCCTTTTTGGAGTAGAAGAACTAAGCCATGGAGGTAAAGCCATCAACTCTCCTTCTGTAGCAGCTGTAGGCAAAGGAGAAGCAGTTTCTGTTTGAATAACCGTGGTCATCCTGGGAGGAATATTTGTTTGGATGGCGACCACGGTTTGCTCAGTAACCAATGGGCATGAAGATTGCCTCATGAATTTTTCAAAACCAGAAGTGGAGGTATCAATTTCTGACAGCTGGATACAAGTAGGAGTATCTTCAGGAACTTCCTGCACATTCTCTTGTTGATGATCAAGAGGTGGCTCGTATGTTGAAATAGGAATGGCATTCTGAGGAGATTGATCCACAAGCAAGTCAGGAGGAGAAAGGGGCGTCTCAATGGAAACTGGGGGAATAATCTCATGAGGCGAGTCCAATGCTGGAGACTTGGGAGCATCATCAGATTGCTGCCCTTCTTCTGGATTGTCCAGATCGATCACCTAAACATGAAACCGTGACTTTTTTTCCTTCCCACGAACTGTCGCTTGCTCAGGAGGAAGCACTACTGCCCGACGAACTCGCAATTTGATCCTTGTACCCGAAGATGATGCACCTTCCTTGTTGTCAACCTGAATCTCAGACTTACGTCCAAGAGGTCCTGTAGAATCATTTTCTTTTCCAATCTTGTTTTTTATGAGTCTAACAACATTACTTTTCAACCAAGCGTTGGTGTTAGCTATGATAGGTTGAAATCTCTCAAGAATGGATATGCACTCCTTGTGTGACCATTGGATTAAAGGAAGTGGAGCTTCTTCAACCCTTTGTGAAATATATTCAGAATCAAGTACGTACCCATCGTCAATCATCCCTTGTGAATATCCACCAAGTTCAAATCAACAACATGCTCAACAGTGAGCCTACAGTAATCCATCTTCAGAACCTCGACCTCTGTATGAAGATCTACCCAGATATTCTCAATGCGATGCACGTGCATGAAGGATTTTTTGATCTTCTCCTTCATACCCCGGTAATCAAAATCAGCTCTGGACTTAAACTTTTTGAGCTTAATTTCCTGCATTTCGGTTTCCATGGCCTTGGCTTTAACGGATGTGACAAGAGAATATCGACCAATTTTTAATGGGTTTGTTGTAGAGATCCCCATTCCAACCTTATGTCTGGCAGACTGATGAGTGTGGACAGCCATGATTTGTCTTCCCAAATCCATAAGAATGATCTTATCAGTTGGGTATCTAGGAAGCATGTATGGCTGCCCACTATAACATCCGATTCTCATATAGGTGAAGGTCGGGAACTGTAGAAACAAGCATCCATACTCACTCACCCTTTCCCATGCCTCATCTGATATCCTTTTGTTCTTCAGAGTTCTGTCAAACTGACACATGAAGTAACCGAAGAATGCATCTTGGACTCTTCTGAAATGCAATCTGCTGTGTCTCAAAGGCAATTGATCATAATATTCCCATACCGGTATAAGCAAGCAATCACCCTTGGTAGAAAGACTTGGAAAATGTCTAAGCGATGCTGCCAAGTACACCAAATATGAGTTCATGTAGAAAGTCATGGTGGAAGAGACTGCTGAAAGTTGTTCACACAAAGCATCGCTGATGACTTCTCCCCATGATATATGATGGGATTGCCTTATGAACATGATGAACTGGTACATCCAGGGCTCAAAAACATGAGAATGTTCAAGGCCCATTATCCTGCTGAGGAGGGTTACGATGTCTCCTATTTCCCATTTGGAGTCACAGCGGTACAACTTTGCCCACCTTGAGAAGGCGGCTCGTGGCTCATGGATCCACCTGTTGATATGTTGTTTACAGTCTTTTTCCCTTTTCACATAATACTCAGCTGCACTCTCTTTGGAGATTTCCATGTAAACAAGTGTGGGAGGTATCTGAAGACTTTCTCAATTGTGTCTGCATCAAGGCAGATTATTGCTTCGCCATCATCATTTTTAATGATTCTTGTCTCTTTGTCAAAGTGATGGGCGCAAGCAAGAACAAATTCAGGTTCTAGGGCAGCCACCGGGAAAGAAGATACGTGATGGATATGGCTGTCCAACAGCCGCTGCATATTGCTATCTTGTGGATCCTCAACCCTCTTGACAAATTCTGACATGTCTACATGCCCTATCTCTGTATCTCTGATACGATCCAAAGGAGAGGAAACTTGGGAAGGTGCAACTTCGTTTTGGTACTTGTCATATTTGTACTTCATCTTTTTTGGAATTGGTGATGACAATAAATCTGACATTGATGGACAACCTGGAATACTGTGATGAAGACTTAAAAGCATTAAGGCAACATCATATTCAACTGCAAATAACATTTTTCCTTCTTCAAATGGGAAAAAATTCAACTTTTGAACTTCACGACTTTGTGAGAGAGAGTGGAAATAAATGGAAATGGGGGAATCTTGACTTTGACCAATTTCGGATCTTGGGGAAATTTTCGCAAGTATACAAGTTGGAAAGGGCATACATGCAATCGGATTTTTAAAACCCGAATGCAAGTACACTTGTAAATTTGCAAATGGAGAAATGGATGGAAAATGAGAATTAGACTTGCGGAAAATGACAAAAATGGAAAGTAAGACTATGGGTGACATGAATGGATAAAAATGGGAAAATCTGGGAATGTCATTTTCATGAAAATGGGAAAAACTTTTCAACATGTAATTGGGTTCTTAAAACTCGATTTTGAAAGGAAGGGTATTTCACATCTTTTCAACTTGGAATTTTAACCAAAAATGGTTAAATTCTTTAACTGTAAGAGAAGAACAAAGATTTCCAGCCAACTTATAATTGGGATTTAAAATCCCAAATACAAGTAAAGAGGAAAAATGGGGAAGAACAATGCAATCAAAAAATTGTATATCAAGGGGGAAAAACTCTCTCACAAAACTGATTTTTGGGGCAAGAACAACATATTTACAAATTTACAACTAGAAAGGAAAAATAAGAAAACAAGAAAATAAGAAAATGAAACAAGAAAAGAAAATAAATCATACCTTGCTTCAAACTGAAAATGCCTCTCCAAAAGATGCAACAATCTTGGAATGAAGAAGACAATCCAATAAATAAAAACAATCCGCAATGCCAAACCCATGCCATGTTTTTACAAAAACGTCATAAACTGAAAAACGTGGCAGCAAATCCAAGGGAAATGGCGTGGAAAGTGGCAAAAACCCTTTCTAACCTCAACGTCTTAGCATACCAAGCCAAAACGATTTAGGAGATTGCTGATTCGTGGCATCCTTGAAGGAGAAAAACGTGGGTTTTGGTAAAAATGTGTTTGCATTTTTGACACCAAGAAACCAGCAATAAATCTAACTCCCAAAACCCTAGAATGGCGTGAAAGATGTTTGCAAATGCACAAGAATAGGGAAGAATCCCAAACGCCTCTCCTTCCTAAAAAATCTCCACAAAAATTTGCTTGAAATCTTCAACAAAAACGTTTCTCCTTGCTGGTCGGGTTTTTTGAAGGAAATAGCAAGTTCGAATTTGCATGTATTGTTGAAAATCGGGTTTTTTGGAGGAAATAGCAAGTTTAAAATGCACTTTATCTCATTCCTAGGCAAAATCGGGTTTTTTGGGCAACATGACAAGTTTTAAAATTGCACTTTTTCATCAATAAGGCAAAAATCGGGTTTTTAAAATGCAATTAGATGTTTAAAATCCTCAAAAATGCACTTTATAGGCAAAATCGGGTTTTTTGGAAAAATAGCAAGTTTAAAATGCACTTTATCTCATTCCTAGGCAAAATCGGGTTTTGGAGAGAGATGTGCAAGTTTTAAAATCACTTGTAAAGGGAAAATAAAATCCCTACAACAAGTTATAATTCACTTGCACACATGTAATAGGGGTTTAAAATCCCTATTACAAGCAAAAACCATTAAAGTAGGGGTTTTAGAAAAGAATTACAAGTTTACTTGTAACTTAACCAAAAAATCCCTATTTTAACTGAAAAAGCCAAAAAGCATCAAGGGGGAAATAAAAAGCAAATTACAAGTTTTTTATTTTTCAATAAAGTGCACTTGTAATTAGCTAAAAATTTCCCTACAAAGACCAAAACAATGGAAATCATTAAAACTTGCAGTTCAAGGAAAATTCTCCACCTGCAGTCAGGGAGAAAAAACCCGAAATTGAAGGAAAGACATAACAAATGAATCCAGAATGTGATGAAATTTGAAACGTAGTTCGAAGATGGACTGAGGATTAAGCCAGTCCAAGGATTAGTCGAAATTCTGCCTCAAGAAGTGTGCCATAGAGTAAAATTTTCATTTTTTCACAAAAAATTAATGTAACGGTCCTTCATTTTTGAAAACAAAAATGAGGACAACACACCAATGGAGCTCAATTAGAAAGATTGAAATGTCTTCCTCTCAGCTGCAAAACACAATAAGCTCCAAGTTGAACTCCTAAGGT
Source organism: Cryptomeria japonica (assembly GCF_030272615.1). Taxonomy (NCBI): domain Eukaryota; kingdom Viridiplantae; phylum Streptophyta; class Pinopsida; order Cupressales; family Cupressaceae; genus Cryptomeria; species Cryptomeria japonica. The sequence goes on along the minus strand of NC_081406.1, from coordinate 487,479,894 downwards.
AGAGCTCACAACCAATGATAATTTGGAAGATCTTTCACACCCTCAAAATCGCATTACCAATTGAGAGTTCCCGTTCCCAATGGCTGAAGATTAACTGCAAAAACCCTTGGCTCCACAAGCTATCAAACAAAGAAATATTCAACAACTGGATATCCAACAATGAAGCTGCCCCCTCTATTTATTCTTTTCCTTCAAGAGGTCGGCATCCTAGAAGAAATAAAATAATATTTAATTGAACTTTCTAGAAGTTTCCCTTTAAAATAATAATATTATTTAAGTGACTTTATTATTTAATTGCACTTTAGATAATTAAAATATCATTATAATATAAAGTACAATTGTCAACATACGTGACACCATACGTGAGAACACGTTATCTCACCAAAAAATCATATAGAAATAGAATGTGAAGTCACAAGCAATTGCCCAAGCGACCCTCTTATCAACTCCTTGGCCTACGAGGGTCAAGTAATAGGCTAAACCCCTCTGCGAACTGATCCTCATGAAAATGGGGACATTACACAAAGACCTTTTTACAATTTAAAATTAACTCATGTCCCATTCGCTTTTCCCCTAGGTGTCCAATTGAGGGGACATAACACCACTTTCTAAAAATTAAAACATTGAAGTAACTAGTATAACATTAATTTTATAATGTTAGTGTAATAATTAAATAACCTGACCACATTGTGGAAAGCATTGCCAAGGCGTTGACTACTGAAACTGATTGCACTAAGAAGCAACCAATGCTAAAGAGTGATGCCAAGTGCTAAAATGAGCACTTACTAAAAATAGCCGTGTTCTCCAAGAATTGTGGAGAACAACCCAAAAGGCCAAAAATGCTACAAAGCGTGTTGCAACAAACTAGAACATCAACTGATCACCAAAGTGCTGTCAAAAGCCAAGAAAAAATGAACCCTAGCTCCCCAAGATATTTGGAGTTCTCCCATAGAAACTTATGGAAACCGCAAAAATTGGCCAATCCACATGGAACGATATCGCATAAAAATGGGGACATTACACCAAGATACAAAATTCTAATTATAATGATGCGAGTTCTAGTGATGCCACAAGTTGAAAACTGATAGGCCCCAATTCAAGTTTACCATCTAACATTAACATCCTCCCTTACGCTTGACTTGGGGGTTGTTGACCAAAGAAAGCACATACTTTACTATTGTGCTATATTCTTTGTTAATGTTGTATTTACTTGATGTTTTCTCTGCTCTTCTTACAAGTGCTATAGAATTCACCTCCATACATTTATTCCAATACTTTTCACTGCTTGATCTTTTTCTAGATGTTTTCCTCCTCAAAGGTGGCCAATTCTCTCAATAATAAGGCTCCTTTTCAAAGTTGATTCTTTGTAATAGTCCTATTTATCTTTTTCTTCTATAATAACCCTATTAGCCTTCTCTACCACAAGATCATGTCCTCCTTTTGTGGCGAATTCCTCGCCCTCTTTTGAATCCTCCATCACTATTTTCCCCTATGAGATATTTTCTCCTCTAGTAAATATAACCACTTAATGTTTTTCTCACATGCTTTGCAATGGCTTTCTTTCATAGCTGTTCTTTTCTTTCCACATATTCCTTCTCAAACTATTCTTCTTTTGTCAAAGAATTCTCTTTCACTTCTTCCTTATCTTCCATTTCCATTCTTTGACATCTTTGCGTGTTAGGGGGTTTTCTTTAGGTTATCTCATTAAATTTTTTGTCCCTTTCATCACATTCGGCTCAAATATTTAATCACTTTTAGTTAGTACTTGGCCATTCTTGTAACTGTGTTGCCCTTGGATAGCTGAAAGAATTGTGTGTAACATCGTTGCAAAATTCATGTGCCTTATTTTCCTCTTCCTCACATTCATTTCAATAGTGCTCCGTTTCTTTGCACTTATAGCATCTTACTTCTCTTCTCCTTTGGCCTCAGTTTCTACCTTTGCCATGCCCTCTAACATCATTGCGGTGACTTTTGTTGTCATAATAATTTTTGTAACTAGTGGATGGTCTATCATGTTGAATCTGGGGTGTTGCTTGTATTTGATTTATTACTTGTGGGCTATTCCTCTATTGTGGTTGTGTATAACCATGATCTTGCATGTTATATGCTCTTTTTTCTAAACCATTGGCTTTTGTCATCCTCTATGGATGGACTCATTACCCTCACGCCCATAACTACATTGGTGCTCATGCTCAAACTCATCACCAATTTGATGACCATCTTACTCTTTGCATATTCCTTATAGAACACATTTCGACCTCCTTGGAGGTTTTGCAAAGTGTATCCTCATTGGTACAACTCCTCTTCCCTTCTAGGATTGGGCTTTTATTTCTTACATGGCCTTTGGAAAGTACTAGGTGCACCATATTTTATTTCTCTAGATGGGTGACACCGCTCTCTAGTTCTTTGCTTTAGATGAAATCTCTTGTTTCAATTGATCCAACTATAATTTCAACTTATTTGTTTCTACACTGTCTTCCCTTTCAGTTTTTCTTCTCTAGGGTTGTGCTTCAATTTTGGAAGCCAAATTCCATTGCCTTCCCATATGTATTGAAAATTCTATTATCCAAGGATGCCCTAATTCAAGGTGATAACCTAGAGACAAAGCATTTCGAAGAGCTATCTCACCACCTCTTTGAATCTTTGATCAAACTCCTCTATGGTTTCTCCTTTATTTTGTCCCATATCCCTCACTTTTCTCACACTTATTGAAGGGACTTATGGGGATTGAAAATTATTTTAAAATTCCTCTTTTCGTATGCCCACATATTATTATTTTAAGGACATACTTTCATAAATCACTTTAAGGTCTCATCCCTCAATGTTTCTACAAAATCATACAACTCAGTTTGATTCTCTTGCACTTATTTCCTCATAGATTTCAGAACAAATCTATGTTAGGAATCTTCTTTAGTGTCCTTACCAAATATTGGTAGATTGATGTGGTTTTGTTCCATTGCTTTAGTGATACACACCTCTGTTTTGTCATTGTTTGGTGAGGTTGCTTCTTCATTTTCTTTCCAACCTTTGTGGTTTGTCCTTTAAGTTTCATTTCTTTGAAATTCTTGCCATTCCTTCCATTATTTAATAACTTTCTTACTCTGACCTCTTTCCCTTGGTAGTTCAAAGTCAAAGAATTCTTTGTGCAATAACTCTTCACACAAAACTACAAAATCCTATTCTCTTTTCCTCTTCCTTGCTTTAGAATAATATATCCTTAGATGAAACTCTTCCGGACTAAATGATATGGGGGATGACTCTTGGTCCAAGGGATCATCTCTTCAAGGTGTCACTTCATTTTAGGAGACATGCTCTCTTTGGTCTTATATTAAGGTCAATAGGAGTGAAAATAACCTGCCCACATTTATACCAAGTCCACCTCATGTATGGCCCATCTGCTGAAATAATTTTGAATGCTCCTCTATCTTTATACAAATGTGACTATGAATAATTGGGCCATAGAAACCAATCTTATATCTTGGATATTGGATTTCATTCCTCACTTTGTTAGGCAACATCAAATTTGAGTAGAGGTACAAGTGAAACCTAAAATTGGGGAGAACCATGGTTTTGGAATAGCTTCAAACTCCAAGCTATTGATTTAGATCTTTACTTCTGTTCAATGGTAGGAGGAGTTGAGCCTAAGAAGTAATAAGACAACTTGTTACTTTGTAAAGTTATTTGTATTAGATCCTCATATTGAAGAAGATTGTTTTTTTTTAAGAGTAGGTGCCTTTGTCTTGAATCTTGTAATACATTATACTTAGAAATATAAATTTTAATATTCTTCCATCCTTCAATGAATAAAATTTATATTCTAATTGTTGAAGAATTGATGGCCATAGTGTGTATTTGGAAGAGAAAAGTATAATTGGTCTCAGTGGGCTTGCAGCATATGGAGTCAGTTGCGTTGAAGGTATCCATGGTGATGGAGGATGAAGCCTGTCCTAAATTCAGTATAGAAAGGATAGTTGAGTTATAAGTACCTTAAGTAGCTTAGTAGAGTGATCTATGTGGCACCTGTTTGTCTTGACATCCTCTATAATTATGCATTAGTCATCTTCCTCATTGGAAGGAGATTGGGCAGAGTGTTTAAAGAGAGTTTGAGTTGGGATAGCCTATCCAGAATGATAGTCAAAGCCCTCCAAACCATATGAGGATCAAATTGAAAGATAAGGTTACTAGTCTCTGCCTATATTTGGATCAACCTTTTAACGGATATTGGATATATGTTGGTAGGACGTTAACTTTGAACATTTTGTTCCAGAAATTTTTGTACATCAAACTTAACCTGTGCAATGCACTATAAAAAGAGAAAATGTGACAGAGGCACTGATTATTGTTTATATTCTTCTCAAGATGATATCTCTTGATTGGAATAGGTTTCCTTTATGAAGATAATCTTGTATCTTCGGATAGAGAATGCTTAGTATAAAATTCCACCATCCAAAGCCCTTGTTTTACTGTCCCCTTCCTAATTTGACCTAGAATCGCAATTGCAACAAATTAGGGTTAGGATTACATCTTACCAAGTAAAATATCTCTTTAAATAATGCGATTTTGAATTTGAATCCCGCAATCACAACATGACAACATATGCATATATGCACTTAATTGTTAGGGTTAGGCAAATCAATCCTAATCATAGATTACTAATAATACTATTAAGCTGTTATGTCCCCATTTTCATGAGGATCAATTCGTAGAGGGTTTAGCCTATTCCTAGCTCTCCTAGGCTAATACGGTTTGTTTAGAGGGTCGCTTGGGCAATTGCTTGTGGCTTCACATTCTATTTTTATATGAATTTTTGTGAGATAATGTATTCTCACGTATGAAGTCAATTGTACTTTATATTTTAATGATAGTTTAATATTATTTAAAGTGCAATTAAATATTATTTTATAAAAGAGAATTTTCTAGAAGGAGGCCGACCCATGTGAGGAAAAGAATAAATAGAGGGTGAGGCTCATTATTTTGGCAACGATTACTTGACATCTATATTGTGTTATTGAGTTGTGGAGCCTAAGGTTTCTGTAGTTGATCTACTTGTCTTTGGGAACGATAACTCCCATAGATAGCATAACTGAGGGAGTGAAACATCTCTTGAAGGGTTGCATTTGTGGAGGTGATGATTCAGTCATCTAATTGGTGCCTTATTTGTTGCCCAAGGCCAATTTGCTTAAGTTCGATTTTGAGAAGTTGATAGAGACATTGTGAATGCTTGAGGATTTTCAAGGAGCTGTTAGCATCTGCTTATTCCTGAGTTTAATCTCAAACATCTTCAGATTACCATCAGCCTGGGAAATACCACGATTTTTGCTCATAAGGGCCAAATGGTGCATCGATTCTACCCTTTGACTGAAGCGCTCTCATCTTGAGGAGAAATCGATGGTCTTTAGTGTGGAAAGGAGATCGTGGCTGCTGCTGTTATTTAATTGAGGACTGAGACACTTCAGAAACATGGGCGATTTTGGGAAAAGCCACGATTTGGTCTCGAGAAGGACTCCATCTTCCAGATATTGCTTTCTTCTTCAGCTACCATTTGGAGTGATCATATAACAGGTTCTTTTCTTAGTTTCCATGTCAATTCGGGGTCAGTAATGTTGTTGTAGATGATACGATTTGAGTAGATATATATATAAAATTCAAATCTGAGTTTGTATAAAGAATTGCATTCAATAGGGAGTCGGTTTGGAGTCACATCTTGTTGCATATTTAATGAAAAATAAGTTGCAGGTCTCTATTTAGTATTATGTCTATAATGATATCAGTTGTATGTCAAGTGTTTGTAGAAATGTCTCTTGGCCATAAGTACACATTGTCATTTGAAAATTCATAATTATGCATTGGAAATAGAAAAAGAATCATTATGCATTGAGTTTGTAATGTTAGATATCATTGGAATCTTTTGCAAATACATTCCATGTGTATCAGTGTCAATAACACGCAATGTTATGCAAAGCCTTTTCTTGTGTCAATAACATGCAAGGTTATCAGACTGAAACTCAGACCAACAAGCTAAATGTTTGTATGATAATATTCCTTGGGCTATAAACATCAAGAGAGCAATCAGATTTTAGTAATAACAGTAGGTTAAAGGGTTGAAGGACAACTGTTTGACAAAATTCCTTGAGTCCAAATTCAACATATTCAGTCATACAACAGCAAGGGATATTACATAAGCACATTAAAGTTTGGAGGAAGAGACATGATGGGTCTGCCCGAAGCCATTTCTATACCAAGCCCAAGGGGATGTCTACCACAACCCTCTTGCTTGCTTGGCGGCCTGTACCTGCTTTCCCCATTTATGTCTCATCTTCCTGAAGATACGTGCCCTCTTGCAGGACTGGGGGGAGGTTGTAAGGGGGTTACTTGACTTTGTAAGTGCCCTCTTTTTCCTAGGCCGCAATGGTCCTACTAGGATGGCCTCCTTACGAGCCTGCTCGCCACCCACATCTTCCTCCTCAGGCTTTCTCCCACAAGAGGGATTTCAGACAATCAAGCATATCTTATATTCTATCATATAATCATACACTTAAGCATTATCTATTATGCATAAACAACATGTATATATATACCACCGGTGGCTGTGAGAGTATATAGTGCTGAGAAGGGCAGATCTGAAAATAATATCAGACTGCTGTTTTAAACCTGATCTGAAGATTAATTCCTTTGATGTATTTTCAATTATATGACTAGAGGTTTGATCTAAAATTCCTTTATTTCCTTTATCAGAATTATTTCTTCTTTGATCTTCTTTGGTGTGATTGTACTTTTGTGTTTTTTTGTACCTTCATATCTCATTGAGGAGACACATCTCTTTGGAAAGAGATATCCATTAAAATGGGTCATGTCTCCTCATTGCCGTCTTATTATTCAAATCAGATCTTCACTTTTGATTTATTCATTACAATGCTTATTTTCTATCCCCCAAGTTGATCTCCCATGGATGTATTCCTCAGATGAAATCTTCTCCCCTTTATATCTTCCCATGTGAGGGAGAGTCACGCCTCTTCATCATATCTTCCCTTTGCAAGGGTCACAACCTTTAATAATTATCACCCTTTGAATGAGTTACAACCCTTCATAAGTTTTGCCCATTCCTTTCTACTTCCATTAATCCCTTTTTGTTTCACATGCTCCCTTCTTTCTTCTTCCAGCCCTCTACCCCCTTTCAAATGAGGTTCTCTTCTCCCTTTTCTATCTCATGTTTTAGGGAGTCACAACTTTTCATTTCTTGCCTTTTGACCATTCATTAAACCTAATTAAATTTTAATTTTATTCCTTTATATTTTAATTTTAATCTTATTTTTATTCTTTTGTATTTTAATTTTATTATTATTATAAATAATAAAATCCCATTCAAAGAGGGGACATTACACTTGTACTCATGCAGTCTTAATTATTATGACCTATTTGAATAAGATATGCATAAGTATTCTTAAATGAACTTTGTTGCACAGACTCAATGTTTCCACACTTTTTTTATATGAGCTAGATGTATGATGACTATGATGTTCCCAAATTGATATAGCTTCTCCAATAGAAAGCTTAAACAGATTGCCTCTTTCTACATAGATAATTAGAACAAGTACAAAAAATCATGGAATAAAGTGCCTGTACAGGTGTTGTCACCATTATTACTAATAATTTTGTTAATGCATTCCTAATTAGTAATTATCAATACACACTCTTCTATAATCTGTGGGTAATAGGACAAGTACAACACATACACAATTTAATACAACTTCCCATGTAACATATATCTTAGATTGTTTTATATCACTATAAAACCTATTCAGCGAATGCCTGGATGTACTTTATAATCCCTTCAAAAACAGAAGTACAGTATTGAGGTTGGAATATATGTCTGATACGTGCCTAATTAGTATTTATCAATAAACACTGTTCTATAATCAGTGGATAATATGATGGCATGTACACGATTTAAGACAACTGCCCATACTACATATATCTTAGATTGTTTGTTATCATTATAGCCGTATTCACTGGATAGCTGGATGTATTTTATAATCTCTTCAAAAACAGAAGTACAGTATTGAGGTTGGAATTTATGGCTGATGTTATACTTTGATAGTTTTGCAACTATTGATGTGTAGTAACTGGTCAAAGAGTCCAGTAGTTGTAGCTTGTATTTAGAATATTTTTAAGGTATGGCTTTCTGTTTCTCAGTTTTAATGTAGGTTTTTGGTACGTGACATAGATAATATTCTCTTTAGGGGAGTTGGGATGTTCATGTGAACTATTGTCTTAAAGGAACAAAGATTAATAGTAGATATTTCTGCCATATCATTTCATTGTAAGTTTTAGCCAAGCTCAAAGGAAGGATCATTTGACTCATATATGTAACTTAAATACAATAAAATCATATGCATAGTATTATAAAGTAAAACTCAATTCTGGAAAGATGATTCATATAACTGGAAGGTACCAGATGTTCTACCTTTGCAAATCTCAATCCAAGTACTTGAACTGCAAATCTTATCCTTGGCTATTGTGAGTGTTCAAAGCCCTTGAAGTAACAGTAGATAAAACCTTTTAAGTGATCATTTATCTTGTTCACTGTTAATTTACATCAATTGTTGAATATGCCACATTAAGTATAAAATGGAATTAACTTATGCAGAAAGATTTTGACAATGAATCATATATTTATCTAAAAATATGTTTATAATTTATGACTGGTTTACAGCTAAATTGTACACCTGTAAGGGGATTGACATTATCCAGATTCTATATTCAGGGCTCGATCTTTCAAAGACAATGTTCTTTTAGGGTACTAATATGTGATATAATTATTTTTTGCAGATTTATACATGGAGCAAATGGGAAACTCAGGCACAGTCAGATACTCATGAAAATATAACAGGCAAGATTGATCGGAAGAGTTGGCTTTGCATATTTCTAGCAATTAATGTGTCATAAAAATATGTGCATTTTGTTAATGATAACTGAAAATATATATTTCTCCCTGCTTATACTACAAAGATGTCTGCATGTCATGTGTGTGTGAGTGATTGGCACAAAGGCAAGACTCTAGTTAAATTAGAAGTGCATCTGTTTGTTTGCTTTCTTTTGTATGTACAATATTTGTTAATACTCAAAAGGTAACACCTCTTCCATTTGGTATTGACGTAATCATTCTAGTAACTATGAGGAATAGTTATTTTTTGAGAGTTCTAAACTCCTGAAGCTATTTGACATTGTTTCACTCAACTACACCTTAGTAGTATCTTAAAGGCATCGAAAAGTAAAAGTTCAAACAAAATGGATCTGAATTTGAAATCTTTATCCCAAACATCATGATCAAAATAGTCAACTTATTATCATTGGTTGACTTACTACCATTAACATCATACAATCAGATGAAACATGATGAGAAGAAAACATATTTTTCTCCATGCCTTCCCTGCTCTAATTCTTCATCACCGAAACTCCTTTAAACCCATAAATTTTAAGCAAAATATAGTTACAAAATGTATCAAATGGTTCGCATTTTGAACATAAATGAATAGCATTAGTAATTGAAGCAAAATAATACACTTTTGATTTTTCAAATAATATCATGGAGAATGTTTTGTCATGCATGGCAAAGGAAAGAGCTTGCACAATCAAAGGATTCCGGGTGTGGCAAGGAGAGTGCTTCCATAACCGATGGAATACCGATACTTGCACAACAAAGACATTTACTTTGCACAACAAATTGGTCTCTTACACAGCCACTTGAAACCCTTGCATAGCAGCAAAGAATATCTTGAATAGCGGCTAGGATCTCTTGTGCATCAATAGGAATGTCTAGTGAAACCTCTAGGAATGTCTTGTACAACAACTAGGATCTCATAGTGTGTAATGTCCCCCTTTCTAACCAGTCGACATGGTGAACCATTAGCCTAGTCAATTGAGTTCCTTCAGGTTAATAATTTAGTGAATAAGGAACTCTGGGGTGTTCTACTTGGGTGTAATTTTTTATTTTATGTGGTCTAGGACTTTATAATTAAATAACATAAGGTCTTAAGTGAAAATTAAAATATTTGACCTATGTTATTTAGCTATTATAAAGTTAAATCATTTGGGGGTCCCATCATCATAAGTTGTTTTTAAAAGGGGAACACACCTAGGGAGTCATAAGGTGACTTAATAAATTAAAAATAAAAAGGACGTAGGTTGGCATCCAACTTAGGGATACATAAGGTGATTTTAAAAATTAAATTAAAAGGTTGCACAAACCTAATTAGGGCGTTGATTTTGAGTTTATAAAAAGACTTTTGGAGCCCTTGTTCATTCATTCATGTTATTATCTGTTTGGAGCTTTGGCTGTAGCTTCTTCTGGAGGCAATCTTCTAGTTAATGAGGATGAAACCCCTCATTGATGATATTTCCTATATTGTTGAAAGATATAGTATGGGAGATTTGTGACTATTACCCTACAGGCAATAGGTGGACCATCAGATAAAATATTTCAGTCATTACAGGGCTGTTGCAGACTTGTGGAGACTGATTATACAGGTTTTGAAAGGTTTTATCAGACCAAATTGGGCAGTTAGAGGCTGCATGCAACCTTTCATCACTTCATTGGCATTTGGCTCTCAAAATTGAAGGTGTGACGCCCAGATTTGAAGAATTGCAGGTCTGATTTTATGACAGCAGTAGTTACTAGCCAGCCACTTTTTTTGGGTATGTTTAGTTTCGATTTGTAAGGGTTTATTATGAATTGGGTTGTTGTTACATTGTCAAAAAATTCAATAATTTGATCAGCTTTTAGATCTAGAAATTTTGGCTCCTAAATTGCATGTTCATGGTATTATTTTCAGAATTATTATTTGCTGCTATTTATCGTTGTACTCAGCAGATTTATCAAAGACAAGAAAATACAAAAAACAAAACAACAAACCCTTCTGCATCCTCTGTGTGAATTTTTTGCCCTAGATCAGTAATCAGGTTGATGTCTTTTCATTATGCCCTTGGTTTGTTAATCAGATTTGTGATATTTTAATACACCATAATTCAGTAAACTCAGAAATGAAACAAGTAAACAAGAGACAAACACAAATACCCTGGGAAAACCTCCAAGGAGGAAAAACCCAACATTAAAGACCCACAGGTCAGATTATATATTCTCTCTTAATTGCACAAATACAATACTTAGCTGAACTCTTCAGATCTGATCCCTTTTATCATATCAGATTTGCCCTTCTAAATACATCAAGTCTTCATCAAGGGATACTAAATGCCTTCTATCTTCTTGAACAGGTTCGCCCAATCTTCTCCTTTATTTCGCACCTTCAATTGTAGAGCTATTTCGCTGATTGCATGAATTGATTGATATTGAATTGCATGGTGTCTTATCTTTATATGCATCTTTAACTTTGTTTTATTGCAAGTCGGCCTCCTTTAATTTGGGCGCCAATATTTGTTGTAGCGTGGGGTATTTAGGATAGGGCTGGGCTTATCCTTGGGGCACGTTGCCTTATGGATAGGACCCAGTCCTATGTGGGGGGTACGTTGCCTTATGGATAGGACCCAGTCCTATGAGGGTTCGGATGTTGCCTTGAGGCAATCCGAACCCTCTTACCTAGTTATAAACAACACTCCCTCTTAACTAGGGAAGAAGAGAATACATAATTTGAACCTTTAGAGTTCCATCTAGCACACAAGCATAGAATGGATCTAGCACACAAGCATAGAATTACATCTTCCACCTAGCACATGAGCATAGGATGTTTCTAGCACACAAGCATAGAAAGTGTAATACACAAGTGGGTCTTTACATAATTACAATTTTCCATCTAGCATACAAGCATAGACTGGATACTTCTCATTCTTGCACACAAGCAAAGAATGATCAAAACGCTGCAGGTAGAGTCACTGAGATTGAAACTCCCTCTCAACCAGGGTTTCACTTTCCACAATACCAAGTCTGTCTCTTGAAGTATTCGAACTTCATTCTGGATAAGGGTTTGGTAAGAATATCTGCAACCTGTTCATCTGTGCTAATATAATTTAGCTGAATGGTGCCTCTTTGCACCATATCCCGAATGAAGTGATAATCTTACAACCAGGTTACAAGATTAGGGCCCAGCCCTAAGTAATACATACAATGTTTAAGTTGTAATCCGAACTTAGCTGACAACTTCAAATACTCCTGAGAGAGTATCAGAGCAAGTGTTCCATAATATCCACCTTGTACTGCCTTAGTCTTCTCTCAAAGAAGAATCTAACACCATAATCTTCCATCTTGCATAAAACAATGCGAGACACGCAATGGATTTCAAAGAATTGATGTTGTTCGATTAATCAAGGAGACAAAGCTCCTTTAAATAGAGTTACAAAGACGATGTTTCTAAAAGAAACAATCGTTCACTAGAGGCGAAATTAGAAACAACTTAAATGACCATTAATAACACAAAGAGAAAGATATTATTCTAATACCCTCCCTTAATGGTCATCATTCTAATTACCAAGAGAAATAACAGAGAAGGCTGCCCCCTTCTTCTCAGAACATGCTGCAACAGAAGACAAGAGCCTGCCACTAACTCTGCCACTTGAGATGAGTTTGCCACCAACCCTCCCAGAAATTGCAGAACTTCTAGAGATACCCAAAACAACACCAACCGTCCAACCTGATGTTGGAGAACTGTTCCTCCCTGTAACTAGAGACACACTAAGAACAGTTGTCACGATTTTGAGGAAAAAATCGGCAAACCCTCCAAACTATTGCAGATGAGCAAGATGCCCGAAAAATAGACTGCAAACAAGAGACTAGTGTAGATGTTCGCACAACAACTCCAGGTGCGACTAAAAACAGACTGCAGCAAAGTACAATTTTTGAGGAAAAAATCATAAACCCTCATGATTTTTTTTTTACAGGGACAAAAAATATTTAAAAACCCACAGATAATTTTTAGGACAAAATTATTAAAACCCACAGATTTTTTAAGGGAAAAAATATTGAAACCCATCAGAATTTTTTTTTTAGGTAAAAAAGTATTAAAAACTGAAACAAACATCGATGCCCATAAGCCATCTTCACATTTTTCGAGGCACGAAAAACGAGGTACTGAGAAGATGCTAAGCGCACAAAACCTGACTGCTTGATGGTCAATGATGCCATCTTGCACGTTTCCCAATGCACAGAAAACGAAAAAACTGAGAAGAGGCGTTGGCACAGAATTCAATAAATTCGAATCCCAATGCAGAAACAGAGGCAGATGCAGGTACAGACTTCAAAAAAAATGAAGTACGACAGGCACGAATTTCAAGAAAATTTTTTTGGCTGACCCAGAAAAATCCGAAGACAACCCAAAAATCCTTGCGAAAAACCCAAAACGAATCTGTTGTCGGAATCTGGATCCGCTGGCTCGAAAATCGAGGCACCCAAAAAATTCTGATGACGACCCAGTTGAGGTCTCGAAAAACCCACCACGAATCTGTACTCAGAAATTTTTTTTCGACCGAATCTGGAGGGTCAAAACCCTAGCCGAAAATGCAGATTTCCGTACAAAAATGGCAGAAAAAAATCTGCAGGCGGGAAAAAAATGTGTCGCGTGGTTGCGTGAAATGCAGGAGAGACGGGTCGCGGGAGAGGGCAGAAAATAGCCAGAAAACCCTTGTAGCAATTTCGAATAAACAAATAAATTTTTCAAAAAAACTGTTAAAAATTCATGACGAATTTTTAATTGAAAAATTATTTCAAAAATAACCAAGGCACTGATACCATAAAACAATGCGAGACACGCAATGGATTTCAAAGAATTGATGTTGTTCGATTAATCAAGGAGACAAAGCTCCTTTAAATAGAGTTACAAAGACGATGTTTCTAAAAGAAACAATCGTTCACTAGAGGCGAAATTAGAAACAACTTAAATGACCATTAATAACACAAAGAGAAAGATATTATTCTAATATTGCACACAAGCAAGAAATGGAATAGACATAATCAGAATATTGTAGTCTTCCATCTTGCACACAAGCATAGAATGGAACTACATAACATAGTCTTCCAGCTCGCACACAAGTATAGACTGGATCCACTTTTCATCACTCGCAGAGGATGATACAACACAATGTATCACAGAGGTTGAGACTCCCTCTCAACCAAGGCGGTGTTCTTCACAACTCCAAGTCTATCTCAAGCTTCAAGAGAACATCTGCAACACAGGATTGACCTGCCATAAAACATTGAATTGTCAGGTATCAATATATAACCCTGATAATAAATCAAAATAGCACAACAAGAATTTTGAGAAACCACACTGCTTCTCTTGATGCAACACTTGCAACAATGTATTTATCTACTTAATGCCATTGAAGACTGTCCCTGTAGGTCCAAGAGGTCACAGTGGGTGAATGCTTGAAGAGTTTTCCTTGTCCGTAACACTTCTTGACTAATCTGAACTTAAGCAGCTTCAGTCCATAATCAACTGTGCCTTGCAAGTATCTTGGGATGTGCTTGGCTGCAACACGATAAACATGTTTGGGCAAGCTCATAAACTGACTGAGAGCATTCATTGCAAGACATATGACTGGTTTAGTGTTAACTAGATACATCAGTGATCCAATCAACTGCCTGTACTCTGATGGATCTGCAAAATCAAAGTTAGCTGCAAAAACACTTAACTTCTTTAAGTTAGATTCCATAGGAGTAGACATGGGTTTACAATCCATCATTCTAAATCTTTTCAAAATATCAATAGTATACTTTCCTTGACTTAGAAATTTCGTTAGACCTTTGCCATACTTCTAGACCTAGAAAATAATGCATTCAACCTAAGTCCTTCATTTCAAATTCTGAAGCTAGTTCTTTCTTACATCTAATGATAAGTTCATCTTTACACATATCGAACTATAATTAGCATTTCATCATTGGATGACTTAAGGTAGAGTCAACATCATTTTACAAAATTCTAAACTTAACCAGTATTCTTTCATACCAAGCACGAGAGTCCTGTTAGAGGCCATACATGGCCTTCTTCAATCTGCACACCTGAATCTCATAACCCCTTAAGATATACCAAAATAGCTGGAACCCCCTCTCAGCAGCAGCTGTGTCTAATCACAACTTCCATGGTACTTGAACTTCCTTTGAGTGTATGCTCATCCCAATAATTTCTCTTGAAGATTTAGTATGCCTTGTTTCAGAAGCATTCCAAGCCATTGAAAGATCCAATTAATTTCCTGTACTCCCGGATAGGAAATCATACTCTATGATGAAATTGAAAATGCTTGATTCAAGAACCGAATTACATGCTCAAACTCATAATAAAAGGTAATCAATCAACATGGGTTAGAGTATACCATCACAGAAGGAGGTGCTCCTCCTGCACAATCAATCTTTCATATTAATCTCAAGGATCCTGTCCATCTATCTTTCAATAAGGTGGACCCATAGCACAATTGTTGAGATAAGATGGGGATAAATTCCATCAAGAGATTATACAACAAGATTGCCAATAAATGTTATCGAAAATCCTAGGAAATCAACAATACATTCTAACTTTTACTATGTAGGAAAGAGCATCATCATAACCATTTAACTGAAAGAAACTTGTCATGCAGTTATTTTAACAGATAACTGACACTGCATTTGTCACAACATTTAATGAGCTTAAATGCAACAGGGATGATATAAGGATGCTAACTCGGGATAACATAGGCAAAAACTTGCTTGCAGACCTACAAGGATAAACACCTGTCACAGGGAACCTCAAGACATGATTGGCCCAACACGGGTTAATTCAAAGAGAATATCATTTTCCTTTCACACAAACCAACAAGGGTTTTACAAAACTAAGTAAACACAAACCCAAATGAAACCCTTATTATTACTGTTAAATTTATGGATCAGAATTAACATCTATCTTGTTTTATATATTACTGATTAAAATATAAATCTGACTATCTTCTTTTGTATGGCAGGTGAGAGGGGCATTTATTATATTTCTATATGGGAACATTTGTTCATTGCATATATTGTCTGTCATAGACCTCCTTCAAATGTTCTTGTTGTCTTTTTCCTCTCATGCTCATGGTCAAAGACAACAACCTCATCAACTTGCTGTTGATTTTGTGATCAGACGGAGGAATATAGTTTTCTTTAATTTTATCAGTGGAGTATACAGTTTATGCTGTTTTACTATTCCAACGTTCCCACGAAAGTGACTAGAAAGCAAGCAGAGAATAGTCAATGTTCACTTTCCCTTGAATGTATACCACCGATGATGAATGTGGTTCAATCTATCATGGATGTATGCGCAAATAATTATTTGATTTATTTATCCTTCCGTGTGTTACAGACTCTCTTAATCCTAGACGTATTCTGATTGAACTGCAGATTTGGTTGAACCACGACTCTATCTTTATTGCTGTAGGAACTTGATTGAATTCCTATTACATTCGCTGCATCTATTAATTAATGATCAATCTTTGTTCAAATGACATCGTATCATATTGATATATAATACTAAACGACTTCCTGAGAAGTTGTGACTCTTTACTCTCAAGAATCCAGATAGTTTCTAATAAACCGATTCACTTATAATCGGTTTATGACTTAACTAATATATAATTAAATGTTGAAGACCTTAAGGCCAATTTAACATTTAATTTTATCAACAATTACAACTTGACAAAGAAACCCCATGCAAACAAATTGATAAAGTTATAAAGTCTCTCATCACAAAGTTAATAAAGAATTAAGGAAAATGCACCTGTTGACGTTTAGATAACTTTGACACTAGAACCGAAGGCTTCCCAAAAAGAAACTATCTTTGCAATCTCCTCTTGATGTGCCTTAGCACAGTCAGCAATCTAGGGTTTAGACCAATTCTGAAAGTCAACAACTCTGAAGGTCTGAATAAGGTAATAACTCCACAGTATGCACTAGAGATCTGAAAATCTGAAAGGAGGTTCTTCACTCGAATCTCCACAATGAATTAAAGAATGTCTCCTTGATGAGAACCCGATGATGTCCTCTAACTTCTTCCCTGTCATTTAATAAAGGATGAACAGAAACTTGAAGGTAAGAGCTTACTGAAATCTGAGGGTTAGTATAACCTAGCTCTGATACCATGTGAATTTTGTGCCCTAGATCAGTAATCAGGTTGATGTCTTTTCATTATGCCCTTGGTTTGTTAATCAGATTTGTGATATTTTATTACACCATAATTCAGTAAACTCAGAAATGAAACAAGTAAACAAGAGACAAACACAAATACCTTGGGAAAACCTCCAAGGAGGAAAAACCCAGCATTAAAGACCCACAGGTCAGATTATATATTCTCTCTTAATTGCACAAATGCAATACTTAGCTAGACTCTTCAGATCTGATCCCTTTTATCATATCAGATTTGCCCTTCTAAATACATCAAGTCTTCATCAAGGGATACTAAATGCCTTCTATCTTCTTGAACAGGTTCGCCCAATCTTCTTCTTTATTTCGCACCTTCAATTGCAGAGCTATTTCGCTGATTGCATGAATTGATTGATATTGAATTGCAAGGTGTCTTATCTTTATATGCATCTTTAACTTTGTTTTATTGCAAGTCGGCCTCCTTTAATTTGGGCGCCAATATTTGTTGTAGCGTGGGGTATTTAGGATAGGGCTGGGCTTATCCTTGGGGCACGTTACCTTTTAGGATAGGACCCAGTCCTATGTGGGGGGGCACGTTGCCTTATGGATAGGACCCAGTCCTATGTGGGGGGCACATTGCCTTATGGATAGGACCCAGTCCTATGAGGGTTCGGATGTTGCCTTGAGGCAATCCGAACCCTCTTACCTAGTTATAAACAACACTTTGTCTAGTGACTCTAGTCTGAAAGAACACAAAAAAAAATAATATAGTATTTTTAATTTAAAAAGAACAGCATGGATAAGACAATACATAGTGTCATGTGATTATAAATTTCATATCCATATTATACAAATTTGATCCGTGGAAAACACTGGCCCAAACCGATTTCTATTTGTATTCGAGACCACATGGACCTTCATGGTGCATTCCATTTTTCAAATGTAGCTAAAAAAACTTTAGAATTGCGCAAATACGATTGCATCGGTCTGATTTATATTAAAAAACAAAAAATGTATTTTACTGCATTTTTGTCATGTTTTCATGTTTACTTGTGGGTTTGACAAGTTTGCATGGATGGATTGATGAGATTCAGTCCTAAAAATTCTCACTTTATGCAAGCACTTGTGAGTTAAATCCATGGATAGAATGTCTCCTTCTTGTCCCCATTCTACAAAAAATGGAGCATGTCCTCAATACACCTCTGAATTTACTTATACAACTCTCCTTTGTAGTAGGGTTTTGGGGACATCATATCACCCTCAATTCCATAGTTGTTGTTACAATCCTCAATGCCACAAGTAATGACAAAGCAATTGAATTTTTATTCAAATCATATTTTCCTCGGAAATATTGAAAATCCTTAGTTCACCATACTCATTTTTACTCTAGGTCTTTTTACAAAGATTGTGAAAAATTAAAAATGATAGCTGTCATGAAACCCAAGCTAAGGAAAACAATGATTTTAAAAATAATTGAGATGAAGAAACAAGAATGTATCTTGTTAACTCAAAGGAAACAACAAAGAGGAGAGAGAAACTAGAATAGTTTTGTGGAGGACTATATAGAGAATTGAGTTAACGGCATAAGGAGTAATTTTAATATCGTAGAGGATTTGGGAACAAGAACACACAAGTAAACAAATCTTAAAAACTTTGTGAAAGAGATTGTTAGGGATTCTAGTATTCTTAGTAATTCTTAATAAGCTCATTGAAGAATTTACTTCTTATCTTTGGGGACTTGTTAGGAAGGTTTCTATGATCAAAATTACTAAATGGACAAGCCCAATGATGAGAGGAGATCTTCTTTCATACACTTTGAGTTCTGCAAGGGTCTTGAGGCTATTCCTATAAGGCCTCATAGTGATAGTTACAATTAATGCCCATAATGCGATGGTTGAATCGAGTTGTTTTTAGAAGAAACTATCAACTAAGTTTAAGAAGAAACTAGAAAAATTTAAGGAACCAAGAAATATTTGCTTCAACTTCAAGAAATATCTATTGATGAACTAAGTCTTTCAAGAAACAAAGCAATCACAATTTGTCTATCACTAACTCTCAATTTGTTGTTGGTCCATAGAATTATTGATGAGATCTTGAAATGTGTAGAGAAATTTTCATGGATAGTTGAGTTGAGGTTTACAGAATAAGATCATCACACATAGTTCCCTTGCACCTTAAGTCATAGACAAATAAACAATACAAATTACACATCAAGGATATTTCATTTAAGATGTAGATTTAGTGGTTACAAAAAATAATAGATCGGTGCCTTTGTCCTATGCAATAGAGTAAAAAAGCACAACTCATCAAAGCAAATGCACATGTAACTTATAGTTTTAGAAAAGCTTGATATATAAGTTTAGATGGCACCCCCATTCATCAAAATTCAAATCATACTGTGTTATCCTCTTTTCATACTAATTATCCCAAATATTGCATTTAAAAATATTTACAATAGTCCTTGATGGCAGACTAATGAAATTCCAACACAAGCACAATAATTGTGCACGTAGAAGTCAAAGAACACTTCCTAAGATAACCAACCATACAATGGAGACAATTTACAATAAGAATTATAGAAGCATGTCTTTATATTGATTTACTAAAGAAAGCTTACATGTCCACTTATAATGAATTGCCCACAAAATAACTTTGATTGCTGCTTTCATGGGGAATGTCTTTTGGATTTCTTGCACTACAATGGATATACAATTGTTTCAATCCCTATCACATTGCCAATAATATTTGTTTATAGCTAAATGAAAAGGCTCATCTCATGTAGAGGATTGACATTTCTCATTTACATTATAGAATGAAAGAACAACAGCTTATGTCAACATGTGGGTTGTGAGTTTCAAAATAACCTTTTGCTTTTTCATCAACGAGGCTGATTGCCTTGTGAAGACCAAGTCCCCATCTATCTTTGTCTACCATGCTATCAAAAATATTTCTATCAGACCACATAGAGACAATTTGTGATTAGTTGGAACTAGTCACTTGCCAAATATTTGTTTTCTCTAGACTAATAATTGTTCTCAGTGAGACTCTTGCACCTGTATTGGCTGATCCATGAGACATCTTTCAAAATGCTCCCTGAAGTTGAATCCATTGTATTTTGGTAACCACATCCTTTAAATTGAATGATCCTCCGAGGTCTAATTTTTAGATAGGCTTACACAAATTGATCCTGAATGAAACTTGGTCACATGCCTACAAGAAAATCCAAAACTTCACATCCATATATAACATAGGAATACCCATTGACAACCTTATATTATACTCTCCGCATGATTTACCCTACAACATTTATACATAGCCAATTCAATCCTGCCACATTATTTGAATTGATAGTACCTGAACATCCATGTGATACTATTCGATATATATCAGAGTGTTGTTATATATGCCTTCGTTTTTCATTGTTGTAAAGTTTTATTCAATTGCAATAAAAGAACAAATTATATATGTGAGAATTTTATATGATTATATTGTCTGATAATCTGATTGTTTTGTTGCAGGCTGAAGGAGAGAGATCATTAATATTTTTATATGTCTTCTCCAAATGATTCATGTCGGGCTTTATATGTTTTAGAAGACCAGTCAATAGATGTCTTGACCGGTCATGTCTTTTAGACATGACCGATCAAGGCACCTATTGATCGGTGTCTTTCCATATTGCACATCCCAATTTCGGTTATGTTTGGTAACTAACATTTAATACTTAAACACTCGGTTGAAACAGTGTTAATTATGATGCTTTGTTAATGGCTCGATTATAAATGTTTATCAGTATGAACTAAACCCGATAGCAAATAGCATTACATATGCTATTGGGTTAATACCCTGATAGCATATTAATGCCGATTCATAAATGAATCGACATTAATATGCTATCGGGTTATTAGCCCGATAGCATTTAGATCGACGCTTAGACATGACCGATCAAGGCACCTATTGATCGGTGTCTTTCCATATTGCACATCCCAATTTCGGTTATGTTTGGTAACTAACATTTAATACTTAAACACTCGGTTGAAACAGTGTTAATTATGATGCTTTGTTAATGGCTCGATTATAAATGTTTATCGGTATGAACTAAACCCGATAACAAATAGCATTACATATGCTATTGGGTTAATACCCTGATAGCATATTAATGCCGATTCATAAATGAATCGACATTAATATGCTATCGGGTTATTAGCCCGATAGCATTTAGATCAACGCTTAACTATGTTAAGCAAGTCGTCGATCTAATCCATCTTTATCCAATGCCAATATCATAATCATGATCAATGTTACAATCTGATAAACATATTCAGTTCAGAAAGCATAAATCAGATAATCTAATATCATAGATGAATAAACCATAACAAAATAAAGGAGATTAACGGGTTAGAGAAGTCTTATCTTGCAGAAGCTACTAATGCATTAACACTCCCTCTTAGCTTTGGAAGATAGATAAAGTAACCTGCATCACATTTCTCTTTCATAACCAGAATAATGTCAGTCTCCAAGAATATATATCATCTATACATATGATATGAAGTACCATCAGGACACAAGATACAAATATAAAACATCACTCTAAGTATGTGACATAGAGTATCACCTAACCATGTGATATAGAAGATTCATCATTTCATTATGACAAGATATCACCTGAACACGTGATATCAGTATTGCCTAAACACGCAATACTACGGATAAACATATGAGGATGGTTAAATTCTCATCTTATCCAGGTTGTGATATGTGCACAAACATTTTATACAAATGTTTTACCACAACACCATCATGGCATATCCATGACATACCAGAGATCCAACATGATAACTGGTTTAGAGAATCATAAGATCGTCACCTTATGATGTCTGCATACAAGTGTTCATAATTTGAGAGATCGTTACCTCTTAGATATGAACACAGGGGGTGAAACCCAAAATGTCCCAACATGACAAAAGAAGTTTACACATTAAACATCCTATTTACAAAGCAGATTACCTTTCTATCATACCTAAACCTTTTCTGAAGTGATCAATCTTCACTCTGGAAAGAGGTTTGGTCAGAATGTCTGCAGTTTGATCTCCTGTACAAACATATTCTAATTGAATTACATTCCTGTCAAACATATCTCGTACATAGTGGTATGGGATCTCAATATGTTTGGACCTGTCATGGAATACTGGATTTACTGAAAGTTTTATGCAGCTCTGATTGTCACAATGAATAATAGTAGGTTTCATAAGTTCTCCAAACAATCCCACAAGCAACTTCCTAAGCCATACTGCCTCTCGGGCAGCCATAGAAGCTGCAATATATTCAGCCTCGGTGGAACTTTGAGCTACAGAAGACTGCTTTCTACTGATCCAAGATATCATGGTTGAACCTAAACTGAAACAACACCCTGAAGTGCTTTTTTCTGTCAGTCACGTTGCTAGCCCAATCTGAATCTGTAAATCCGTGTAGATCTATATCAACTTTCTCATATTTAAGACCAAGGTTTAGTGTACCTTGTAAGTATCTCATAATATGTTTTACTGCCACCAGGTGTATCTCCTTAGGTTCACACATAAACTGACTTAGAGCATTAACAACATAACAGATATCTGGCCTTGTATTTAATAGATACATTAGGGACCCAATCATCTGCCTGTACTGAGTAGGATCAGTGGATTGTGATTCTGCTGCTGCTTCTTTAAGTTTATGTAAGTTGGTTTCCATAGGAGAGGTCATGGGCCTACAGTTTAGCATTCCGAATCTCGTCAAAATGTCCAAGGTGTACTTTCCTTGGTTTAGTACAATATTATTGGAATTCTACCATACTTCTAACCCTAGGAAGTAATGAAGTAGTCCCAAGTCCTTCATATCAAATTCTGTGGATAGATCTTTCTTGCATTGATCTATAAGGTGATCATCTCCTGTGATTAATAGGTCATCAACATATAAAATCAATATTAGCATATCACCTTTATTTCTTTTGTAGTAGAGATTAGGATCTGCATCATTTTTAGTGAAACCTAGTTTTGAGAGATAGGTGTCAATTCTTTCATGCCAAGCCCTGGGAGCCTGTTTGAGCCCATAGAGAGCTTTCTTAAGTCTACATACATGAGACTCTGCATTATGAATTTCAAAATCTTCAGGTTGCTCTAGGTAGACTTCTTCTGAGATCTCACCATTTAAAAATGCTGTCTTAACATCCATCTGGTGTACCTTCCATCCCTTTGCTACTGTAATGGCTAGTACAACTCTTACCGATGTATATCTGGCAACAGGTGCAAATGTTTTTTCATAATCTATTCCTTCCCTTTGTGAGAACCCTCTAGCTACAAATCTGGCCTTGTGTTTTTCAATACTGCCATCTGCAGCATGTTTGATCTTGAAAAGCCATTTAGATGAAACAACAGATTTCTTAGTTGGCCTAGGAACAATCTCCCAAACATCATTCTTCATAATGGATTGATACTCTTCAGACATGGCATCCTTCCATACTTGATGTTCAAGTGCATCTGATACATTATTTGGTTCAACTTTAGAGAGATCATTCATAAGGGCAACATAGCTAGTGAATTTATTAGGCCTTTTACTTTCCCTGAAGGTTCTTGAAGGAGCAACAAAGTTCTGAGCTTCTGTTACAGTCTTTGTCGTGTCCCCTCTTTAGCTCTGTCTAGCAGAGACATGTGAGTTAGCCTATTATGGAGTCTTGTAGGTTGGCAATGGTGGATAGAGACTCAGTCATGATATTCAGTGTTTGGATTTGGTGTTTCTGGCAGTAGTAGACCAGTTTGGAGCAGTTCCTTGATTTTAGGAGGCAGTTCCTACATTTTAGGAGGTAGTTCCTACTTTTTAGGAGGTTGTGACAGTGTCCAGGGTTGGGGTTCCATGAGACCATTCCTTGGTTTCAGTTTTAGGAGATTTGGGTGTGTTTCCTAGTTTCTAGGAGTATCCCTAGATTTTAGGGATGAGACTGCCAGTTGATCCATGATTTCCGACATCAATCACAGACAAGTGACAGGTTCCGTTTCAGACTTTTGGAGTCATTTGAGCCTTCTGCAGCTATTTGGGTTATATTTTTAATATATTTAAATATTTCCTAAGTTAGCGTTTAATTAATTAAATAAGGCTATGTTTATAGCCATTTTGGAGTAATAAGGGGTTTTTGGCTTCATCTGGATGCATATGCCCATGTGTTATAGCTCGTTGGAAAGGTCTTGAACTTTTCTAAATGTTTCCCATTTGTTAGGGACACTTTTGATGAACGGAATTCTTTTATATTAAAAAAGTGGCATTTTCTCTATACTTGGCGACTAAAAATGAGAAATAAGACTTTATAAGCCTAAGCGCACTTTTCATACACTTTTAGAGTTCGAGCTAGAGGGAAGGAGTTATAAGGAGATGGTAACCTAATTATCAAGTATCTTTTACACATTTCATCTTTGATTTGGAGAATTTGCTCTGGAGAGCGATTCAGCATCTGGGACGAAAACCCCAGGGTCTTGCCTGTCTGGGACGTAGCCCCTAGCACAGTGGTTATTTGGTTCTTGCATTCAGTTTTCAGTGCCTTAGAGTTGGTACGACATCTTTTCTGGAGGATTCAGTGAACAGAGTTAGGGTTCAGCGTGGAGATTGGGGTTTTTAGCTTGGCATCACCTAACAACCGTACGGCTGTACTTTGCAGTCATTTCTCTTCCCACGTGGAGCTATGTAAGAGCTTTGGATGTTTGCCGCAGCTTCCTTCTTGATTTCAGTATTCACTCTTCATTCAGGTTGGACTCATTGCTTATTGTAATCTTCCTGGAATTGTTTGGAATCACTATCTGGACAATTATTTGATTTAAATAAATCAGAAATCTGCTTGGTACGATTCCGATTTGGCTGTGTATGAACATTTATTTCTAGTACTCTTTTCATGTACATGTTCTTCAATTATTACTTGCTGAAAAACTATCAAAAACACAAAAATAAACAAACCTTCTGCAACTTCTGTCTATTCTCTAAAACCATCAAAGGAAACACAGGAAAATATAGTTTATTAATTTAAAAACTACAGCAGATCAGCAAGGGGATCCATCAGGGATCTTTCAGTCTTGGTGGCCCATAGTGGTCTTTTCTTGAGTTTTTCTCTAGGTGGGTTTTGAGTTTCACCTATAGTCTCCTCAGGATTCTCCCTCTGAAGCTCAGGAGTAGGATCTTCTTCTATGTTAGGAGTAGGGATATAGATTTCAAGTTCTATTGTACTTTGGGCTCTTTTGAAGGCTAAGTCTTCTTCAAAGATTACATCCCTACTAAGTTCAATATTTCTTTGACCTTGTATATAAATTCTATAGGCCTTGGATGTTTCACTATATCCTACAAGTATTCCCCTTTTTCCAGAAGGTTCTAGTTTTAGTCTTTTCTCTTTAGGTACATGTATATAGACAGGACACCCAAATATCCTAAGGTGGCTGATATCTAGCTTTATTTTGGTAAAGACTTCCTCAGGAGTTTTATCTTCAAGGTGGGAGTGAGGACATCTGTTTTGTATATATACCGCAGTGCTAGTTGCTTCTGCCCAAAGTTTGATATTTAGATTTTGATCAAGGATCATGGCTTTGGCAGCTTCTACAATAGTCCTATTTTTCCTCTCAGCTACCCCATTTTGTTGAGGATTATAAGGTATTGTTAACTCCCTCTTAATCCCTGAATTTTTACAAAAATCTTTAAATAATTTTGAAGTATATTCCCCCCCATTGTCAGTTCTTAGGGTTTTAATTTTATTTCCTGAGTAGTTCTCCATTAGTGATTTGAATTCTTTAAACCTATTGAGGATCTCTTCTGATTCTTTACATTTTAGAAAGTAGATCCAAGTTTTCCTAGAGTAGTCATCAACAAATATTACATAATACAAAAATCCCCCTAGAGAGGGTTCAGACATAGGTCCACATACATCAGAATGAACTAATTCTAATATTTTGCTTGTCTTCCTAGTACTATTTTGGAAGGCACCCTTGGTTTTTTTACCTAGGGCACATCCCTTGCACGCCTCTGAATGATATTGCTTCAACTTAGGTAGACCTGTGACAAGATTTCCCATAGATGATAAAGCCCTATAATTCAGGTGGCCTAGTCTTCTATGCCACACCTCATTTGCATTTGTGGCTTCATGAATTAAGGCTAAGTTGGGCTCTGTGCATAGCTCATACAAATAGCCTTATCTTTGTCCAATGACTTTAGCTTTCTTGATGGTAGAATTTCTCGGCCAAGCCAACACCTTGTTTTCCATGAAGGTCACTCTGTATCCATTATCCTCTAGTGCTGATATGGAGACTAGATTTCTTTTGATGCCGTGGACATATAGTACTCCTTCAAGTTGCAATGACATGCCTGTCTTTAATTTGATGATGCAGGTTCCAATTCCTCTGACTGGATGTGAGGAATCATCTTCGATGGTCACTTCCTCATCATTCTCCTCTATCATGGAGTCTAGCACTTCTCTAAAACCAGTAATGTGTCTGGATGAACCACTGTCGATCACCCATGAGTTAGACTTGTTTGTTGTATGGCTTGTGAGTGCTGAGTAGAGAACATAGTTCTCAAAGTCATCTTCCCTTTTGGATTTTCCTACTTTGACAAATGTGGCTTGTTTGGCTCTCTCCGGACATTTCGCAACATAGTGTCCGAATTTGTCACACCTATAACATTGAATATGTGATAGGTCTTTCTTTGGAGTGTTCTTGCCTTGATGACTTTTTCTTTTCCTAAATTGCTTCTTCTTACTTTTCTTATTTGCGTTAGTATTTAGGACTTGAAGGTCTTCGTCTATGTTCTTTTGTTTTATTCCAATTTTGTTCAATCTCGACTCTTCTTGGAGACAATCATCTCTTAACCTTTCAAACTTAGGATATTTGGACCTTGCACTGATGCCTTGGACAAATGTATTCCATCCACTGGGCAACCCATCTAGAGCAATGAGTGTTAATTCTTTACTCTGGATCTCATAATCAAGGGTTGCAAGTTCATCTCTTAGGGTTGATATTCGCATGAAGTAGGAGTTGATTGTCTCCCCTTTGTTCATCGTGATATGATTTATCTCTCGTTTCAATGCCAGAGTACGACTTGCATTTGATATCTCAAATGTCCTTTCAAGTGCTTTGAACATTTTGTAAGCCGTCTCTTGTTTCTTTATGATGGGCATTATGTTGTTTCTTACCCCATCAACTATTATTTTAATAGCCTTTTCATTTCCCTCAATCCATGCTGTTTTGTCGGGTTCATTCTCGGGTGCTGCACTTTCAGTTTGAATATATGAATCAACTTTGTTTTCTCTCAAAATCATTTTGATTCTAAACTTCCAAGCTGAGAAATCATCGCTACCTCCGAGTCTATCTTCGAATCTAATAGCGCTGGCCATTTTGGAAATGTGATGTAATATATAATTTTGTTCTTGAATTATTCAGAAATTGAATAGCCTCAGATTCGATTAGCCTCGCTCTGATACCATGTAAAGTTTTATTCGATTGCAATAAAAGAACAAATTATATATGTGAGAATTTTATATGATTATATTGTCTGATAATCTGATTTTTTTGTTGCAGGCTGAAGGAGAGAGATCATTAATATTTTTATATGTCTTCTCCAAATGATTCATGTCGGGCTTTATATGCTTTAGAAGACCGGTCAATAGATGTCTTGACCGGTCATGTCTTAAACATGACTGATCAAGGCACCTATTGATCGGTGTCTTTCCATATTGCACATCCCGATTTCGGTTATGTTTGGTAACTAACATTTAATACTTAAACACTCGGTTGAAACGGTGTTAGTTATGATGCTTTGTTAATGGTCCGATTATAAATGTTTATCGGTATGAACTAAACCTGATAACAAATAGCATTACATATGCTATTGGGTTAATACCCCGATAGCATATTAATGCCGATTCATAAATGAATTGACATTAATATGCTATCGGGTTATTAGCTCAATAGCATTTAGATTGACCCTTAACTATGTTAAGCAAGTCGTCGATCTAATCCATCTTTATCCAATGCCAATATCATAATCATGATCAATGTTACAATCTGATAAACATATTCAGTTCGGAAAGCATAAATCAGATAATCTAATATCATAGATGAATAAACCATAACAAAATAAAGGAGATTAACGGGTTAGAGAAGTTTTATCTTGCAGAAGCTACTAATGCATTAACAATTGTAACCTCTTGTTCTTCAATAATGTTCTCAAATTGAAATAATAGAGCACACTGTTTGAGGGTGAACTCTTCTTGATTTATATAGAATAAAAGAATTCAAAAATTCAGTAATTGTCCTTGAGTTTTTGATAGTATGTTTGGTTATATAAAAAAGAGAAAGGTGATAGTGTTGATTGATACTAAAGAAACGGGACTCAGACTCATCTCGGACTCAGCAAGGCCAACTCGGACTCGAGACTCAGCTGGATTCGGGAAAGTGAAAAACTCAAGAAATTTAGAGATTTTTAAAGATTTAAAACTTGTTTCATGCACCCTTTATTGAATACACCTTAAAGACACAATAACATCATCAAACTCAGCTCATTTGATTACATATACAAGTATACATCAATCGCATAAGCATAAACGCAAATTGTAGCTGAAGGAAATAACAAACATAGATATATAAATATTGTTAAATGTATACAATATTACAAAACTCATGGAATAAAAAATCCATGTCATCAAATGATCATCATCAAATGTTCCATACAAATACCAAAGGTAAATACAACTACAAGCCTATGGCTTAGAGGAGCGTGCACCCTCTGGCCCTGGCCCCCTGCGAAGGCCTCTAAGGTAGGTCTTGGATGATTCGGCAGCCATAGCCCCTCCTCGTGACACCATGCCATGCTCACCAACATCAGGGACATATGTGTCACTATCAGTATCTGCCTTTGGATCTCCTATCTCTGCTCGTGCTCTCTGCTCCTCCTCTGCCATGGCTACAACCTCAACCTCTATATTGACCTGGTCGATCCAATCAGTGTCATCATCACTAAAGACAGCTGCAGGATTTGTCTTAGTGGCTCACTCTGCATCAGGATCACCCTCATCTAGAATGATAGGAGAGATGTTAGCTAATGCATTCTTTCTCATTCTCAGGCAGAGGTTGTAGTGAACAAAGACAAGATCATCTTCTCTACAAATAATCTATTGCGCCTCTTGGAGTGTATGTGCTCAAACATACTCCAATTGTGCTCACAACCAGATGTGCTGCATGGTTGGCTCAAGATGCGAATGACCAACTTCTGAATATTTGGTGTCATTGGGCCAAAAAAGCTCCACCAATTATCTGAGTTTGAAATGAGAAAAATAAATAAAATTAGTCTCACTCATAAACTCATTTAACAATATACAATAAAACTAAAATTAAGCTTTACAATTTTTTTTACTTGGCATCATAGTTGTCCTACTTTCTTTGGCGATAGGACGAGAGAATGTCTCCCCTTGTGCATTTGAGAACAACTGTAGCTCTTGAATAAGCTTTGTCTGAGTAGAACAAACAGGTGCCATCTTCTCCATGATTGAGTATAGCCCATTAAGGACCTCCACATCAGCCTTGAAAGTAGGGCTAAAATGGAATGCCGGATTTAGATAATAGGCTGCTTCATGGATGGGCCTATGAAGCTGATGATGCCATCTCCTATCAATGATCTCCCAAATTGGACCATACTTTCTCTCATCTCCTTCATAGACGGGTTTGATGCCCTCCTTCGCCCTATCCATGCCCTCATATATGTAGCCCATTGCGGGCTTTTGTCCATCCGCAACTCGCAACAGAACCACCAAGGGCTTAACAAACTGCAAAATTGAAAATATTGTGTAATTTAGAAAAATGAGCAAATAAGACAATATGATGAATAAGTTATAAAACAAAAAGTTAAACTGTAGAATTTATAAAAAATTTACCTTCACTATCTCATCACAAGGGATCCAAAAGTCTGTCTCATAAAAAATGCAGTTTGCCATATCTTTCCCTGCAAGGGTGGCAACATAGGATGAGGAAGACCACTCCTCACCAACAACCATACGTCTCAAGGCCGACTTACAGTGAAGCATGGACTGCAATGTGATGAAGTTTGTGGCAAAACTTGTGATTTCTGGACGAGCTAACTCCTTCTCTGTGTATTGTCTCATAAGAGCCAACACCCATGAATGATTATATATAAATTTGCACACATTTCTCGCCCTTTCTACACATCTCTTGACCCATGGGATTTTTCCAATATCATCCAACATGAGGTCAATGCAATGGGCGGCACATGGAGTCCAAGCTATAGATGGGTGCCTCTCCATCAATAGTCTACCTGCAGCAACATAACTTGTTGCATTGTAATTAATGAAGTTACAAAATAGTAATTAATTTGCAAACAAAATTAGTTTGTAATCAAAAGTTTACCTGCAGCAACATAATTTGCTGCATTGTTGGTCACCACCTGTACCACATTCTCTTCACCCACCTCATCAATCACCTCCTCTATCTGCTCACATAGGTAGGTGGCATTCTTGCAATGGGTGGAGGCATCAATGGACTTGATGAAAACGGTGCCCCCTGAAATAAAAAATAAAGCAAGATCAATGATCATTCAATAAATCATTAAATAAAAAAAAAAAAAATTAATGACTAAATGAAACTGAAATTAATCAATCACCTACGGAAGAAACAAGAAAATTAAGGAGAGTTCTACTTCTCCTATCCGTCCAACCATCAATCATGATGGTGCAACCTTTAGTGATCCATACTTGGCGTTGATCAGCCAATTCCTTCTTCACATCACTCACCAATTCAGTCAAAATGGATCCCCTCAGATTAGACTCAGAAGGGGCTTTGAACCCCGCCCCGCATATGGTAAGGGCATCAACCATTTCTTGCCAATAAGGAGACCTGTCACAAATAATTTAAATGAGATAATTATGTAGTAATGAACTATGTAGTATGTAGTATGTACGGAAAAAAATAAAACGAACAATCAAAGTATAAAAATTAAAACAATCAAACATAAAACATTAACCTGGCTGTGAAGAATGGAATATTGCCGTAGACCCAAAACCTGCCAACTGCCATTTTAGCGGCATCATGGACCTCCTTGTTCCAACCCATGCTCTCAAGCGATTGTTGGGACCCAGGAGTAGTGCGAGGCGCAAAGAAGGTATCCAACCTAGATTTACGAATACTAGGTCCAATGCTAACACTCCCACTTCCACTGGCAGTGCTAGGAACATGAGAAGTGGCACTTGCAGAAGTAGAAGCGGAAGCACCAGCAGTAGCAAAGTGAGTGGGACGATATGGAGGTAAGGAAGAAGGCCCTCCAACACAACCTAACTGTGTCCCTCTTCCTAAAGTTGCCTCTCTCCCAATGGCCGCGAGATCCTCCTTTTGCTTCTTTTTCCTTTCAATTTCCTCAACCATTACATAACAATCACATACGGCCTCAGTGAGTGCTTTTTTGCATGGGTCGACATCATGTCCACACACACCAGCAATATGGTATTTCAGTCTATATATACCTCCATGGAATATTGTTTTGCAAAATGTACATTTTGTTTGCCCCTTTCCTTGCCCTGGAAAATCCTCATGATATTTCCAAACAGGGTGCTTTCTAGTGGGGGGTCTAGAAGCTGAAGTAGACATTGTAGGATAGTTTTGTGAAACTTGAAGTTGAGGCAAATAAGAAAGTGAAGTTTGCTGCAATAAAACATTACAAATACAAAATGAAATTAATACATACATTCAAAAAAACTAAGGTAGGGTTTTGTTGACGTGTATTTTGTACACAATCATACACAGAATAAAATACCAATAGGCATCTTATCCTCTCTTGAGAAAAAGTCTCTAACTGCTGAAGATTCGCATAAAGGATCAGTTAGGATGACTCCAAGGTTCTGGTTAGTAGGGTCTCTACGTGTGGACAAGCTTCCAGCGGTATGATGTGATTTGCTGTTTCCTTCAAGGGGTCTTACGCATTCCGAAAGTTCAAGATTTTACTAAACTAAAGAAACTATTCAAAAATAACAAAAGAGTAGGGTTTGAAAGAGGTCTAGTCTAATCTAACCCTAAGAATGACTTCGTGTGAACAAGACTTGGCAAGATTCAACCAACTTCAATTTTGCCATAAGATAACAACTCAATTGAAATTGATGCGATCTTCTAAGGTAACAAAATGATATTCAATGCATCAAAGATCAAAGACACTACCACGAAGGTACATATCCAAGATACAATAATGATTGAAGATTAAGGGACTCAAAGTATTCTCCAGTCGACCACGCAAGGCGTTCCTACAATCAGCAAGAAGCTAGTGGTATGGAAAGCGAATCCTACCAAAAATCAAGTCTCACACTATATCCTTCAAATTAACACACTACTTTGATTGAGCATGATTCAAGTAGATTAAACAACCATGAAGATAACCAAGAAAGTTGCAACAAAACACCATAACTTCAATATTTTATTGATTTCCAAGTCATCATGTACAACAATTGCTTGAATTCCTCTCTTCAAAACTCAATCTTGCTACAAAATAAAATTGCTTCTAACTCTAATCTCTCTAATACAATAAACTCTCTGATATCTAACCATTACCAAATGAAATGAAAAATGGGGGTATAAATAGCATCCCCAATTACAATGAAAGGTCCAGATCGAAAGTAGATCAACGGTCAAGATCATGACACCTAAACCCTAATTAGGGTTTGTTACAAATGGCCTCCTTTTTACTGAACAATATTAAATACATAGCCAAATATTAAATTTGGCACAAAAATCTAGGAGACATAAACCAATGACAAATAAGATGCCATGTCATCTATAACAACCTTTCATCTAGAATCTTATTCCCTTTCCAATGTTCTTTTTTGGCATATGCAATGAATCTTGTCACGATTCCTTCGATTTCTGCAATTGGAATCTCGGGAAGATTCTTCATACTCTCTTCCAAGTGGATGACCTGATCGAATGCATCTAGAAGAGCTGCGTCCCAAGTAGATTCAAGTTCCTTTGTTCTTTCAATCAGGAGCATGGTGGCAAACATTTGATCATATTGCTCATCTGTAACATTTGCGTCCTTGCAAAAGATGACCTTGATTCTATCCTCTAATTCCTGCATATCCACATCTGTCTCGACCTCGATCCTTCTGCCAAGAATGGTACGAAGTACCTCAAATACTCTGTCCTGGATCGGATTGATCACCTCCTCAACTTGGCCACATCTAACACTGATGTCCTCGAAGAAAACACTCTTCATATGGAGTAAGGTTGACCACTGAAACAAACTATGAGATTCTCCATCCAAGATCTTCTCTTGTGCTAAAACTTTCCTTGATTGCGACTCCCTTTTCTGGAAGAGTCTGATTAGTAGCGATGCCTTCCTTGATGGTAGGCTGAGTCTTCTTAGTTTCGCCCCTTTTGAGTAATACTTTTCCTTCCAACATATCTTCCTTTTTAGCTGGGAAGGTTATGGTCTGGACCATGCATTCATTCTGTTCGGACTGCCCTTGGTCAGCGGCTTCCTCTTGGGTCACATTAATAGCGGCTTGAACATTTGACCTAGATTCACTCAAACTGTTGATTACTGCATCTTTGATTTCTGACACTTTTAGTAACTCATAGAGTGGTAGACTCACTTTGACCTTCTTAAGTTCATCCAACACCAATGCGGCCAATCTTTTCATTTCATTACCTGCGGGAGGTGCAATATTTCTTTGTCTGTATTCTTGTGTGTTCTGCGGGTACTCCGGAATGTTGCTGGCTTGGGGATCCGGCGGAGTAGAGAAATTGTTTGGAGGGATGGACGTAGTTAGAGGTTCTTGATTCCTTTGATTTCTATGATAAACTCTTTGATTCATACCTCGTGATGATTGATGAAATACTTCCTTTATTCCTTCTACTAAGACACTGTCGTTCAATGGTGGAAAATAATACTCTGAATCTTCTACAGGTCCATTTGCAGATGCTGGTGGAAACTGGGATCCTGGTGGTATCATTGGTCCATTAGCTGACTCTGGTGGAAATCTTCCATTTTGTGCTTGACTAATCTCTTCTTGTGAATACTTGCAAGTTTCCACAATCATGGCTTGACCATATTGCGTGGTTGGAACAATTTCGTATCCTGTCGTGGGAGGATTTTCAGGTGGATTAGTGGTGCGCATCTCTTGTTGGAAAATGTCAGCCGCGATCTTGAACTCAGGACACTGCAACTCGGAATGTTGGTTCGTATTGTGGAGTCTGCACCAACTGGACAAGGCTGCTTCGGCTAAAAACACTTTGCTTGTAGAAGGATTTTCTTGATTTTGCGAGTTTGGTGGGTTATCCAATGGTGTCACCACATTTCCATTGTTGGGAGCCGTATTCCATGGTCTCCTCTGGAAACCTTGGTTATTATTTCCTTGATAATTATTTCTGAAACCTTGATTATTATTTCCTTGGAAATTTTGATTGTGATTGATCCTTTGCATGCTTTGGAGTTGATTGTTCTGGTTCCTCAGGTGAGTCACCTCAGTTGATAGCCTTTTGACTTGTTCAATCAACTCTTTCATTTCGTCCTTTTCTTCTTGTGTCCTTGACGCACTTGTGGCATTTTGCAGGTACACAAGTTGTGCGGGTGGAGCTTGAGAAATTGGAGCTCCAGGGTGAAGGACCAACTGATTTGTCGGCTGTACGGTTGGATATGTCGCTTGCGGAATTGGATTCATGACTGGAGTTTGGTTGGCCAAGGCCGTACCAACTGCCTGCATCTGGTTTGGTGCTGCGACAGGTCCCATGTGAAGTAGAGGTCCAGTGATATTCTGTCCCATGTGCTTACTTACTTCAATAGCTTTCGCATAGGCCGCATTTAGATCATTCGGAGTCGGATGCGTCCTTACGAACATAGCAGTGAGATGATCTAAAGCTCCATAGTAAATTTCTCTTGGATCTGCAATAAGATAAGGAGGACGTAGCATTGTGTATGCGCGGTGAAATCTGTTGTTGAAGGAAGTAATAGGTTCATGTTCTCTCCTTCGAACCTCTACAAATTGTCTATATAACTCAGCTGGTGTAGTTGGGATACCAAATTTGGCAATGAATGCATCTTTCATCGCGTCCCAAGTCCTGATGGACCCTGTAGGCAAATGAATGAACCAAAAGTATGCCTCTTCTCCCAATGAGTAGGGAAAAAGCCTACATGCCACATCTCCATATTCAATTTGTCTGTTGCGAAGAAGGTCCTCGAACATCTTGATATGATCTTCTGCCGTGCGATGGAAATCACTGACATTGAACTTGGAACAAAAGTGCTCTGGATTCTTCGGCATATCATGATAAACTGCAAATTCCAATGGTGATGGATTGTTGACTAGCCAAGTCGCACCATTGAGTATATGAGGAGGAGGAGGTGGAGGTGGAGCATGTTGAGCCATCGTACTTTTTGAAGCTGAACTTGATGAACTAGCTTGGCCTTTTGTTTGAGAAATTGCCTGGATACTGGATTGGATCGCCGCTTGTACTTGTTCTTGAAGAATTTGTGATGACTCAGGAGATCCTTCCAATCTTAATTCAAACTCTTTGGGAGTGTCTTCTCTCTTAGCTCGCTTTGCTTTGGAAGTAAATTGAAGTTCGCTTAGATTCTTGATGCCTGGTGTGGACCTCAACAACCTTTGATGTTTCTCGGGCGAGAATAAACCAATGCGATCCAGCGTGAAGTCTTGTGAAGATTATTGTGGGTTCCTTTGATTGCGAAGTTCTCTAGCTATGACCCTTCGATGTTCTTCAGCTCTATCTTCCTCTTGTTCCAAGATAATTCTGACTCTGTTATACTCAACTTCACTTCTCCTTGCGTTCCACGCTACTTGATTCAATCCTGAAATGATATCTTCCTGGGTATTGCCTATATGCAAATTCGGTTGTACTGCTTGATTCAATCCTTCATGTGGCAACACCATCGTACTTCATGATCACTTTTGCAATGTATTCCTCTTCAAAATCTTTGCTTTCAGAAATTCGGAAAACTGCCCTCCTTCTAGCGCCAATTCTGTTGACGTGTATTTTGTACACAATCATACACAGAATAAAATACCAATAGGCATCTTATCCTCTCTTGAGAAAAAGTCTCTAACTGCTGAAGATTCGCATAAAGGATCAGTTAGGATGACTCCAAGGTTCTGGTTAGTAGGGTCTCTACGTGTGGACAAGCTTCCAGCGGTATGATGTGATTTGCTGTTTCCTTCAAGGGGTCTTACGCATTCCGAAAGTTCAAGATTTTACTAAACTAAAGAAACTATTCAAAAATAACAAAAGAGTAGGGTTTGAAAGAGGTCTAGTCTAATCTAACCCTAAGAATGACTTCGTGTGAACAAGACTTGGCAAGATTCAACCAACTTCAATTTTGCCATAAGATAACAACTCAATTGAAATTGATGCGATCTTCTAAGGTAACAAAATGATATTCAATGCATCAAAGATCAAAGACACTACCACGAAGGTACATATCCAAGATACAATAATGATTGAAGATTAAGGGACTCAAAGTATTCTCCAGTCGACCACGCAAGACGTTCCTACAATCAGCAAGAAGCTAGTGGTATGGAAAGCGAATCCTACCAAAAATCAAGTCTCACACTATATCCTTCAAATTAACACACTACTTTGATTGAGCATGATTCAAGTAGATTAAACAACCATGAAGATAACCAAGAAAGTTGCAACAAAACACCATAACTTCAATATTTTATTGATTTCCAAGTCATCATGTACAACAATTGCTTGAATTCCTCTCTTCAAAACTCAATCTTGCTACAAAATAAAATTGCTTCTAACTCTAATCTCTCTAATACAATAAACTCTCTGATATCTAACCATTACCAAATGAAATGAAAAATGGGGGTATAAATAGCATCCCCAATTACAATGAAAGGTCCAGATCGAAAGTAGATCAACGGTCAAGATCATGACACCTAAACCCTAATTAGGGTTTGTTACAAATGGCCTCCTTTTTACTGAACAATATTAAATACATAGCCAAATATTAAATTTGGCACAAAAATCTAGGAGACATAAACCAATGACAAATAAGATGCCATGTCATCTATAACAACCTTTCATCTAGAATCTTATTCCCTTTCCAATGTTCTTTTTTGGCATATGCAATGAATCTTGTCACGATTCCTTCGATTTCTGCAATTGGAATCTCGGGAAGATTCTTCATACTCTCTTCCAAGTGGATGACCTGATCGAATGCATCTAGAAGAGCTGCGTCCCAAGTAGATTCAAGTTCCTTTGTTCTTTCAATCAGGAGCATGGTGGCAAACATTTGATCATATTGCTCATCTGTAAGATTTGCGTCCTTGCAAAAGATGACCTTGATTCTATCCTCTAATTCCTGCATATCCACATCTGTCTCGACCTCGATCCTTCTGCCAAGAATGGTACGAAGTACCTCAAATACTCTGTCCTGGATCGGATTGATCACCTCCTCAACTTGGCCACATCTAACACTGATGTCCTCGAAGAAAACACTCTTCATATGGAGTAAGGTTGACCACTGAAACAAACTGTGAGATTCTCCATCCAAGATCTTCTCTTGCGCTAAAACTTTCCTTGATGTGTGTCTAATTACCTTCAAGACATGAATGATGACATCTTTGGTATGGGCAAATGCAGCTACTGTTATCATCAAATTGTGGATTATCTCAAGAACCTGGATAGCTTGATGAATAATCTTCATCATCCTTGTTACAAACTCTATGGCCACTGTATGAGATTTATCCATCCAAGTACTTGTACGTTGGACCATGTTCCTGAATCTTTCTGCCTCATTGATTAATTGAAGTGGAAGTGCCTGCACTGGTGATCTAGCTGGATCCTAACGTCCCAAAGGTTCATTGATGTGACTGAAATATGTCCTCCATGCACCTCTCTCTCTCTCAAGCTTTCTATTCTTCTCCATTTCTTCTCTAAGCTTGTCTTTTAATGCTTCAAATGAGTCGGTAGCATCATCTAGTGTCTGCTCTGCTGTAGAGGGTCCTAGCTCAAATGTCTGTATATCATATTCCTCTGCTAGGATCTCACCTTCATATTTGTCTACTGCCGGTGTAGCTATCTGTAGTTTTCTGGATCCAGTCTCATCTCGAATCATCTTGGACATCTTGGTAGCCTTCCTCTTTTCTGTTACTTCATGTGAGCGTCCAACAAGGCTCTCTAAATCAATTGCATTATCTTCGTCCTCTACTACAATCACCTTGGTTAATCTTTCCTTCAACCAATCTGGGATAATCGATCTTGTCTCTTGAACTTGTATTTCTTTATGCACTATTTCTTCTTGTCTGGGAGGAGATGTCATTTCATTGTCTTCTTTATCTTCATCTAACTCATAGTCCTGGAGAGATCCATCTGGTGAACCATGCTGTGCCTGTCCTCCTTCCTGCCTGTCATTCTGTACCATAGACTCCATGGATTCTTCCACTTGAATTGTTCTCTTCTCAGGTCTAGAAGAAGTACCGGATGATCGATCTCTGTTAGCCTCTTGTTTCTTCTTGGAAGATTCTCTCTTTCCAGGTCTCTCTTTCCTCTTCGAACTTCTTGGATGGAGATTGCCCTCACTGGCACATCGAAGGTTACCTTCACCTGAATTTCTAGGATTAGGATTGCCTTCACTCACACTAGCTCCACCTTCGGCTGGTTTCTCTTCCAAAGTGAAAGTCATAGCTATGCCTTGTTCTCTCAACTTCTGATGTTGTATGTCAACCCATCTGCGAGTACAAGACAAGACTGGTGCCATCAAAGTATCTAGATCCATGACCTCGGGCTCATTCCAATCTAACCTTATTGTTTTGCTTTCTCGATCATAGGAAGACTGGATATGTCTGCCACTGTCCTGAGCTTGGTCGGCCACTCTGTAAATCCTGCATTTCCTGATGAAATCCAAAGGCAATCTAGAATGCATTTTTCGTTTCACTTCAAGATCATCTAAGAGATTCATCATAAAATCTTCTATTTGGTACTCATGCCTAAACTTTCTGCCGACTGTCTCCTCTAAATGCCCATGTGGATCAAAGCTTTCTCTCAAAGCAAAAGATAGAAAAGAATACAAGGCTAACTCCTTCTCTGCGTCATCCATGGCTAAAGCATTAGGACATACCTCAACTGAATTGCTCAAAATGATAGGTACTGGAACTCCATTCTGATGTCTGTGTCTGAATGCCTTCGCATATGCTGCCAACTGCCTTGTTACTTCAAGTAACACAATTCTGTCTGTCGGATATCTCGGCAACATGTATGGAGGTAAAGGACATCCATGCACCCTAATATAAGTGAACTTGGGAAACTGAATGAACCAAGCACCGTACCTCTTCACCAATTCTTGTGCATCCTGAGATAATCTGTTGTGAATCCCACCTTGCAACGTCCTTGTGATGTGCATCGTGAAGGTATCATTAACTAGCTTGTAGTTGCTCCCTGGCGGATGATGCAAGTAGGCATAGGAATCACAAGCTCTGACCTCGCCGGGTCCTCTTCCAATCACTCTTCTGTGAGGTAGTCCTGCGTATTCAACACTCCTGATCAAGGCATAGATGACGTATGAGCTCATGTGGAAGGTCTTGGTAGCCTTGAGTCTTCTCAACTGTACGTCCAACCAATGGCTAATTATCCTAGCCCAATGTATGGTACCTTTCCCTTGAACGATCACCTGGATGAAGAAAAACATCCACTTCTCAAAATAGAAGGCATGAGGGGCTCCTGTAACTCGGTTGAGCATAGTAATCAAATCTCTGTACTCCTCCTGGAAATCAATCCTGTGCGGTGTGTTCGGGATCTTGCTTAGACGGGGACGACTCTTGAGTAACCAGTTCTTATTGATTATGCTTAGACAAGCATCTGGATCATCTTCGTACATTGACCTGGCTCCTTCTAAGCTCTTATATATCATGTCCCTGTGCTCTGGAAGATGGAAAGCTTCACTTATAGCTTCCTCTGAAAGGTACGCCAAAGTGTTTCCCTCATTGGACACGATCGTTCTGGACTGTGGATCATAGTGACGAGCACACTCGATCATCAACTCATGGCACTGAACAGCTGGAGGAAAGCCGGCCGCCTTAATGATACCACTCTCGATTATTCTCCGGGCGACAGGTGATGGTTTGCCAATGTAAGGGACCTCTCGAAATTTCTTCGTGCTAAAGTTGCCTAAGTTTGTATCTCCAATGTTGCTCCACTTGGACACGATCTTAGTCTCCACTTCTTCGGTCTTCTGATCTTCTTTCATGAGAGTTGAACGACTGGTGGATGCTCCCGCCTTCGGGGTCACCATACCTACACAACATTTCATAATGAGAAGCTAGATTTTGCAATAAATAACATAGATTAGAGAATATTTTAGGAAACTTCATGATAAGTCTTTGAGTTATCATTTCCTAAAATAAAACGATTGAGCTAGGAATTCAAAATTCAAAATTTCAAAATTCAAAATTTAAGCTATGACGATTTAAAACTTAAAACAATAAAACCAAATCGCCATACCTCACGAAAGAGCTAACTCTAGAATGCAAAATGAACAAAATTCGCCTAGGCAAAATTGACGTTACAAGGCCTTCAACGTGATCTCTCTTCAAATAGCAATTTCGCCACCTTTGGAGATGCCCTTGACGTGATCTCCTTTAAATGATCGATCCTTTATCAATTCGCTCAAGTGAAAACCAAGTTCGCACCTCCTTGGATGATGTTTGCGCCTTCCTTTGGATATGAATTCGCACCCCCTAACTTGAAATGAAATTCGCACTTGAACTCAATTTCGCACTTCTCCCTTTGTCTTCCAAATCGCATGTGAAATGGCAAAAAATGATAATGTGAAAATGAAGATTTTCACCCTCCTTTTATAGCGCTTACCTCTCACCTCCATATAGGCCGACTTGGTAAATAATAAGGCAATTTAAACGATTTTTTAAACAAATAACAAAGCCGACCTTTATATACCAAGCGCAATATTTAATTTTTATTAATAATTTAACAATTAATTATTAAATGCCTTCATTTTTAATTAATAGACTTCGATTTTTACAAGGCAAAATATTAAAATAATACCAAGCGCAATATTTAAATGCCATTTAATTGAATTTTCAAAACATATCGAATTTTAGCATTTAAAATAAATTCAAAAATATTTGTTTTGGGCGCCAAAATTTGAAAATGAAATATACATACCTCATCGCCCTGGTCCCTGACTGAGGGACAGGAGCGATCCATCAATTTGGTCTTGATCTTTGCATTTTTGACGTCCAAAGTCTTCATCTCCACGTTCAAATCGACATTTTAGCTGGGTCCTTCGAGTTTGATTGACTTGTTTGTGCGAAGGAATGTCTTTAAATGTGATATCGCCCTGGTCCCTTGGAGAGGGACAGGAGCGATCCTTGTCTTCTAGCTTGAAATTCATCGTTTTTGATTCTAACTCTTCGTTCATTGCCTTCCAAATGGCATTTTAGACCCTTTGCAACTTGTTTTGTTATGATCTTCGAAGGATAATAGGTGTTTTGGCAAATATCGCCCTGGTCCCTTGGAGAGGGACAGGAGCGATCCTCATAATTTCTCCTTGACCTTTGTAAATTCAAGCCTCAATCATCTTTGTGAAGGACAAACAATGCTATTCTTTCATTCCATGCTCATTTCGCTTGAATTCACAAGACATTTAAACGTTGGAAGGATCATCGCCCTTGTCCCTTGGAGAGGGACAGGAGCGATCCATGTGTCTTGGCTCAAATTTGCAAACTTTTGATCTTGGTTCTTTGTTCATTGCCTTCGAAATAGCGTCCTTGATATTGCCTATCCTTGCCTTGTCTTGGTTTTGACGGGACATGAGTGTTTTAGTAAAAATCGCTTTGGTCCTTGTCCAAAGGACAGGAGCGATATAGACCTTTTGTACAAATTGGTAGCATTTTAACGTTCAACACCTTGGTATATGACCTTCAAAGGACGCCTTGAACCTTTTACGACCTTGTAAAGTCTTGACTTAACGTGATTTTTGCATGAATTGGCCAATATATTCAATATCGCTCTGGTCCCTTCCTGAGGGACAGGAGCGAACTGGGGGTCTTGATGTAATTCGTTCAATGTTGACGACCCTTGATGCTTTGTGCTTGATGGAGATGCCTTAAGACGTCCTTGCCACCTTGTTCTCCGTCTTAGAAAGTCTTGAATTTGGAGGAACGATAGTATAATCATTATATCGCCCTGGTCCCTTGGAGAGGGACAGGAGCGATCCTGGCCTTGTGGGCTTCATTTCACTTTATCATCTTCGAAAACTATCTTCAACGGATTCGTAATGTTCCATTCCATTCACCCATGCCTTGGGGTCCATTCAAATTGAGCAAGAAAATCATCTAAAGTAAAAATCGCTCTGGTCCCTCCCTGAGGGACAGGAGCGAACTTAGGTATTTAGGTCCCTTGTTGACGTTTCATAATCTTCAATTTATCTTCAACGGGTTCAACTCACCTCCTTTCTTGCCTTCAAACTTATAACTTGCTTGATTTCTGCCGGAATTTTCCCTTATGAAGAACTTCGCTCTGGTCCCTGGGAGAGGGACGGGAGCTACAAAGAATTTCGCCCTGGTCCCTGAGAGAGGGACAGGAGCGATTTTGGCATTTTGGGTCATTCTCCTTCATGTCGGCACTTCAAGTTATATTCATTTGATAAAATGCATCTCCTTGGATCTCCTCAAGACGTCAAGTCGTTAAAATCCTGCAAGGACAGAATAATATTTGATTTTGAGCTCCGGTCCTTCACTGAGGGACAAGAGCGATTTTGACTCCTGGAGGCACTTCCGTGTTCGTGAAATTCTTCAATTTATATTCAACGGAAAGATCACGCCTTTCTTCACCACTTGCAATTCGAAATTCATCTTGACTCTGCAGGGACAGTAAGATATTTGAAAACGAGCTCCGGTCCTTCACTGAGGGACAGGAGCGATTTTGGTCCTACAGGCCAAAATAACATGATTTCACAAGTTTAATCAATTCACGAGGCAAAAACGAATCATTCCCAATGCCCGGGATCAAAAATAAAAAAAAGTCAAAATTTGGTCAAAATTACTCAATTGGGCAAAATTTACATTTCATCATCAACACTTAGACAAATTTAAGCTCTGCACTCAAAATTCCAATTGAAAATAGACCATTTTGGCGAAATCATTGCATTCAAAATTTGCATTCTTACAAAAGAAGCTCAAAAGCTCTCAAAACTGACTGGATTCTGGCCTGAAAAGACGGCAATTAAAACCTTAAGGCTTGACCCTAAATCCAGACAATTGACTGACTAACAAAACCCTAAAAGCGAAGCGAAAAGCGAGCGAAAAACGAGCAAAAAAGAGGGGGTCCCCATTTCAAATGGGGCGATGTGTGAAATGGTCACAACATCTGGCGACACCACTGAGAAATGTTGAAAAACATTTGGGAATCAATCTTTCTAGAAGAAAACTCAGAAAATCTCCCTCAACAAAACCAGGAGTTAAGAAACACTTACAAGAAGAGACCATCATATTGAGACAAAGAATCAAGTCCGCAGTTACCCATGTGTGTGCAAATGCGTTAATTCCCCTCAACAAGACAATCATGATCTTCAGGTTCCCCTGTGATAAGCTACGTAGTTCGTCTAAACTCCAAAAGCATCCTGGATAGAGCCTCGCTGCCAGTCAGACGTCCATAGTCCCGACGAGGTTATCGCCGCAAGCTCACGAATATTGCTCCATTGCCAGCCAGGCGTCTATAGCCCCGATGGAGTTATTCGTAAATTCCCTTTAGCCAATTTGATATTTCTTTTAGCTCATCTTTTTCCTTTTGATTTTTTTTTTTTTTTTTTTTCATCTTTTCTTTTGATACTGCTTTTCAGTTCCGTCAATTCTTTGGCTCGTGAGTAGTGAAACTCACTAGGGTTTGAGGATTGCGGTGGCGCTGAAGTTAGACTTTAGATTTTTCACTGATCACAGCTTCGCCTGGAAACCATGATGACTCGGAGATTATAAGTGTGTAAAAATATAATAACTGGAGGACAAAAATACGTGAGTCCAATAAGTTAATCTACTTCAATGCAAATACGTCCTGACTCAAAGCTTTATTAAAAGAAACTCTCTTTGTATTTCCAAAAGACCTCATGATTTTCCAAATGCAACCAACAACCTAGTGGGAAGTCAGAGCGTTACATGACAAAATCACCCAATGTCAAATGGATACCCCTCAGGACAAAACAACCAACCTAAAACAAAACACCTAAACTAAGAACGAAAACAAAAGGCAAACCAAAGCGAAACGAAAAACAAACAAACGGAAAACAACGAAAGCAAACTAAACTAACTATGTACAAGGGAAGGCCTTGGGCATTTCAGGACTGGAAATAATGTTTGAGATACCTCCCATTGACAGGCAACGGGATGTCTTCTCCAGTTAAAGTCTGCAACCTAAATGCATTTTCTCCCAATATCTCTGAAATTTGATAAGGGCCTTTCCAAAGCTTATCAAACTTATCATGTTCCCCTCTTTTCTCATGTGCTTTGTCCCAATACAGGACGAGATCTGAGATTCGGAATGCCTT
Organism: Cryptomeria japonica; assembly: GCF_030272615.1. Taxonomy (NCBI): domain Eukaryota; kingdom Viridiplantae; phylum Streptophyta; class Pinopsida; order Cupressales; family Cupressaceae; genus Cryptomeria; species Cryptomeria japonica. Next base: position 487,435,241 of record NC_081406.1, on the reverse strand, counting down.
AACTCTTGCTTGTCGATCAAACCATCTCTTCACCACTCCTTGGTGTTTCGCAAAGTTTTCTAACGCTTGATCTCTCTTTTCTTCCAGGTTCATTAACTGCGTTAGTCGGGCTTGTATTGCATCAGTGTCTTCCATGTACTCCTGAATGAATCTTAAAGTCGGGATCCTGAGTTGCATGGGGAAGACTGGGTCTTGGCCATAAACCAGAAAATAAGGCGAAATGCCTAATGCGTTCTTTGTTCTGATTCTGTCCGCCCATAAGGCGAATCTTAACTGGGTGTGCCATTCTCTCGGACTTCTCTCTAGCAATTTCTTGATAACACTGAGCAAATTCTTGTTGGTGGATTCTGCTAACCCATTACCCTGAGGATAATAATTTGATGAGAACTTGAGGGTTATTCCGTATTCAAAAGCCCAATTTGAGAATCTCAATGAGGTGAAAGCCGATCCATTGTCGCAAACCAACGCATAAGGACATCCAAACCTTGTGATTATATTTTCCTCCAGAAATTTGATTACAACTTCAGTAGAGCAAACTTTAAGTGCCTGTGCCTCTGACCATCTGGTACAATAATCTGTAGCTGTAATGATGTACTTGTGTTGTGCTGAGGATGCGGGGTTAATGACACCAATAAAATCCATTCCCCATTTGGCAAATGGTCTAGCTTCAATCACTGGATTCAATGGCATGGCAGGATTCCTTTCTCTAAAAGCTGCGACTTGGCATGTGTGGCAAGTCCTAATATGATTAAATGTATCTTTGAAAAGCGTAGGCCAGTAATATCCTGCTCTCAGGATCTGATGAGCTGTAGCAAGGTTGGCTCCATGTCCGGTCCCAAACTTGGAATGGAAATGTTCGATTATCTGTTTTGCTTCATCTTTACCAACACACCTCAAATATACCCCTTCATGATTTCTGCGATATAAAACAGATCCTTGAAGCATGTAGTGCTGACACTTCATTCTTAGTGCTCTCTTTTGTGTGGGTGTCATGTGAGCAGGACATCTGTGATTAAGTAAGTATGTCACAATATCTTTGTACCATTCATCATGTGTGACGTCTTCTAATTCATAAACTTGCTGGACTAATCCTGGTCCATCAATTGCCAATGTCTGCGCCAAAGCTTGTCCTCGGACAAGTTTCATGGGCTGAATTTCAATATCAAATTCTTGGATAATGGCGACCCACTTACCTCTTCTTTCTCCTAATTCATTTTGCATGAGAAGAGTCTTGACTGCCGCATCAGGTACTATTGCATAAATCTTGGCCCTCAGGAGGTAATGTCTGAATTTCTTAACTGCCTTTACTAATGCGTATGCTTGTTTTTCAATGTTAGGATATCTGAGTTCTGCATCTTTCAGCGGGGTGCTCATAAATGCAATCGGATTTTCATCCCTTTCTTCACTTCTTTGGGTGAGAATGGCGGCACAAGTGTAATCAGAAGCGAAGGAATATAGATAGAAAGGCTTGAGGTAATCTGGACTAATCAATACTGGTGCTTCCGTGATTGCGGTTTTTATTTCTTCAAACGCCCTTTTGGCTTGTGGACTCCATTCAATCTTTGCGTCCTTCTTTAACATTTCATTCAAAGGTCTGACAATCTCGGCAAATCCGGTGATGAATTTTCGGACGAAGTTGATCTTGCCGAAAAATGACTTGAGTTCTTTCTTGCTTGCTGGCAAATTGATAGTGGATATAGCCTTCACTCTTTCAGGATCAATGGATATTCCCTTTTCTGAAATGACATGTCCTAAAAGCTTTCCTTCTGTGACTCCAAATATGCATTTCTTTGGATTAAGGGAGACACCGTATCTTTTGCACCTTTGGAAGACTCTTCTCAAGTCGTCCACATGATCTTCTCTTTGCCTAGAGAAAACTGTGATGTCATCCATATATATAATAATGCATTTACCAATTAAATCTTTGAAAGCGATATCCATAGCTCTCTGGAATGTGGCCCCGGCATTTATAAGTCCAAAAGGCATCCTCTTGTAAGCAAACGTCCCCCATTTGGTGGTGAAAGCAGTCTTTAGTCGATCTTCAGGTTCGACTAGAACTTGGTTGTATCCTGAATATCCATCTAGAAAGGACATCATCTGCGATCCATTGACAATCTGCAACACTTCATCTAATGATGGTAGTGGATAATTATCTTTCTCTGATGCTCGGTTGAGATTTCTGAAATCAACACACAATCTGATTTCTCCACTTTTCTTTCTAACAGGTACCAGGTTGGCGACCCACGTCGAATGTCTTACTGGGAAGATGATCTTGGCTGTGAGTAACTTCTTCACTTCTTGGTATATCAGTGGTTCCAATAGAGGATTAACCGGTCTTTGTCTTTGCCTGAATGGCTTGCTTCTTGGCTTCAACGGGATTGTGTGAGTGATAATTGCAGTGTCATAAGTCTTGAGATCTTCATAGCTCCATGCAATGACATTTGGGAAGTCCCTCATGTTTTTCAGGATTCCATCTCTTTCAGTCGCTGTGCAGGACTTACCAATGAATACGTTCTTGGTTTGTATCTCATCACCTAGATTGATCGTGTCGCACATGTTTCCTTCCGAACTGTGGTTCTTCTTTTCTTTTAACTTGTCAGGATCAAAAATCCTTTCTAATTCAACCATTCCTTTTGGAATAGTGTTCGTCTTTAAATTCAGGACACCTTCAGCATCGAATTCTGCTTCTCCCACTTCATCTTCATCAATGATCTGTGTTAAGAAGACGTCCGTGTTGGTTAGAAAGTCTAGAATATGTTTGTCATCTTCGAAAACTTGGAAGTTGGTGATGTTGTCTGGGACTGAGGGAATTGATACTAACTCGACTGTGAACTTCTTCAATCCTTCCATTGCTAATGGTATCAAAGAACTGGCGGCCTGTGCAAGGGAATTAGCCACTTGATTCTGATGTCTATAAATAGAATTGATATTGAAAGCTTCAAAACTTTCAATGAGATCCCAGACTCGATTTCTGTATTTGGTCAATCTTTTATCATGGCAAACATACTGCTTCCTGATTTGCCTTACAGCAATTTCCGAGTCTCCATATACTTGCAGTACTTTCGCCCCCTTTTGGATGGCTAATAATAATCCATGAATCAAAGATTCATATTCAGCTACGTTGTTGGTACAAGGGAACTGCAATCTGTGAGCGGCAAGATAAGTTTCTCCTGTTGGACTAATTAATTCGTAACCAGCTCCAGATCCTTGTTTAGATTTAGATCCGTCGAACCTTAATGTCCATATTTGATTTTCTTGTTTTTCTGTTTCTGGGCCTTCTTGACTTTCAGATGATGTATCGGATAAAACTTTATCTTCCATAGAACTCTCGGTCTCTGTAGAGCTTTCATTCTCTGAATCTTGAATTTCTTCCAGGATTAGTGTCTGCGGGGCTCTTTTGTATACTTGCTCCAATGCGGTCTGGCATAAAGCACAAGATAATTCTGAGTGGACGGCATTGTGTATTCTACACCAATTTGGAAGAAGCAAATCTCGGACGGACGCCAAATTGCCAAGTTGCACACTTTGCTGGATGTTTCTATGTACGAACCTCCTGAAATTTTCAAACATTCCTTCATCTTCTTGATCGGATCCTTGATCGCTTTCAATAACTATCTCTGTCGATTCTATCACCTCTTGCTGGGTATCTTCATCTTGCACGTTTTGTATCATTAAAACTTCCTCCACTTTGGGCTTGTACGTCCCCAGGTCGGACTCTAAAAACAGGACTTCATTGTCTTCCCCATATTCGGTTATCATCAATCTCAACCTTGGAGTGCTATCAATTTTGATCTGGTTCGGGACTCCTCTCCATGGTAGCCACATGTGTGCGAAATCAGTTGACACATACCCATTCAATTTTCGTGACCAATCTCGACTTAGGAGCATCCCATATGAATCTGGAATATCCACCACTGAAATATCTATGAAATTTTGAACTCTCGGGTCCGCGGCCAATTGCATATGTATGTTGTTCAATTCGCCCATGACTGGAACTTCTGTCTTATCAAGTTGAGTGACCTTTCTCTTGGTAGGGGCGGGGGTTATACCTAGTCTTTGACAAACAGCCAGGGGCATCACGTTACTGGAAGCTCCTGAATCATAGAGGCATACATTGCAAAAGTGATCATGAAGACAAGGATCGCTCCTGTCCCTCTCCAAGGGACCAGGGCGATATCACATTTAAAGACATTCCTTCGCACAAACAAGTCAATCAAACTCGAAGGACCCAGCTAAAATGTCGATTTGAACGTGGAGATGAAGACTTTGGACGTCAAAAATGCAAAGATCAAGACCAAATTGATGGATCGCTCCTGTCCCTCAGTCAGGGACCAGGGCGATGAGGTATGTATATTTCATTTTCAAATTTTGGCGCCCAAAACAAATATTTTTGAATTTATTTTAAATGCTAAAATTCGATATGTTTTGAAAATTCAATTAAATGGCATTTAAATATTGCGCTTGGTATTATTTTATTATTTTGCCTTGTAAAAATCGAAGTCTATTAATTAAAAATGAAGGCATTTAATAATTAATTGTTAAATTATTAATAAAAATTCAATATTGCGCTTGGTACATAAAGGTCGGCTTTGTTATTTGTTTAAAAAATCGTTTAAATTGCCTTATTATTTACCAAGTCGGCCTATATGGAGGTGAGAGTTAAAGGGACTAGGGCGATGATCCTTCAAACATCCATACGCCTTGTGGAAGACAAGTAGGACAAGCGTGGAATGAAAGAATAGCATTGTTTATCCTTTACAATGAAGATTGAAGTTCGAAGTTACAAAGGCCAAGGAGAAAACACTAGGATCGCTCCTGTCCCTCTCCAAGGGACCAGGGCGATAATGGTCATAAAAGGCATTTGTTCACATAAGCAAGACACTCAAGCTCGAAGGACCCAACGAAAGTGGCAAATTCAACGTGGAGATGAAGACTTTGAACGTTAAAATTGCAAGAATCAAGACCAAGATGATGGATCGCTCCTGTCCCTCAGTCAGGGACCAGGGCGATGAGGTTTGTATTTTTTCATCTTCCCATTTTGGCTCCAAAACAAACAATTGAATTTATTTTAAATGCTAAATTCGATAGGTTTTGAAAATTTAATTAAGTGGCATTTAAAAATAACGCATATCATTTATTAATTAATTTTGCCTATTAAAAATAAAAAAAATTAATTATAAAGGCATAAAGTTAATTAATTATAAAATCAAGTTGAGCGCTTGGGTTTATTTTGTCAAGGTCGGCCATTATTATTTATTTAAAATCATTTTAATTGCCTCATTTTATCAAAGTCGGCCTAGAGGTAATTGTGAGAGGTGAGCGCTTATAAAAGGAGGTGTTTATTTCATTTTCACATCATCATTTATCATCTCTCATATGCGACTTGGAGAAGGCAAAAGAGGAGCGAATTTCATACAAAGGAGGGGCGAAATTATCATTCAAGAGAAGGTGCGAATTGTGTTCAAGGTGCGAGTCTTATCAATAGGAAGGCACAAGCATTATCAAAGGAGTTCGAGTTTCAAGTTAGGCGAACTTGCCAAGGACATTGAAGAACACATCAAAGATATCCCCAAGGGTAGCGAATTAATAAAGAGGACGTTCATTATCCTTCAAGATCAAGTCAAAGGCTTCAAATTTTGATTTTTGCCTGGGCAAATTCCTTTATTTTGCATTCTAGAGTTAAGCTCTCAAGTAAGGTATGGCAAGATCCCTTGTTTTAATTTCGAATTTTGATCGTCATAGCCTTAAATTTTGAATTTTTGAAATTTTGAATTTCAATAAGCTCAATCGTTTTTTAGGAAATAATAACTCAAGGATTTATTATGAAGTTTCCTAAAAATTAATCTAATCTATGTTATATATTGCAAAATCATGTTTCTAATTTTGAAATGTTGTGTAGGCATCAAATGGAGATCTCATCAAGAAAAATCAAGCCGAATCAAGGACGATCTTCGCCGGGACGATCAAGCCAGGACAGGGGCGACCTCTTTCAATCCAGCGTTCCAAGGCGAGGTACATCATCATCTTGCAAATCAAGGACAAAAGGAGTTAGGACAAGAGTTAATTAAAGATAGCCTCTCAACGACATCAAATTGAATATCTAGCAAGCTACAAGTGTCAGATGAGGTGGCATCCTAGTCATCACTCCTCCAGTCAGTGTGGTCCACCTCAGCATGTCCAGATTCAATGTACCTAACTCATGGAAGGTGGCACAAACTCCGATGTACCTACCCCAGCTATCCATTGGTCGATTTTTCTAGAAGGGACATGTGTCCAAGCAATACAATTTTATCATTGGTCAAGCATTAAATGTTATGTAATGGTTGTAACAAACCCTAATTAGGGTTTTCATTGTTGAATCTTGGCCATTGATCTTGAATTGATCTAAGCCATCAAATTGTATTGTGGGCACTATATAAGCCCAGGCATTTCATTTGTAAAGGTTAATTAGCAATAAATTAGAGAGGGTTGTAAATAATAGAAAGCAGTTAGTAGATAGAGAGTAGTTAGAAATTGATAGAATAGTAATTAGAGTAGAATAGGAGGACAAGGCAAGAAATTGTTGCCATTGATTGTAAACAAACTCCATTTTCATTGAAGTAATGGTGAAGTGTGTCGTTTCTTGCAATTTGCATGGTTTCTTGTTGAGTCTTCAATCCTAGATGGTAGACGATTAGATGAATGGAAGAAATGTGATTGATTGATGGTGGAATTCGTATATCCATACTACTAGCAGTTTGTTGATTGCAGACTTGCCTTGTGTAGTCAACTGGAATCATTCAGCTTAAGCTCAATTTCAATTTGTCGCTTCTTCATTGATATGCATCAACTTGATGGTGTCTATGCCTGCGGTGATGATTTGAACATCATAAAGCTTCCCTTAGAAGATCGCACTAGCCTTGTGGAGATGGTTCATTGATGTCAAAACAAGACCTAGTTAGAGTTTCATCAAAAATCAATCATTGCTCCTACATTCTTAGTATTAGGATTAGATCTTCTCTTCGCCCTTATCCTTCTTCCATTTTTTTTCAAATCTAAGTTAGTCAGAGCCTGTGTTCCAGCAAAGCAGATCGGAAGTTCAATCATCAAATGTAAGTCCCCTTGTGATTCCAGCAAATCACATCATACCACGGCGAGCTTATCCACACGTAGAGACCCTACATCAAAGAACCTTGGAGTCATCTTGATTGATCCTTTTTCGCGATATCTTCAGCAATCAGAGGCTTTATTCAAGAGAGGATAAGATGCCTTTAGGTATTTTATTCTGTGTATGATGGTGTACAAAATACACGTCATTCTTAGGGTTAGATTAGACTAGACCTCTTTCAAACCCTACTCTTTTGTTATTTTTGAATAGTTTCTTTAGTTTAGTAAAATCTTGAACTTTCGGAATGCGTAAGACCCCTTGAAGGAAACAGCAAATCACATCATACCGCTGGAAGCTTGTCCACACGTAGAGACCCTACTAACCAGAACCTTGGAGTCATCCTAACTGATCCTTTATGCGAATCTTCAGCAGTTAGAGACTTTTTCTCAAGAGAGGATAAGATGCCTATTGGTATTTTATTCTGTGTATGATTGTGTACAAAATACACGTCAACAGGTTTGTAAATTTAAAAAAAAATAAAATTGTAGGGTTTGTCAAACCCTACTTTAAAAATAAATAAATTTACAAACCCTACATACAACCCTACATAGTACATAGTACATACAAACATACAAAAGATTTTGGAAGAAAATGTAAAACTTTCAAAATAAATGAATAGAAAATGGAATTTTTGCATACAAGAAACAAAAAAACTCCAAAAAAACAATCTTACCTCTTACAACAAGCTTGAAATGAGCTGCAAACTCTTCCTATCCAACTCTTGATGCACCAAATCCAAATACAATGCAGCCCCAATGTGATAAATTGAAGAAAACTTGAGCTTCCTCCTTGCTGGTTTTTCTTCTATGCACCCTTGTTTTTCTTCCCAACTCACTTTACTCCTATTTTTGCAAGTGAATGAAATGAAGTTCACTTTTAGGGGTAGGAGATAATTAACCAAAAAAAAACGGATTTGAAAAAGCTCTTAAAACTATTTTTTTTTGGTCCTTTTTTTTAACTTAATGCCGGCCAAGTTCCAGGCATGGGACTCGCCGTTTTTGCCAAACTCGCCAACTCGGCAAGTCCTGGCGAGTTTGCTCACCAAACTCAGGCGAGTCTGAGTCCGAGCTCCAAAGACTCGGTGAGCATGTCTCAGACTCGGACTCGTCGAGTTTGGCGAGTTTGTGGCAAGTCCCGTTTCTAATTTGATACAAGTATTACCCTTAACTTTATTGATAAAAGATTAGCTCACGAGATTAATTGTTTTGTGTAGTGCCATCATATAAAAATTTCAATGGGAATTTACCATCCAGATTTAGAAATTTCTGCTATTCCAATAGGAGGAGCAGATGTAGTTTTAGGAGTACAATGGCTTAAATAGTTGAGAACAATGTCCTTCAATTTTCAAGAATTATTTATGAATTTCAACTTTAATGGACAAAAGTATAAACTTATAGGAGTAAAATCATCACGAAGTCAAATTATTAGCTCCCATAGGATGGGAAAATTACTGAAGAAGGGTTGTTATGTTCTCGTGGCACAATTAAATTTTGTAGAAGCACAAGATGTGAAAACTCAACATCCACTAGAACTTCAAAAGATCATTCAAAACCACCAACAAATTTTTCAAGAACCCAAAGATCTACGCCCAATGAGAGATCATGATTGTGCCATTGAATTAATGCCTGGAAGCATTCCTCCTAACATTAGACCTTATTGTTATCATTACGAACAAAAGGCTGAAATTGAAAAATTAGTCAAGGAAATGTTAGATTCAGAAACTATTTATCCTAGTAAAAATTCCTATTCATTTCCAGTGGTTATGGTTAAAAAGAAGGATGAGTCACAGAGAATGTGTCTATATTATAGGGAACTCATTAAGCTCACTCTTAAGGATAAGATTCCTATTCCCATTATTGATGAATTATTAGATGAACATAATGGGGCAATTTTCTTTACTATGTTAGATTTATGTTCTGGCTGTCATCAAATCCAAATAAAGGATGAGGATATACATAAAACTGCATATAGAATGCATGAGGGACATTATGAATTCTTAGTAATGTCCTTTGGTCTAACTAATGCCCTATCAAATTTTCAAAGCCTCATGAACTCAGTGTTCCACACATTTCTTTGTAAACTTGTGTTGGTAATCTTTGATGATATCCTATAGTAAATCACGGGAAGAACATTTGCAACATGTAGAGAAGATATTACAAGTATTGAAAGATGATCAACTCTATGCCAAGCAATCCAAATGTGTCTTTGGGGTGAAAGAAGTAGAATAATTGGGATGTGGTGTCACATGAAGGTGTTAAGGTAGACCCCAAGTAGATTGCTGCAGTAAAATATTGGCAAAAACCTAAAAATCTCAAAGGTTTGAGAGGATTTTGTGATGGCCCTTGACTAATAGTAAACATAATGATCACAATTGTAAACGATATACATAATGATTAAACATTAGCATATTTAATAATATACTATATTTCATTAAAACATTACACAATGATATAATTATGTAATGCAAGCATTGTTAGGATTGGGCATATTAGGACGTAACTTGAAGTGTTGCGGACTGTTGTTAAAGGCGGGCATGTTAGTAAAGGTGTAACCCTTCGATGAGAAGGGAGCATGTATATAGATGGAGGAGGGGATCAATTAGGAGGGGGAGGATAGATATATCATCGGCAGTGAAAGAGGAATCAATACAAAAAGTTCAGCTTTTGCAAGGAAGAGACTACGTTCATCTCCAGACCGTATACAGATGTAAACATTCAAATTACTTCTAGCAAACCGAGTAAGGAAGCTGTTTAAACACACTCAGCATTCTAGTTTCCATTCATGGTCTTCATCTTAGATTAAGGAAGACATAGACTCCAGAAGACACACAGTCAGATCCAATCCTTCAGGCGTTCAAGTTCGAACCGCCCTGGGGGAGGGACTGTAAATAACATTTGATCAGAAAAGCATCAAATCCGATTAGAACACAGATCTGGCAATTTAGTAGAATAGTCCCCATTGGTCAGTAGTGATTTGCACTTGCTAGCAATTGGGGATTAGGACAAGATCATTCTCAGTGAATGATAATAATAGATCAAGGACATTCTTAGTGAGTGTTAAGACTTGGTCAGGGACATTCTCAGTGAATGTTGGGGCATTATTAGTGAATGTTGAGACTCCTAGGAAGGAGTTAAGATAGGAATCTTATACCTCTAAAGGAATTCTTCAACAAAGAGCTGAACCGGAAGAGGGAACATCATAGATTTTTGGGTTTAACTAGATACTATAGAATACTTTTTTGTAATTATGCTTGTATCACAGCACCCTCAACAATATTATTAAAGAAAGATTCCTTTTCATGGCTAGAGCTAGCCACCCATGCCTTCAAACAACTAAAATAAGCTCTCACTTCAACTCTAGTGCTAGCTACCCCGGACTTCTCTAAGACATTTGTGGTAGAATGTGATGATTTTGGACATGGAATTGGAGTAGTACTAATGCAAGAAGGGTGCCCATTAGCATTTGAGAGTCGACAACTAAAGGAACTAAGACCCACATATGAGAAGGAAATGTTAACCATTATTCATGCAATTAAACAATGGCGTCAATATTTAATGGGCAGGTATTTCAAAGTAAAGATGGATCATGAGAATCTTAAAATATTTTTTGGAACAAGGACTATCCTTAGCAGAACAACAAAAATGGGTTACCAAGATGCTAGAGTATGACTTTGAAATCATTTATAAAAAGAGAAAATAAAATATTGTAGCTGATGTCCTTTCTTGACAAGAAGTAGAGGAAGCAAACATTTGTGCTATTTCCTTATTAAAACCTAAATGGTTAGAAGTTGCCAGAGAAGAGTGGCAACATTATCCTCAAATACATAATCTCATTCTAAAACTTCAACATGACCCATGTTCTTCTAATAAGCATGTTCAGAAAGAATACTCATTGATACAAAGATAGATTATCTTTATGTAAATATTATCAACTAAAAGAAGACATACTATCTCAAATGCATGATTTACCAATAAGAGGCATTCAAGGTTTCTAAAGACATCATTATATAAAGAAAGATTTATTTGGGGGAGCTCTAAAAGAAGATGCCAACAAATTTGCTGTTGAACATTAATATGCCAAAGAAATAAAGGTGAAACAATAAAGATTCCAGGCCTCTTACAACCATTAAGCATTCCAGCTCAACGCTGGGAGGAAATATCAATGGACTTGTTGGTGTCTGTTTTTTCATCTACCAAACATTAGAATAAAGTACCCAAAGATAATTTACCCTCTCTTGAAAAATCACCGCTTATGCGAAGATTGCTAGAAGATCATATGGTGACTCCAAGGTTTCTTTTGTCAGGTCTTGACATGTGGATAAGCTCAATGGGCGTTGTGATTTGATGGTAATACACAAAGGGACTTACGCTTGAATGAATTGTCAACAACTCTGGGACTTACATGGATTTGTCAATTAAAGATTTCTCTCTTTCTTTCTTTTTTGGGATTTTTGGGGTTTAAGACTTTCAAAAAAAGGGTAAAGGGATAAGGGTTGAGAGATCTACTCTAATCCTATGAATTCCAGAGACGGTATTGATTCGGTGAACTCAATATACCACACTTTGTTCTGCTTCACTTAAGACAACTTACACAAAGTGGATGCAATCTTCAAGGGATGTGATGATCGGAAGTTTAAGCATACACAAAATGGAAAGCTCGGACTAACTTTGCACAGTGAATGAAAATCATCCATTCACCAAAAGTATGAGCAGAGATACACCATAAATCAATACTTATTAAATCTTTCATTCATCTAACAATGTAAAATAAATTCTAACTAATGTGTTGAAGAAATTGAAAACTTTGCTTAATCACTCAAACAATAGGGATTACAAAGCCTTAAGAGAAAACACACATGTAATATATTATCTGAAAAATGACCTTCATGCAACAATATTTCAAAAACATCACACTCTCCAAATGAGAGGAGGCAACCTTATATAGTAGTCTAGAAATTATGAACGATTGAGATCAAACAATGATCAAGAGCTCAGATTAAAAGTTCGAAACCCTAATTAGGGTTTGTTACAACTAATTACCCCTCAACCAATGAGAAAATTACATTTGGGGACACTTGTCCTTCTTGCTAAATATGAACCAACAATAAAAATAGAACGTTGTTGCATTGTGAAGTGTGCCCTCTAGAAGCTTTTGTGGATAAGTTAGGTTCTTTGAACTTGGACTTGTCGATGTTGAGACATGGACCAGCTAGGACTCGAACCTAGGACCTTCCATACGCTGCTGGAGTGCTCTACCACTGAGCTACTGGCCCCTCTTGGACCAGTCCATCGTCGGTTTGGGTGTGGCTTATTTCCAACACCAACACCCCCCCTTAAGCCACACCTCTCGTGTGCTTGGGCCTCCTAGCTTGGACCTGGCTCTGATATGATGTTGAGACATGGACTAGCTAGGATTCGAACCTAGGACCTTCCATATGCTGCTGGAGTGCTCTATCATTGAGCTACTAGCCCCTCTTGGACCAGTCCATCGTCAGTCCAGGTGTGGCTTATTTCCAACACCAACAGTCGACTTGGAACAATCTGATTGGTTGGAAGATGACAAGGCACCACCTCAACGTGTTGGATGTCTTCCCGGAATTCTCCAATTTGTGTGAAGAAATTGTCTAAGTATGGAAATTTGATTCTTCTTGTCATCATCTGATTTTGATTGGGAGCTTGTTTTTGACTCTTCAGGAGATGAAATCCTTCAAGAAGTTGTTTTGATTGCCTCCATAGGTCTGGGATTGTAGATGAAATTCCCTCAAGATGTCTGAAATTCTTTCCTATATTTTCACCAAGTTTGAGAACTTTTCTTTTCTGATGCTTTGAGATTCTTTCAAGTGCCTTGAATTTGGAGAAGAACTCCTCTATGCCTTCGCATAATGGAGGAATTTGGAATTTCTTTCTATGAAATAATTTTTCCCATACAGCCAAATTTTGGCCATCTTTATGCTCGGACGAACCTTGCTCGTGGTCCTGTCTTCAATTCTGAACTCCATTTGTGTTTTCTACGATGATCCTGCCTCAACTGTCATCGATGATCTGCAAAACCAAAAGAAAATTAAGTTAGGATTCTATCTTTGAGTGTAAATTTTGAAGGTTAGCAGCCAAGTGTATCACAATTTTACTCTTTCTCCAACACTTAGCACTTTAAAGGGGATTTTTCAGCACTTGGATATTCTGAAAATCTCAAGAAAAACCTTTGAATATAACCAAACTCAAGAAGTTCATGTCTGATTTCAATCCAAAATCAGATTTTGGGAATAAACTGGGTCCAAGAAAATTCAATTAAGTTCATTCTGACTTATTGGGCAGAAAATGAGAAAGAAGAGAAGGAAAATCCGTTGTATTTGTTCTTTCTCCTTGAAAACTTTCGAAAAAATCAGGTTAGAAACCCAATATTCTGCTCACATGACCCATTTTCACCTTCGAAAGAATGAGAAAGAAGGGGAAAGATGCTGCTTAGGATGGGAAATCAGAGGTCTGTCTCTGAAAATCTGTGAATTTGCTCTTCAAACAGTCAAGAATCTTCTCCAATCTGTGTGTAAACTTGTTGAAAATCTCAGACCTGCACAAAATCTCTCTCAAAAACCCTTTCAATCTGCACAAAACCTCATAGAAACTCTCTCCTCTTGCTATCCAAAACTTGAATTTCATGTGAGAAAATGAAAGAATGAAGTGTATTTGTATTGAAGTTCAAATTCTTCATTTAGAAACTCAGAAATCTTCCAAAAATTTGTTTCCATTCAGTCTTTAGTCTTCTGAGTTTGCAAAGAAAGTTTCTAAATTGAATTTGAGTTGAGTTGTCATCTCCCTGCCAAGTGCGAATTGTGAATCTCAGTCTGAATGGAAGTTTCTATTTTGGTTTTCAGTTTATGATTCAAACTTAATCTTCTTTCTTTCCATGTCAAAAACTTTCTAAATCTGCACCCAGTTCGAATATCTTGCTGACATCCCAAATGAATATTCTCCTTCTTTCTATTTAGCATGTTTCTTAACCATGAAGGCAGACTTTACTTGTTTTGTTTCCCTTTTGCAAATGTTGCTGGGCGGACTTGATGTGATGTCCTCCATTCTAGGGAGGACTTTGCTCTAGTTGTTACACTTAAGTTTATATGTTGAGGGCGGACTTTGACACATTCATGCACCTTATGGGCGGACTTCAAGACACATGTGCACCTCATTTATGTCTCAGGAGGACTTTATCAACCTGTTGCACTTCAGCTTGTAGGGGAAGGGCTTACTTGAAGAAACTTAAGAACCTTTGCCTATTATCATTCCTTACTTCAAGTTGGACTTCATTAGCATTCTTCCCATTGTGTTGACTAGTCCTAGGGGGACTTCCTTCAGCTCATGCACTTGAATTTGTAGGAGGGTGGACTTGGTGAATTTCATGCACCATGGGATCAAAACTTCTAATCTTCATAACTTGAACAATACCCCTCGGATTGCCTTGAAATTTGAAAACTAGACTTCAATCATCCCTTGAATTCCTCACGATCCCTAAAATTTAGGAATTTGGCTTTTTCGAACAAAACTTGAATTTCAGAGGAATTTGTTGATCATTTCCAGTGTAATTTAGAGTCAACAGTGAAAACCCTAGATCCCCTTTTCCAATAATATAAAAAGCAAGGTTCCCTAAAAAATAGGAAAAAATTTCTAAAAATAGCCACTTCGGGGATTGTGCTCAAAATGCCAAGAACGAAACTTCCTAAAAAGTAGGAAAAAGCAAAACTTTCCAAAAATAGAAAGTTGTCCAAATCGACTCAAATCAATTGCGATCTTCGTCCTTCGGCCTTTCTAGGCACTCTGACGGTGTCTAGACTCTGTTCTAACCATGGCTTGCACTGATTCATGACTTTCAAAATTCAAACCATTCAAAACTGACAAACTTGGCAATACTGATGCCGGAAGGTCACAAGGCTCTAACAAAAACCATAGAAAGTAGGAAAAAGGGAGGGTCCTTATTCTCAATGGGGCGATGTGTGAAAAAGGTCACAATAGGACTTCATATGGGGCTGCCAAAGTATAATAAAATTGATGTAATTTTGGTTGTTGTGGATATATTCACTAAGTATGCACATTTTTGTGGACTTTCTCATCCATTTCATGCTAGTATAGTGGCTGAAGTATTCATGGAAAATGTACAAAAACTTCATGGAATTCCCAAAATCATAGTGAGTGATCGTGGCCCTACCTTCACTAGCATATTTTGGACAAACTTATTTACAACATGGGAGACAAAAATAGCACATAGTTCCTCTTATCATCCACAATCAAATGGCCAAACAGATTTTGTGAATAGATGTTTGGAAGCATATTTATGTTGTTTTGCCTCTGATAAACAAACACAATGGTCCAAATGGCTGCCAGTAACAGAGTGGTGGTACAACATCATTTCACACATCCACTAAAATGACTCCATTTGAGGCTCCTTATGCCTACCCCCCACCATCTGCTGCTTATTGATAATCTCATCCTAAAGCTCATGCAGTAGAGGATCATATTCAACACCGACAAGAAATACTACAAATCCTTAAGGATAATTTAGTTATGGCTCAAAATAGAATGAAACAAGAAGCTGATCAATATCGTAGTGAGAGGAATTTTGAAGAGGGAGATTGGGTATTTCTTCGATTACAATTTTATAAACAAATTTGCCTTAAGAAACATAAGAAAATGATGCTTGCACCTAATTTACAGTCCCTATATAGTTCTCCATCAAATAGGAAGTGTAGCTTACAAGTTAGAACTTCCACCCTCTTCTGAAATTCATCCTATCTTCCATGTCTCTTGCTTAAAGAAATTAATAGGTAACAATATTCCAATTCAAGTAGAATTGACAGAGTTAGATGAAGAAGGCAATTTTTTTTAAGAACTTGAGGAGATTATCGAGAAAAGATTGGAATAGTTGCAAAATAGAGCTATCTTTGAGTTCCTAATCAAGTGGAAGAATATGCCAATTGAAGATGCAACATGGGAAGATGAACAATTTATATTAAAACAATATTCCATTTCAATTAGAATTGCCAGAATTAGATGAAGAAGGCAAGTTTATTTTATAACTTGAGGATATAATCGAGAAAAGATTGAGACAGTTGCAAAAAAAAGCAATCTCTTGAGTTCCTAATCAAGTGGAAGAATATGCCAATTGAAGATGCAAAATGGGAAGATGAACAATTTATACTAAAACATCCAAAATTACTGAGCATTGAGAACAATGCTTTTTTGAAGGGTAGGGGCATCTTAGGTCTTTAATATTCTAGTTAATTATATGACCCTAATATCATATATTCCTAAGTATATATTATATATTCTTAAGTATAATAAGCTGAGTACTTGTGGCATGCTTAACCTTAACATAGATTACAGTTAGTATCGTAAATGCTCTTAATTAGGATGAAGGGGTGCACACATAGTTAAGCTTCTAAATAAAGGTGGAAATGTTTCTCCCAAAGCATCATATTATCAAATATTGAATTCGTATATTATAATCTGATTATTGAAGGTCACTCCCTCAAAGTGGCCTACTATATTTCTGATCTTTACAAATATTTCCAAGAAATATCATAACAATTGGTAAGACAAGGGTCTAAACATGATTTCCACTTATTTGACAATCCACTTTTCGGATTGGGAGGTGATTTGACACATGCCAATCCTTCTTTGAAATGGAATATGGAGACATCAATTGCTCCTAGACCCTTAGTTGGTGATGCTTTCATGGTTGAGTTGCAAGAAGTCAAAGATGTCACAATCCTCCATGGAAGCAAGACGATGAGTTCAAGATGGATGTAGTATTATATGATGGTTACAAAGATCCTAGTGCCTTGGAGGTGCAATTTATTGATGGCACTTGAATGATTTGCATGACACATTCTTTTTGGAAAAGACACCTTTAGTTTTACCAAGAGGTTTTCTGGAGAGGAACATATGAATAGCAGAGTTGGCAGCATAAGGTTGGTGGAGTTCCTTCATTCCTTTGAATTCATGATAAAGGTCACCAACAAAGTAAGTTAGAAGGTTATGGTGACCCAAGAGATGCTTCTTGGCAAAAAATAATTCAACTTTTAAGTTTTGACTGTGTTGTTTTGTTTCAGATCAGCCACCTCATACTTTGGTTTGCTCACATTCGTGAAAAATGGCAAGATTTTTGTTAAGGGGTGGAGGAACTATGTAATATCTCGGATAATTTTGTTTGGTTTTTAAGTGCAATAAGAATTACAAACAAACACATAACCCGTTAAGGTTAGAAAATATAATCTCAAAGCTTGCTGAAATTGCAACCCTTCCACTTTCTGATCACCAAGTGCCCAATGTGGGAAGGTGAGAGCATACGGTGATAAGGGGTTTGTTAGCTCACTAATCTGCTGGAAATTATAAAGTAAATACAATACTGGGCGGCAAGCCAGCCCCTTTCGGTTATTCAGCAGGAAAGCAAGGAACTTGGCGATGAACCAGCCAAGAGAACAATAGTGTAGACACAAATCACTCTACCACAATATTTCAGTGGGAGGACTGAATTACAAATTACTCAACTCAATTGCTTATGCAGCAGGAGGATCATTACAACCAACATCACTCGACCGCTTATGCAGCAGAAGGACTGAATTACAAATTATCAGATATAGGCAGCAAGCCAGCCTCTTCCACTTTTCAGCGGGATATGAGATTACAAGCCAGAATGGGTTAGTACTACTACTACTTAACCTTACAATAAAGAGGAAAGTGAGAGTAGAAGAATATTGCTGAATATAAGAGATAATGATCATGAAACTCATTCAACATCAAAACAGCAGGCTGGAAATGCATAACCAGCAACCCATAAACTCACTAAATTACTCATCTCACTCAAATATCACTCAATTCACTCCAAATCACTCCCAAACCAACACTAGACAAGCAGCAACTAAGACAAACCAAAAGGGAGCTACAAAAACACTTTAAAATACCTTGCATGCATCCCAATGCACTCTCTAAAACCCACGCCTAGCTAGGATATTTCGATTTGCATTATTAAATTCAAAACTCAGAGAAAAGTGCCACAAAATTACAAGATGTATCGCCAACAGCAAGAAGGAAGATTGAACCAGTACCCAGAATGGTCAGTCGCTTAGGCAGAGAGGTATGATCAAAAACTTGCTTCAACCACAGGGAAACCAGCAACTCCAGAAATCACTCCAAACTCCAAAAACACTGAAATATGCAATGAAAATATCATAGATTACAGCACACAACTAGGTACTATATCTCAAGTACGAAACTGGAAACACTAGGGAGCCGGACTCCAAAGCTTCAAAGTTCATACGCCAATCTGGCAGCATAACAATGCAAATTTTCAAGATGCCAAAATGAGAGCCCAAGGCTCATATTTATAACTTCACGCCTCCCCAAATGCAAATGCAAATGGCGCCCAAACTCCACTCAAATTCCCTTTTATTTTGCTTCATGTCTCCACCAACATGGCGCCCACTTTCCTCTTCCTAGGCAAGTTCGAACTTTGCCTTATGGTGGCGTTTTTTGCAATATAAAAAACATAAAACAAGAGATGTTTTATCCTCCCCATTTGCCACCAAAAAATACGCCTTTTGACTTAGGAAATAATACATGGATATCAATTAATTATTTTTCCATAAGTCATCCTCAATACATTTAATCAGTAAATGCAAATATTTAAATGTTAAACCTTTGATAAAGAAATGATATTTAATTAAATTAATTATGACTCCCATACTGATCATTAACCAAAACCAAGATGAAGCGGAGTAAAGAAGACCATAAAACTGCTGCAGAATCAGGACCCTATCCACTACCAAAAATAGAAATGCTCCATACTGCCACTTACTAAAAATAGTAAGTTATGAATTACTACTCTGGAAAGCATGATCTTCACACCCAGTGACAGAGCATGGAAAGCTCAGTAAGACAACATCATCCAAACAGCCAACCCTTAACTTACTAAAAATAGCAAGTTCTCGCTTCACCAATGTTTGAAACCCTACTTCTTCATTCCACATAGCCTACGGGTCTCAAGAATAGGCCAATGGACCACTGAAAGCACATCATCGAGAAGGGGACATTACAAACTATTAGTTGGAGTTTGTTTGGGAGCCTTTTTCAACCTCTTCCAATGTGATTTTGAGAATTTCAATGCTCATCATCCATGCCCTTGCAAGGAGATTGCATTTATGCAGCTGTTGTCCTACTTCAAGGTTGCTGATTTTGATAAAATCAGATTAGAAGTTGCTATTTATATGTTTTATCAGCTGCAAAATTGAGTATTTGGGACCACTAGACTATTGGAGTGTGTTGGAAAGTGCTTTCTATTATTGATAATAGCTATGGTCGGACTCCTTCAGGGCCGACATAGCAAATGTAAATGTGCAATTGGCCTATCGGCCTTACACATTTAACTTGTTCAATTTATGTACATTGCCGACTTTTATATTGAATCGGTTTGTTAACATAAGATAACTAAATGTATAAGGAGCCGACCCTTGGAAGACATGTTGATTATAATCATTAATGAAGTGTCATGTTGCTTAATAAAGAAGCCGACTCTTGGATGGACGTGTTGGTTGAATGCACACATAATTGGGTATATATGTAGATTGTATCCCTCCCCCAAATGGTATCGAATCAACAAGCAAGCAGATCGTATCTTTTTTTGCAATTCGTTTTCTTCTACAGCAGATCAGCATCTCTCCTTCACATTTAGGCAGATCGTACAGATATCATCTTCTTCAAGGTTGGGTTCTATCTCCAGTAGTTTGATATCTCCTACAGCTAATTGTGATTCTGATATAAGGCAGATCGAACCTATATTTATTACTTGATTCTAGAGTGAATCTTCTTGTTGTATAGCTTCAAAGAGTGAAGCATTTGTAAAAAGTTTTTGTTAATACATTACAAGACATTTGTTGTTGGGTTTTTCACCTTCAAGAGGAAGGTTTTCCCATGGTACATTTTGTGTTATTGTGCTGATCCTAAAACTGAACATGGTATCAGAGCCACGGTGAAAGAAAGATCGTGATCATATTTTCTACAACTTCTAAGTATTCTCTCCTCTCTCTCTCCTTCAAGAAGTATCTACTAAGCCTTGAAAATGGTGAAAGGTCTTAAAGTCGAGGATAGACTTGAAGGCGCATCTAACTTCACGTCATGGAAGTTTAGAGTGCTCATTGCACTTGAAGAAAATGATCTTCAATTTGTGGAGGAAAAGGATTTATCCGAACCTGAAGATCATGAGAAGCTTCAATTTAAGAAAAATGTCGTCAAAGCAAAGAATATATTAATTGACATCTTTGAGAGATATGTTCAAGTCTCAAGACCTTGGAAGGTTTATATGAGATTAACAACACAAGTAGGGCTCTTGCTTTGAGGCAACAACTCCACCAAGTAAAGATGGCAAAAGGAGAATCAGTTATGTCATTCTTCATGAAAATTTCAGAATTGAGAGATCAACTAAGCGCAATTGGAGATCAAGTGATTGATAAAGACCTTGTCATGCTGGCTTTGAATGGCTTTCCTCATTCATAGGATCCATTTATGCAAAGCATAAGTGGAAGATCCAAATTACCTAAGTTTGATCGACTTTGTGCGGATTGCATTCAAGAAGAATCAAGATTGGTGACTAGGGGAATTATCAAAAGTTCTCAAAACGAAGATACTCATGTTCTTGCCACTCAATCTACCAAGAAAGGAAAGAATTGGAAGAAGGGCAACTTCAAAAGGAATAGAGATTAGAAATCAGATTCTGCACCTGATCCAAAGAAGAAGAATGATCTCTCTCGCATCTAGTGCTTTAGATGTGACAAGTTTGGTCACTATGCAAGGGATTGTTTGACAAGACCTAAGCATCAAGGGGCAAATGTCAATGAAGTTTCATCTTAGAAGGAGGCAGAAGATAACTTCAATGGTTTTCTTTTCATATTAGCATTGTCCAGCAATGTTCCTACAGACAATGATACTTGGTTGATTGATAGTGGAGCCTCTAGACACATCACCGACTATCGAGAGAATCTTTCAGATTTGGTGGAGAAGGAGTCTAATCTTCAAGTGATCATTGGAGATGATACACGCTATTCAGTAAGAGGATTTGGTGCTATATCTCTAAACCTAGAATCTGGAGTCTCACTTCACCTAAGTAATGTTTTGTTTGTGTCGGGGATCAAGAGAAACCTTGTGTCTATTTCAGCCTTGGAGGATAAGGGCTATCAAATTGCATTTTCTGAAGGAAGAGTTCTAGCATGGCCAAAGAACTCCAGCATCAAGACTTCTCGTGTGATCGGAAATCAACATGAGAGTTTGTATCGGAAATCAACATGAGAGTTTGTATAAGCTTTCCACTCTTCTAGTCCAAGCTCTTCTTCATGATTCTTCCAGTTCCAGCGAACTTTGGCATAGAAGACTTGGGCATCTTCATTTCGGGGCTCTTCCATCACTAGAAAAGATGGTGAAAGGTATTCCTAAACTTAATCATGTACATGATGGTACTTGTAAAGGTTGTGCTATGGGTAAAAATACTAAGAGTCCTTTTCATTGTAGTGAAAGTAGGTCTAAAAAAATTCTAGATCTTGTACATTTAGATTTATGTGGTCCAATGTCAAATTCATTGCTAAGTGGATTTTTGTATTATGTAACTTTCATAGATGACTACTCTAGGAAAACTTGGATTTATTTCTTAAGGTCTAAAGAGTCTGATGAAGTCCTAGGTAGGTTTAAAGGGTTTAAAGCTCAAGTAGAAAATTTATCCGGAAAGAGAATTAAAGTTTTAAGGTCTGATAATGGAGGTGAGTACACCTCGGGTAGCTTTCGTAATTTCTGTATTGAGGCAGGGATCAAGAGGGAGTTTTGTGTCCCTTACAACCCTCAATAAAATGGGGTTACAGAAAGAAAGAACAAATCCATTGTTGAAGCTGAAAAAGCTATGATTCATGATCAAGACCTTCAAACTTTTCTATGGGTAGAAGCATCTAGAACAACAGTATATGTTCAGAACAGATGTCCTCACCAAATACTACAAAATATGACTTCTGAAGAAGCCTTTTCAGGGACTAAGCCTGATATCAGTCACCTGAGAATCTTTGGTTGCCCTGTGTATGTTCATATTCCCAAGGACAAGAGGACCAAGTTGGAACCCTCTGGCAAGAGAGGGATATTTGTGGGCTACAGTGAAACCTCCAAAGCCTACCGCATTTACATTCTTGGTCAGAAGCAAATAGAAGTAAGCAGGGATGTCACATTTGAAGAAGATGTTGCATTCAGAAAATCAAAGGGTTCTTGCATGGAGCTAGATGATGAAAATCATGAGACTCCTGAAGACATGAATGTTGATCATGCTCCTGAGATTTAGAGGGAGTCTACAAAACCTGAAGTGAATGATGATCCAATTGAACCTCGAGATATTGTTGTGACTCGAAAGAGACCTCTTTGGGCAAGAAACACTATGCAGGAGGCATAACAGTCTGCAGTTCCTAGAAGCAAATTCAGAGAAAGTAAAAGACCACAAAGATTCTCTAGCTATGTTGCATTGATGTGTAATCTTATTGAGATTGAACCTTCCAGCGTTGATGAAGCCTCAAAACAGCAAGTATGGAAAGATGCAATGGATGAAGAGTATCAATCCATTATCAAGAATGATGTGTGGGATATTGTTTCTAGACTTGAGGGGAAGTTCGTTGTATCTTCCAAGTGGCTGTACAAGATTAAGCATGCAGCTGATGGAAGAATTGAAAAGTACAAGGCTAGATTTGTGGCTTGTGGGTTCTCTCAGAAAGAGGGAATAGACTATGAAGAAACCTCCTATTGCTCACTATACTTCCATCAGGACCATCATTGCCATTGCAGCAACTAAGGGATGGAAGTTACATCAGATGGATGTGAAGACAACTTTTCTCAATGGTGTGATTGAGGAAGAGGTGTACATCGAGCAACCTGAGGGGTTCGTGATTCATGGGAAAGAGTCTCAGATATGTAAATTGAAGAAAGCTTTATATGGTCTTAAGCAGACACCTTGTGCTTGGTATGAGAGAATTGACAGATACTTAGTGGGTTTGGATTTCTGCAAGAATGATGCTGATCCGAACCTCTACTTCAAGGTATTCAATGGTGATATGTTGATCTTGGTACTTTATGTTGATGACCTATTTGTTACTGGAAAAGATCATCTCATTCATAGATGTAAGAAGGAGTTGACTTCAGAATTCGAGATGGACTTAGGACTCATGCACTTCTTTCTAGGTTTGGAAGTTTGGCAGAGGGTCAATGAGATTATCCCAAGTCAAGGAAAATACACCATTGATAGCTTGAAGAGATTTGGAATGATAGATTGCAAATCTATGTCCACACCGATGGAAACTAACTTGAAGAAATTGAGTGAAGCTGTAGCTAGTTCAGATCTTGTGGATCCTACTATGTACACACAGTTGATTGGATCCTTGATGTATCTTGTCAACACTAGACCAGATATTTGTTATGCCGTGAGTGCACTGAGTCAATTCATGTGTGAACCGAGATAGATACATCTAGTTGCTTCCAAGCATATTTTGAGATACTTGCATGGCAAAATTGGATATGGCTTGAAATACTCTTCCAGTGTGGACTTGAATTTAGAAGGCTATTCTGATTCTGATTGGGTAGGGAGTGTTACTGATCAGAAGAGCACCTCTGGTTGTTGCTTCAGTTTGGGATCTGCTATGATTTCCTAGTGTAGCAGGAAGCAGTCTCCAGTGGCATTGAGCACCGCAGAGGCAAAATACATTGCAGCATGTGTGGCTACTCGTGAAGTAGTGTGGCTTCGAAAGCTCCTTGCAGGATTGTTTGGACAATTGTTGGAGCCTACTACCATTCATTTTGATAACCAAAGCTGTGTGAAGCTTTCAGTCAATCCAGTGTTCCATGACAGAACAAAGCATGTTGAGATATGGTACAAAGGAATGCTGTTCAATTGAGATACATTTGTACTGAGAAGCAGATGGTTGACATTCTCACCAAGCCTCTTGTAAAAGTGAAGTTTGTGCATTTTCGAGACAAGCTTGGAGTTGTGGAGAATGAAGCCCTTGCTGAGAGGGAGTCTCAGCATCAGTGATTACTTGATATGTATTATAATGCATTCTTCTCCGTGAGAGAGAAGTTTGAGGTGCAAGCCCTTGTTAATGCATTCTTCTCTGTGAGAGAAGTTTGAGGTGTAAGCCCTTGTTCCACCCTCTGCGAGTAGGTATGGTGGATGTCATGTGAGAGACTCCATGACTTGGCACTTGTGTTTATTCACCCTCTGGGAGTAGCCATGGTGAATGTCATGCTAAGATGACGACATCGCATTTCAATGATGGGCACTTGTGTTTATTTGATTTCCTTTCATGGGAGTAGCCATGATGGACCCACCCTCTGGGAGTAGCCATGGTGGTTGTGTCCATTCGTATTTCCATTCATGGGTGTAGCCATGATGGATCTACCCTTTGGGAGTAGCCATGGTGGATGTCACTATGTGACTTAGATATCGAGAAGGATTCCTCCCTAGCTAAGAGGGAGTGTTAATGATAATAGCTATGGTCGGACTCCTTCAGGTTCGACATAGCAAATGTAAATGTGCAATTGGCCTATCGGCCTTACACATTTAACTTGTTCGATTTATGTACATTGCCGACTTTTATATTGAATTGGTTTGTTAACATAAGATAACTAATTGAATAAGGAGCCGACCCTTGGAAGATGTGTTGATTATAATCATTAATGAAGAGTCATGTTGCTTAATAAAGAATCCGACTCTTGGATGGACGTGTTGGTTGAATGCACACATAATTGGGTATATATGTAGATTGTATCCCTCCTCCAAATGGTATCGAATCAACAAGCAATCAGATCGTATCTCTTCTGCAGTTCGTTTTCTTCTACAGCAGATTGGCATCTCTCCTTCACATTCAGGCAGATCGTATAGATATCATCTTCTTCAAGATTGGGTTCTATCTCCAGCAGTTTGATATCTCCTACAGCTAATTGTGATTCTGATATATGGCAGATCGAACCTATAATTATTACTTGATTCTAGAGTGAATCTTCTTGTTGTATAGCTTCAAAGAGTGAAGCATTTGTAAAGACATTTTGTTAATACATTACAAGACATTTGTTGCTGGGTTTTTCACCTTCAGGAGGAAGGTTTTCCCAGGGTACATTCTGTGTTATTGTGCTTGAATTATTGCTTATCTAATCTGATCCTAAAACTTAACACTTTCAGTCAGAAAAATTGAATACTACAGTCTTCATAAGTTTGTTTGGGGTTCAAAATCAAGTGACTTATGACTGTAATAATTTGTTTTCATCTTGCATACAAGCTGATTTGTGCTCTTTCACGGAGGAACAATTCAGATTTATTCCTATGACATTAATTTTGAGATGGATGACTTGTTGAGTTATGCTCATTCTCTCACCTCCAAATAATTTGATGATAAAATGATTTGGGATCCAAAAATTTGTGAGATTAGTAGATTGCTTCATAGAGAAACCGATAATGCTAGTTTAGAAATATTCAGTTGCATCAATGTAGAGCTGCGAAATCACAAGGAAACATTCTTCAAACTTATTTGGAATCTTGGAATTTCTTTGGGTCTATCCGAGATCAATCAAGATTTAGTTGTGATTGCTTGAGGACAATCAATCTTGGGGAGGGAGGACTCTAATGTCCCCTTTTGGCACTTAGCCAATTTCCAAGTTTTCTGGAGGCTAATTGGTTAGCTAGGGATAACTCCAACATTCTTGGAGAAGCATTTGATTAGTCTTGTAGATAAATTGTTCTTGGGTTTGAGTTTAGTTGGTTAGATGGAGCCGTTTGATGCTTTTGGAATTGATTTCTGACATTTTGGATGCTCTCCAAACTTCTTGGAGGAGCAGGATATTTTTAGAACGTCACCCCAGTTGCTTGCGATCATCGTCCCTAGTCTTCAATATCACTTTGGTATGATAAAAAATTGCAAAATTATATCATTTGGGTGCTTTCTGCAATTTCAATATACTATTGAGTTAAATAATTAACATTTCACTTAAGTTGTCTAATTTTGGAAATATTAAAAGGGACAACTAAGTGTAATAGCTCATTTTAAAGATGTTGAAAATCTATTTCTAATGGACACCTTGAAAAAGTGACTTTATTCATAAGAAAATATTATTCCTCAAAAAGGTGAAAAGTGCTTCGTAAAGTTAATTATTTATTTTTTAAAAAGAGTTTTGGAGCAAATAAGGAAAAAAAGTAATATCTTGTTGCTTCAAAAAGTTATAAAAGGAGGTTGAGAGCTCACTATTGGGGTGGTTGATAAATATGATTTTGCTTTTGCATTTTGGAGAGAACTTGTGTTCTTCTGCAAAAACCTTGAGGACGAAACCTTCTTGAGTTTGCTAGTTTCAGTGGTGAAAGATCCCCCTTGGCTGGTTGATGGTGGATTCACTTTAGAAAAATCACATTGGAATTCAATGGAGTTTGTTGTTATCTACAGAGACTTTGAAGTTTGCTGATATATGTTGAAGTTTTGGTTTGATTAATGCGTTGAGGCTTTGACAGACATTTTGAATGTTCCTTGGAAGGTGCATGGAAAAGTTGTTCAATTAAAAGTAGTTGCTTCCAATTATTGTTGAGCTTGTTGTTTGGGCAATTGAAGGTGTTCATTGTTTCCGACTCGTACCTGTACCTTGCATGTGGGAGTGATTTATGCCTTGCTTGGCCATTGAGTTTGAAGATGTTGATTAATTTCATAATTTGTCCTAGCTGCCAATATTGATAACCATTCTAGTATGGACATGGAGGTTCTGCATAGTTTTTCATTGACTTGTTGCTGGTATTATATGGCCAGGTACAGGCTGTACCACCTGTTGACTAGGTGTGAGCTTTTGGGCTTACCCCTTCTTACTTGGGTTTTGGTTGCTGATAGGTGGCGATATGAGTGTATGTTTCTGACGGACATGGTTAGGAGGTGTTATTTGATAGTTTGGAGGGTGTTTGATGGTTCATCATGGCTGTTCTGACCATCAACAACTGTATATCAGACCCTGCAACAACATTTCTTGTCATTACTGTCATGTCAATACACATAAAACAGTCAATCTGGTAAGTTTCAAACCTGGATTTTGTCATTTCAGTCCACCTGGGTATGTTTGGCAAGTTGCTGGAGACGATAATGCTTTTAACAGCTTGGGAAGAAGTTCTGGATCAGTTTGGGATGGTCACTTGGTGTTTTTAGAGGCTGTCTTGACTTGCAAAACACGAATACTAGAACTGCAACAGTTATATTCCTGACCTTCTATCACTCAGGGAAACATATGGGACTTGCCTACTTCCATATCAGAGAGTCTTGAAAGGCATGGAGTTGATATATTTGGAGGGATCCATTTTAAATTCTTTGGGGGTGAGTTATCAAATTTGGAGGCTCGCTTGGTGAATTCAATCACTATTCTGCTTGTGGCAGCATACCTTTTGTTCATTTCAGATTTGCAAGATTCGTTGTTAACACACCCAAGGTATTTCCTTGTTGGACATTGGCTGTGTTGACTTATTTTGCATTTTGACAACAGTTTGGGATTGTAATAGCAGATTGCTCAATGTCAATTCTTATTAACAGTTAATATGCATTGATGGCATGTTTATATTGATCTGTCAATCTTTATAACATCAAAGATATTGTTGTGTCATGTTTCAATGTTCAGATTCATCGTGTTTGGCAAAATTAAAAAAAAATTGGGGTGGTTATTACAGGGGATGACAAGTGGAAAGATCTTGTGAACTTAGGAGATTTGAAGGAAAATGGACAACCTCTTAACTTCCTAGGATTGACATAATTCTATCTTTAACTAAGATACAAACTAATCGACTCAAGCTTATGTGTACCACATAATATGTGTCTTCTCACGAGCTTGCGTCCTTTCATGGTGTTGCCCATATTTGGGTTTGATGGTGCCTTGGCTTGTATTCCTTTCCCAAATTTCTATTGAATGGATATCATATGCTACAGCCTACAACATATAGAACAAGTACTAACAATCTTCAAGCCCTATTTGTGTTGAAGGTTCCAAAGACAAAGCTATGAACATGGTAAAAAACAGTTCCTTATGGGAGATTTTGGTTATTCCATGTAAAATTTGAGTGTGGAATTGTCAATTTTTTATGTGTAGAACAAGCTACAAATGATATGCAGGTATGCGTATATGTATTGTTAAACATACATATAGATAGAGACAATGTGTCTATGCAAAAAATTCTAGTCTTTAAGATTTCTTTTAAACTTTTCCTAAGGCTCTAGGGGCTGTAGTATGGTTCTAAGAAGCCTCTGTTTGATCTACATATTTTTTCTTTTTCTGTATCTACAATATATGAAGTTAAAATAACATTTCTGCATTGAAGCTCATATAATTGAGCAGTTTATACAAAATGCATTGGAAGTTGAACAAATTAGCTGGTGGATCTGGTGTGTTCTGTGATCTTCTCTGAATTGCATCTAACAGTCTGACGAGGATTTGGAGGAGCTTCATTCTCTTGTCCATATCAATTACTTGTTGATAATTGCATTAAAATACATAACTTTTTAAAATTTCACAATCAGGATTTACTATCATGCACCTATATCTAATCTTACTTGTATAACTATAAATATCCTTGCTTCTACAATTGGTTTCATTCATTAGCCTTTAGACATTACCTGATCCAGGGCTTCTAAATTTGTATTTTTCCAAAATTTGATGCAGAACTTTCAAGAACCTTGACCATGAGAAGGCAGTCAACCTTTGTAAAATACCATACAGAAGGTTCTTGGAGTAGAAACCGATTCTTTGTCTGGATGGTATGCTATCAATCATTGTATTCTTGCAAACTCATTTCACTCTTCAGTTTGTAATATTTATGTTCTTGTTTCTGAAAGGTATAAGGTATCTATAGTATTTCATTCCGGAAGATGTTGACTGACATTACAAAATGTGCAACACATTTTCTTCTCTTCATGAAAAGTACTTATGCTATGGCCCTACAGTATCTTTTGACTACCATATTGCTTTGGAGATATTTCAAACTATGTCTTTACCGATTATCCTTTTTTTACATTAATTTGAACTTGAACGTGAGCCGAGATGGTGAAATCAATCTAAGGTAGAAAATCAAAAGAAATATGTCACTCTAGTGAACAACTCTGCTTCTATTGGCCTAGATGAGCTTGACGTTTTTGTTCTATAATGGAGCCTAACATTTATGTGGCTGCTTAACACCTAAGCTTGATAAGGCTAGCTAAGGCGAATAATTTTGCTTGTTAATAAGAGTTGGGCTTCCCATCCCTTCCCATCTTAATCAGTAATGGTTATTCAAATGGTCCAAACTTTAAGAGCCTATAACATTTAATCGTACTTGGTGTTGTGGAGATTACAACAGTGCTCTAATTTAGTATTATTTAGCTAGATGTATTGTTCTTTGACTCTCCCTTCTAACTGAATTGCTTATCTAATGCAACTTATGTAATCGCATCTATATCTACACTATAGAGGTTGGTAAGGGTAGTTATATTTCATATAATACAACATAATTTCTCTCACATTTTAATGACTGATTATCATACTCGTGTTTATATGTGGCATTGTAGGTGTGTTTTGTTCGACAATTTGGTGAATCTGTTTCAAAGGCTGATTACTTAGCTTTGAGAATGGGGTTTGTTACAGTGAGTACTTTTATAAGCTAAATTTTAACCACCATAAATTTAGGCTATTTCCTTCATAACTAATTGAGAAATCATTGATTTTGGAAGGTTTGATTAGATATTCATTATTTTTCTCATTGACTATTTTAATCTTTAAAGGTGTTAAATATCCTGAAAATTTTCTGTGTTGTTTAGAACAATCTAAGGTCTCTAACAGTATGTGAAGACCATTTTTAGTCCAGGAAATTAGATTACTTGTTTTTACATTTCTAGTCATATGTTGTACATAATGTATCTCTATTTTAGGGCCTCAAAATACAGAGAAATGTAGTTGGTAACTAGGAATCTAAATATTCCCCCTTCCTTAAAATGGCCGTTTTGTAAGGTGGCAAATGCATAGTGGATATATCTATTATAAAGAGTATCCCACCATTCGTGCATCTATCATGTTGGGTTGCTCCCAATAACACAAAACTAACCTATTCTGCACAATATGTACTTGCTACTCATAATCTTTATAGTGTATTTTTTTGGGATGATTTAAAGTATGCAATACGAACAAACTAAACAAAGCCTTTTTTCTTCTTCTTAATCTAGAGCACAAGACAATTTAGCATAGACGAGATTTTTGTGTTCTTTGATTGAAAGAAATCCTTACAACTACATGCTGGCATTGTTTAGCTAAATGCAAAGACTAAACAATGCGGGTACACATATAGATTGAATAAGTGAAAACACAAATGCTTGGAATGGTGCAAACCCACGATCTCCAATTTTGATTTACTTACAAACTAAACTTGAAATTTTGATAGAAGCTATTTAATTTAGTGAAACATAATGAATTTCATTGAGTGAATAATTTTTTTTGGGTAACAATAACAGTCAATGAATGTTAATTTTAGCATAGATATGAGAATTACCATTACCCAACTAAGTGCAAAAATACACTTACTTAGACTGTTTATAGAGCAATGCATGAAATAAATTTACTGAACTTCAACTCTAGCTACAACTACTTGGGTGACATGCAAGCTTTATCACGAATTATCTTGTCCCCTAAAATTAAAATTTTACTTATGCAACTAGTTAAATTGATGACTTCCAGTTCCTTAAGCTTGAATGGTCCAGCCTATAATAGTGCCAACTTTACACACTTTTAATATTTCAAACACTAAATATTGGCACCTTTCCTTGCATGATTGTCTCAACCTTTGTAATTATTAGAAGGTCAAAGTGAAGTTTAGATAGTAAGTCGGCCACCTTGCAAGAAGAAAAATTTCCTTTATATATGCTAACTTTCTTCTGCACTATTTTAACTTTTATGTCTCCTATCTATATTTATCCATTTCCACATAAGTGCTCTTTTAAAAAATTTCTGTAGCTGCCACCATACATAGCAATTCTCACATAGGTGCAATATTTGTATTCTGGTCACCACTTTTAAATACTTATGAAAAGTGCACTCGCTTTGTCTTATGTAGCTCTTTAAATCTTTTTTCTTTTTATTAAATGAAAAAAGAAATTTTTTTCTCTCCATGGTGCTTATGAAAAGTGCACTCGCTTTGTCTTATATAGCTCTTTAAATCTTTTTTCTTTTTATTAAATAAAAAAAGAAAAACTTTTCTCTCCATGGTGCGATTATCCTTATGCTATCTGCCAATATGAATTCATTTTATTTCTTTACAAATATAAAATATTTTTCCTTACCCTAGAAACTATTTTCAGAGAAGATGATTCTTCCTGCTCTCTAACCATTCGATGTTTAGGAGCTACCCAACCTATACCATTTTATTTTATTATTTTTCATGTTTTTCTTAACTGTTATAGTATTACTTAGTCTAGACTCTAACATGACTACTTGTGTGGTAACCTGATACGACTATATTTGTTGGGTGTGATTCTTAGTGAATATACGAGGGAAGCCTATACATACATTGTAAAAATCCTTACAATGTTATTTAATGTTCCCACTATCTAACTATTTTCATTTGGTTAATTTCTATCTACCTTTTGTAGTTGTTATAACTTTCCATCTACTTTTTAATTCAGTGTCATCTACCCATTTTAGCTGTTCTAACTTTTAGCTGTCATGTGCTTTATATCTAGCTACCCATACATATGTTTTTTTATTTATTTCTATAAGTCCATTTGCAAGTGAACTATAGTTAGCTTTCTAAATACTTTGTATGCCCTCATCAAACCCCATTGCAACTTTCCACAGCATTAGCACTTGCAAGTGTTCTGTGATTTAAATGCACCTTTCTGTTGTTTGGCAATGCTTTTCCTTCGTTGCTTGTTGCAAAGGAATGCAGATAGATCCTACCTTCATTGAACATCTTGTTATTTTACTCATCCTGCAAGAGCAATCCCAACCTATCTAATTTTAAGAGGTAGAGCTCTTGAATATAAGTTGAAAACTGTTATGGATGCTTGAGAAGACCAAGGATATTATCATATCCATGGAAAAGAACTATTTATGCATGAATTAAATGTAAATCAATCATATCCTGTATACAACTAAATTTCCTTAAGTAGCACAACTTGTTCGACCTGAACAGTTGCTATTATACTTAACCATCCTGCAATATTTACAGCACGTGCTAGATGATTACTTAGCAATGCTGATATGTCTGTGAATGTGGAACCAATATACAAAATGGGGATTAATTTTTAACAAAGCAACATATGATTCAGTATTACTGATTTATGTATACTAAACAGTCAACACTACCAAGGTTTAATGGGGATTAACTTTTAACAAAACAACATATGGGTTCAGTATTACTAATTTATGTATACTCAGCAGTCAACACTACCAAGGTTCAGAAGCATATAATACCTGTTCACTTTGTTCAACGGTCTTTGAACCTACACTGTTAGTAAGGGTGAAATTTTAGTCTCAAAAGGTGTCACTAGTGGAGATTTATGTTGTAAATTTGAAATATCTTCAATCACTAGATTTGACAGTGGTTAAAATCATTAAACAATCATTGAAATGCCCAAGGGAGCAGCTGATGTTATGCCTTGACAATCTAGTGTGCATTTAGATATACAACTCCATTTACTAGGTTGGAATGAGCTTCTTGCACTATCATTCAACTCTTGAAATGAACATTTCGGCTTACAAAGATGAACAATTGGCTAATCATTCTGTCTAGCACATTATTTTTTGCTTTGCATCAAGATCCAGATTACATATTTTAGGCTACTTTCAATAGCTTAACTGAGAGCTTACTGGCTGAAATGCATTATAAGATCTTCCCAAGCTTTGGCAGGTGAAATTGTTAGTTATTATTCTTACTGTAGAGTGACTACGATGTTAAAATTTATCAGCTAGTGTCCATGATGTGCCCCAAATTTAGTTCTTTCTTCCTGTCAAGTAATCATTTTTTTTTTGGTGCAGAATCACAACTTGCCATTTAAATATGATTTCCATAGCTATATGATACGTTCTGTGGAAGATGAATTCAAGCAGATTGTTGGTATCAGGTACCCTATTGAATATCTCTTTCAATATTGGAGAAGCTCCAAACTATCTTGATGTTTACTTAATTGAGTGATATAGAACAATAGCTACCCTGAATGAACTTTATTTCAAAGTGTATTCTGTAACTTTAAAAATAAATCTTTTGGATTAAATAAGTCATTCCTTACAAGTGAATGCCTATTCTTACATATTTATAAATATATCTTCTATATTAGAATGTTGATTCCCTGTAAATGAATGAATGAATTTCCAAATATGGAAACACTATCTGCACCTAAATATTCATCGACTTGACAGCATTTTGTTGATCTCAATTTGACAGCGCACCTCTCTGGGGTTTTGTGATTGCTTTTATGCTATTTAATGTAAAGGGTGAGTCTTTCTATGTTTTCAAATTTAAAATTTAGGCTTTCAATCCAATACTAAGGAATTTGTATATACATATTTATTGCTATGATACTTTAGGTGAGTGCCAAATATATATAGTGGCACAAATATGATTCCAAGCTGTCCCAGAATAAATAGATAAACAAAAATTGACTATTGCATTTAAATTATTCTTCTCATTATCGTTTGAATATAGTTTGATATGACCTTTTATATGTGCAGGAACCAATCTATACTTTTGGATAGCCTTTATCCCTATTGTTGTAAGTTTGCATGCTATACCTGCAGTCTGTTCTCCGGCTATCACTAATAAATTTCAATCTGAAAAGTGTTTTAATTTGATTGTTATATGAATAATGGAAAATTAGTAATGGAAAAATTATATCTAAATATCAAGAGTTAGAATAGTAGCATTAAATGAGAATTTTGACCATCTTGCTCCTGCTTTATGCACTCAGTTTTTGAGGCTTATCAAATATAGCATATCTTTCAGAAGTACAAGGAAGCAGGTTGTTTTATATTGCTTCTTGATGGCATTTCTTTTTTTCCCACATATTCTGTGTCTATTGTAGCTTGTCCTTATTGTGGGGGCAAAGCTGCAGCATGTTATTGCAACGCTTGCACTAGAGAATGTTACTGGAAGTGGACATTTAACTGGTTCGAAGATCAAGCCACGGGATGAATTGTTTTGGTTTAACAAGCCAGAGTTGCTTCTTTCTCTGATACATTTCATCCTTTTCCAGGTATACAATACTACAAAATGTTTTTGTCTGTTCTCTTAGTACTTGAAATTAAGTGGCATTGAATTGGGTTGGGATAACAGTGTGTGCTCTTTGGTGTATGATTTTGCAGAATGCATTTGAGCTGGCTTCATTCTTTTGGTTTTGGGTATGGACTAGAATATACATTTCTATAGTAGTTCTTGGTTTTATATTATATATTTCCATAGATTTTTCTACACCATCTATTGAAAAATTCTTTTAAGGTATCCATGTAGTCGCTTTTAATTTTTAATGTCTTTAACCAATGCAGTGGCAATTTGGATATAATTCTTGTTATCTTAAGAATCACAAGCTTGTCTATGTACGTCTGGTTTTGGGGTATGAAATTAATTATTTAAATGCTTCTTTCCAAGATTTGCTTTGGGTCCTTTGAACTTAGCTTACATCTATTGTTTTAATGAACAGCTTTGCAGGGCAGTTCCTTTGTAGCTTCAGTACTCTACCACTTCATGCACTTGTTTCTCAGGTAATCTACACACGCTAGTTGCCCTTTTAGGTTTTTCAAGAGGCCTTCAGGTTGCTTTTGCAGACATACAAATGAAAAGAAATTCCTTTTTTGGGGGGAACATTTATTGGTTTCCTCTACTAAAAATGTAATCGGTAGGTGTATTGAATCGGTTCTGGAGGAGTTGAGGTAGAAAAGAAACCTAGGAAGAAAATAAGTGATGCATGCATGTCTTAGGCACATCTCCAAAATGATGAAAATTGTAATTACCCTTTCCATGACCCATTGGAAGGGGTCAAGAAACAGTTCTAAATTCTGATAGTTTACTTTCTGTGCAGTCAAGCACATAATTTGCTGCAGTAAATTGGATATGATAATTTCTAGTTATAGTATAACTAATCATTTCAATTATAATGATGAATTACATTTATTTATTAGAAGTTACTTCTTTTAGGGTTTCCTAACACACACAGTTTGTAACAGATGGGAACAAATTTCAAAGCAGCATTGCTACCACCAAGAGTAAGAGAAACTATACATGGTTGGGGTAAAGAGGCAAAGAGAAGACGAAGACGAGGCACTGTAACAGATGAATCGTATACAAGAACTACTGTTGGTTCAAGTGAAGATACTTATACAGTAAATCATGATGAAATCTATGGAGATAGGTTTAGTCTGAGTCACAATAGCCACCAGAATGGCCATATTGGTACCAACAATTCAATCGAGATTGAACTACAAACTGAGACTCATACTTCTGTTAGCCCTTATTCAGATTCACATATCCACACAGTGACTCAACAAAGGAGTTTGTCTCTATTACCTTCTCAATCACATGAACCAAGATATGATGCTATCAACTTAGCAAGATCATTCACACAGCCAGTATCAAGGCAATAGATGTGCTCAAACTTCAATTGTCTGTACAGTAGAGATCAAACATTAAAGAATTGAAGGCTTCTGTTGATGTCTTGATATATGCTTACAATATTGTCTGAAAGAGGAAAAGATTGCACAGAAGTTTCATATAGATGGATTTCTCTTGTGAATGAGATATGGAATAACATATTCTTGTGTATATTAGTAATACCAATTTGTCTATTCACACCAGGAAGACAAAGCAGAATGTTGCATTACTATTATTCAAATATAATTGCATCAAAGCATTCGTTACTGAAAGGTTGAAGGTAAGCTTAGTCAAAACCATGTATGTGTAATCTCCACATGTTATTTGAAATATCATTTTTGCAGTGGAGGATCTTGTTTAACTTCCCTATATAAAAAGGAGGGTTCCTGGTTCTGTTAATATGTAATGCCATTTTGTGGAAAGGAATTTGTTATCGTATCGTTTTCATAACTGAAACATTTAATGCAAGGCAGTCATCAAGGTCATGTGCCAATTTACAAGCATCAATAATCCATTGCTTTGAATTCTCTTGTTTTTGCTAGGATGCATTCTGAATTTTTGCTTATTGTCATACAAAAAATCATAATTGGCATGCCTATTTTTGTTTATACATGAAATCATGTCTAGGATTATCTGTGCACCTATACAGATCCAATTATGGGATCAGATACTTTGATTCTACGTGCTCAATTCTTCTATGGACAAAGGCCGTCAGCTTCTAAGATCTTTAAAAATTGGTATAAGAGTCCTTAATGTCCTAAAAGAGCATGGAAATGCACTCGGTGATGAGCAGTCTTAGTTTGGCTTCAAATATAACTTTAAATTAAGGTCAGCTCAAATCAATAGTTTCAGGATTTGCATGAGACTCTTGTTATGCATCGTATTAGGGATACAATTACATTGAAGGCATGAAACATTCGTCATGTAAGCATATGATTGAAATGGTTACGGGTAAATTATATTTTACCTGCAAATTTTGTTGCCACTCTGAATCAGAAAATGGTGAATGTCATTTAAAAATCAGAACTTATGCTGGACTAGGTGAAAATGGTAAAATAGGTTAACCGGCTGGCCTTTGGATAGTTTCTTTTGTTTCCAGTAGTCAAGGAATACGATCAGCTTTTTACTACACGGGTGAAATGCAAAGTGGTATATGTTTGTGAGTGCCTAAATGACAGATCCTGTTGGTGGTAGTGTACAATCTGGAAGTTGATTGATGCCGCCCACAATTCATGTTTGTATTTCATCTTGTTGATTTTGGATAAAGATGGGAAGAATTAGAATGGATCAAGTAGCGATTTACAGGAAGGTGGGATGGTGATGTAGGATCTTAGTGATTTTGCGTGTGATGTGTAAAGTGGAATTCGATTGCCATTGACACTGATGCATTTTAACACGTGCAAATCAACCTAGTCATTTAGGATGTTATATGAACAAAACAATGAGATGAGAGAATGAATGAATAAATTTTAATGACGGTCATAAGACCAAGTGGGGGCCAAAAGCTACAGAATTAACACATTTTCAGATTTTTTTGTCATCTCAGCTTTTCTATTATGAATCTTGACCAGAAGGGCTGACTTCCTAGGCTTTATATTTTTGAGGAATGTTGAAGAATAGACAATAATTACAAGAGGTATAATGATGATAGTTATAGAGGCTGACTTCCTAGGCTTTATATTTTTGAAGAATGTTGAAGAATAGACAATAATTACAAGAGGTATAATGATGATAGTTATAGAGGACTACTAAATATAAGAAAATAAACAAGGATAAAACACACAGATTCTAATGTAATTATGAAACCTTTACCTTGTTTTATTCTTTTCTCCTTGATTGAGTTAAAATAGAGTGCACCCAATGTTTTCTTTGATTTGCTTTTTGTGATGTGTTGATGGTGGAATGTGGTTGCTTAGTAAACTAGTAGGATGATGTTTGGATTAGGATGAATGGATCAAGACAATGGTAGCATTAGGATACAATGAAGGTGGATTGTTAGAAAATGGAACATGTAGTTAGGATATGGAGAGATGATCAAATGGAAGTGAAATACTCCAATTTATGTATTTTTCATGAGGAAAATCAAGGGCCAAGTCACAAGATACATTGGTTAAAGGGCTAGGATTCAATGAAGATGGAAACATAGATTGAAGGCTTAGCCATGTGACAAGTGTCACAATAAGAATAGAGGTGTAAGACCTAGGTGTGTGAGCATACCATGAGTAAGAAATAGGGTGGCTTATGAAAAATAAGTTGAAAAGGTCGGGTGGCTACTTTATGATGTGCAATAGGTAGGGTGACTATATGCGTGAGGAGTATTCTCACTTGTGTGAGCGAAGGTTAGGGTATGTAGGTGTTGTTTTGTAAACACACACACCCCATTACAAATGGGGACCCCAACTTTTCACTTCTTAGCTTAGTCGTTTTTGTTTAGTTGTCCTAGGTTCGTAGCCCTAGGTTTGCTCAAGATTAACCTTGACCGTGATTGAGAGACTGATGGAAACACGAAGTTTCAAACCTCAGTTATATCGCTCCATCCTAAGAATTACAATCTCCCAATGAGGCTGACCTAGGCAATAATAATATGCTTGCATTTGCAATTTGAAATTTAAAATGACATTTGTCAAGTCTGTCGGGCATGATGTCCTTTGGAGGTTTTTTTTTATTGTTTCATAATTCAAGTCGGCCTCTCTCTCACCCTTACATGCTAGCATTTGCAAATATATTTAAACAAGTTGAGCGCTCCACATTTTACAACAATGTTGAAATCAGACCTCTGATTGCATTGTTGAGTGGATTTTTTTTGCCTTGGACCTGCATTGTCCAACGAGTATTTAGGGTATGCTTTCATTCTAGGGTGGGAATTAGACCCGCCTCTTCACAAATTCAGAGATTTTGGGTGATTTGGAACAGAGCTCTTATAGTAATTCGGAATTTTCAGGTGGTCAAGAACATAACTCTTACATTAATTTAGAATTTTTTGGTGGTCAAGAACAAAATTTTCATCAATTTTGATTCAACATTCTAATTTTTTTTTTTTTTTAGCACACAAAAAATTCACACTAAGGGGCTCTGAATCTGATTTTTGGAGTGAATAACTTTTCAAAGTGAAAATCTAAGTTATTTAAAAACAATGTACCCCCCCTCCTTGGTGGAAATTCCAAGTGTGAATGCACTGCATACGCATTGCTTGGGTAGAAAGTGTGTGAAAGAACAAAGCACCAAAGTGCTGGACGAAGACTTGGCTAGTGTAAGAACTCAAGGACCCTATGCAAGTGGAAAATTATATTGTGAGAGAACTCAGGGACCCAATGCCTAGCAGATTTTTCACTTGTGCAAGAATTCATGAACGACTTGCGTAAAGATTTCAATTTGAAATTCATTCATAAAACCTCTCACCCAATTTGGAACTCCTCATCTTTTCTTGATATTTTCTTACATTTTTCAAGATTTTAATCCATACTACTTGTGAAGAACAAATTTCCTCAATTTTCTCTCCTGTCAAGGTCGGAGAATCCAACCTTGACAAAAAAATTTCCCTGTCTTGATGTTGGATTTCCATTATTTTTCCTAGACAACATTGACAACTTTTATTGCACTTTGATAACTTTGACAACATTTTACAACTTTTTGCACTCTATGCCTTGACAACTATTTTGACAACATTTCTTGTTTTGTCTAGTGAAATTTTGTGAATTTCCTCATGATTTTGCTCTACATTCTCAAACTTGAAGTTCACTCCTGGATTTTGAACTTGATGAATTCCTGACTTGATCACAACCTAAGGATAAGACATTGCACTTTAAGAAATTTCAAGGGTTAATCAACTTTTCTCTCACAAACTAACAACACATCACTACCTTCCCCAAAAGGCTAAAAGATCAAAAATATTGCCAAGCTAAAGATGTGGGTGCATTGAATGATGTGCCATCATCTATTCCTTGTAAATTGTGCTATTGAGGCTGTATGTTACATTTCATTGGTCATTTTCCTCAAAAGGATGTGTATTTGAGGACTTGCAATTTTCTCATTGGAGGATATTAAATGTAAGGAGGTGGATGTTGTAACTACCTCACTTTAGGGTTTCATTGAATTAACTTGGCCATTGATTTAGAATGAATACGGGCCCTTCATTTGTAATTGAAAGCCCTATATAAGGCTTGCTCCTATCATTTGTAAAGGTTAATAGTTGATAGCATTAGGAAGCAAGAAGCAGTACTAGTAGGAGGAGGAGATTAGAGATTGTTGCCAAGATTATGTCGAAATAAATTCATAATTTTCAATCAAGATATGGTGGATCTTTGTGTGTTGTTTCAACATTTTGCATGGTTTCTACTTCTCAGATTTTAGTTAAAGTTCATCGATTGTAATGGAGAAATGTGAAGATGTTTGATTGAATTCCCATTCATACCATTTGTAGTTTGTTAATTGCAAATTGTAGTGCATTGTTTTGAACCTAATTTAGCACTAATTCGATTGTGGATGATCATTTGAATGTGCTAGTATTGGGTATTTGGATGAATGCTTACAATATAAAAATCCTTCATTAACTTTGGAGATTGCATCAGTTTTGTGTAGTTGTTTCCTCATGCTGAAGCAAAGCTTGATTTATGGAATTTGTCTATCTAAGCACTATTGATTATCTTCATTGTCCTTAGGTTTAAATTATATTTCTTTATCATTATCCTTTTTGTGCTTTATTTGAAGTTCAAATTAGTTTAGTATTTCAATTCTAGCAAAATGTAAGTCCCTTTGTGCTATCAACAAATCCCATCATTCACCGAGCCTTTCCATCGTAAAGTCAAATTGTAAACCTTGGGGTTGCCTTATTTGATCATGTAGTTTAGCATATGAGGTTTCCTTGTTCAAGAGAGGATAAAATACTTGGTATTTTATTTTGTGTTGGGGAGTGTCACAAAACACACATCAATGGTAGGTATGCTTACACATATAGTAACATGAGGGACACAGGGACACTTGTTAAGTGATGCCAAGTTTATATTTTGTTTCATGAAAATCAATTTAATCACTTAGATTAATTGGATGAAGATTAAAGGTGATGTGGATTTAAATATTAGAGGAAATTGAAGGGAGATTAAGTGGCTTAAATCAATTAATTAAATAGGTATTAATTAATTTACTTGGTGCTTATTTATTTAATTAATGACTAGGATAGGGTAAAGTCAAACGTTGATGTAGGAGAATCCATGGCAAATAGGAGATTCAAATTTAAAATTGGCATATTCAAGCTTAAATCTATGATATTACATTTTGGGCTTGGTAAATGGGAGTTACTAATTTCCTTGACACAGATACTTTCCTTAATGCTAAATATTCATAAATAGGCACCTAAGAATAACTTATTAAGTAGTTTCTATTTTGTAGGTCTTGTTGAGTGAAGTTGATAGCATAGTGGACTGATATTCTTGGTAGGTTTGAAGGTAGAGGCACTGACAAAGCATCCAAAAGATTTGATGGCAATTTCTACGTTTGGAAGATGTCTTTCCCTTGTTTGGGCATGAATTTTGGGGGTTTAAGTTTGGTAACCATGGTGGCTAAAAGGCAAGTTTCAGCATTCATTTTAGTATTCCTATTTTTAGATTTTTGAGAAGTTTGAGGGGAAGAATAAATTAGTCTTTGAAGAAATTGCAAGTTTGAAGATGGAGAAATATGATTATGGGTAGATTTTAGGCTTAAATATTTGAAGCCATGTTGATTCTTGTTGTAGGTTGAAGGTTTGAGAACTAGTTTTTCAACATGATGCATGAGATGAAGAAGTGATTTTGGCTTGTAGTTCTTTCTTGTTATGTGCTGATTTATGTTAGTTTTAATCAAATTTTGGAGTGTCATTTGAAGCTTATAAGGTTGTCATGTAATGTATTTGAAGATTTTCTATGTAATTTGTTCATTTCCTAAATATTTGGGCTGAATTATTGAGAAGTAGTTTGCTGATTTTATAGATTTACTTGCATATTTGAGTTGCAAATACATGTAATTTGGGTTAAGAGAATACCCTATATTAGATTTTATGTCAAATCAATAGTGATTTGCATGTGTGGTTTTGATTGGGAGTTTTTACCCCTTCACCAGTGGTATTAGAGAAAGAGTTCCTAAGAGTGTAAGTTGATCACCAAACTAGAGATAGTTTGCAACAAGACTTGAGGGTTGGATTGCGTGAGATTTGTTGCATGTGCACATGCACAACTTGTAAGAAATTTTTTTAAAGGGTTTGATGAGATAAAGTTCCTATGATTGTAAATAGATTGTCGAATGTGTGAGGTAGTTTGCATGTGTTGTAAGAGAGTTTAGTAGATAGATCACCAAATGCGAGGTAGTTTACATGTGCACCTGATGCTAGAGTGTACATATATTCATCCTCGTGTATAGATAATGCAATGCTGACAACCCAATTGTAGGGCATGTCCTTAGAGCAAGAGGCCAAAACTTCTCTTGATCAGGCACTTTTTTATTGGATGAAAGAAGAGGATGCCATGTTCACAAATGAGGCTTCCACACCAAAGACTACAAGTCCAATTTGATTACAACACTTACTCAAAGTGAAGGTTAATTAGAGAACTTGTTCCCAAAACACAATATTCCAAGGTCACTTTTGAAAAATCGCCTGCCCTGGCTCCAATAGTCAACCATTTCAAAAGTCAAAGGAGAACTTCTCATATAACAAAAAATAGCCTAAAGCTCTGCCTCTTGCCTCAATAAATATGGTGGAGTAGTTGAAGAAAGCTCCTACGAATGTGTCCCTTTGGGATATTCTATCCCAAAACAAAAGACTAAAAGAAGCACTAGAGGGCCAAGAAAAGAAAGCATGAGTTGAAGAAGTTGCGAAATGTACTTGCGAAAAGGGAAAAAAACCAATAGGTCTTTCACAGGGACAACAACCTACTGCATTGTGAACTCAGCTAATGACCAGGAGAAAGAGTAAACAAGTAAGTTAAAGCCTATGCCCTTCTTCTTAACACTCCTTGTTGGAGATAAGCTATTACATAATTCAATGAAAGACTCTAGGGTTAGTAATAGAGTTATGCCTAAAGAAATAACAGTGGCCCTTAGAATAGAATATGAGCCTTTAGATAGAGGTATTATACAATTAGATGGTAAAAGGGTTCAAGCCATGGGAATAATCAAAGACCTTTTGCTTACCCTGTATTCTTGCCTAACCATCACAGTTCACAAGAAAATCATTGTGATCGATAATCCTCCTATTTTTGGCCTTTGCTTGTCTCGAGATTTCATAGCTAAAATTGGTGGCTACCATTGATCAGGAAATTGAGAATCAATCAAAGCATGAAGTTCATAAGCAATCATGAAAACTGAATCCTAATCTAACCAACAAAGCTATCAAAATGAAACATTAATAAAACAACAAGAGTCAAACCATCCTCTTCTATGTTCCTTTGATGGCGCTTCATTGCTTCTTCTTTCTTCTCTAATGGAAATATGTTGCTAGTCTAGATGCGAGGTACATGAAATGAAAGCAAGTGATTTCACAACAAGAAATACTAGAAGCGTGATTATCAAATTGACATAATGACAAAAGTAATGTGATGACATGATTATGACAACTAAATTGACAAATTAAAAATGCTTAAAGTAAATTGCTAAACTATTTCGATAGAGTAAGGATGCTAAAACTAGACGATTTGAAAGGAGAAAGAGGTCTCAATTTATAGAAAATTTGAGACTCAGCGGACAACTAGGATCAAATTGATTTTCGGTTAATCGGATGGACCTGATCGAACACACAACAAAGTTGTCATTAGAAGGATGAAAAATGGAAGAAAGCGGAGGAGAAGATATCCAAGAATTTAATAAATAAAATGCTTAATTATCTTCTCATGAAAACCAAACTAGCAGGTTGAAAATATCAAGGAGATTTTAATAATTAAAATTTATTTAAAAATCTCCACACAAGAGGATAAATAGAGGAATAAAAAATTTAAAAAGCGAGGATTATCCCCACATGAGAGGATAAAATGGAGACAATTAATAAAGAAAAATTTATTAAATATCTCCTCATAAAAAACAAATAAAGATAAATTAATAAATAAAATTATTTTATCTTTATTTTAGAAGAATATAAACTTGACAAATTAATAAATATTATTTATTAATTTATTAATCATATTTATGGTTTAAATAAAATGGATTTATTTAATTAATATACAAAATGGATAAAATAAATAATTATTAAATTTATTTATTTGATTTTCAGAGGAAGGGTTAGTAGGAAAGGGGGTTTAAAAAATCGAGGATTATCTCCACATGAGAGGATAAAATAGAGATAATTAATAAATTAGAATTTATTAAATATCTACTCATAAAAAGCAAATAAAGATAAATTAATAAATCAAATTTGTTAATAATCTTTATTTTAGAAGAATATAAACATGATAAATTAATAAATAATATTTATTAATTTATTACTCAAATTTATGGGTTAGGAAATTAAATAAAATGAATTTATTTAATTAATAGACAAAATGGAAAAAATAAATAAATATTAAAACTATTTATTTGATTTTCAGAAGAAGGGTTAGTAGGAAAGGGGGTTTAATTAATTAAACCGAAAAGACAAAATAAGTCAAATTGATGTCCAGAGACCTCGACTTGATCAAATTAAGTCAAATTGAGTCAAAATGTGAAAATGGGAAGAATTGAGTCAAAATGGGAAAATTAGGTTAAAATGGGTAAGATGGGTCAAAGGACACAAAATGGGATTGAATCGACACCATGGGATAGGAAAAGAGGTCAAAATGATGTTGTAGAGCCAACATTGGGAGAAAATGATGCCATCGAGGAAGGTTTTGGGATAAAATGATGTTGCAGGATCAAAATGGGAGCAAATTGACATCATCGAGATAGGTTTAGGGATGAATTGATGTCATAGGATCGAAATGGGGATGAAATGACATCAATGGGATGGATTTTGGGACAAATTCATATCATATAATTGAAATGGGGAGAAAATGATATCAACTGGATAGAAAATGGGAAAGGAGAAGCGAGATAAGATCGATGAATAGTAAAGACTATATATGCGATAGGTTAAAAATAGGAGACACGAGAGTTGACATTTTTTTAGTGTCTACATTTTCCCCTCTTTG
The DNA here is from genome assembly GCF_030272615.1 of Cryptomeria japonica. NCBI lineage: Eukaryota > Viridiplantae > Streptophyta > Pinopsida > Cupressales > Cupressaceae > Cryptomeria > Cryptomeria japonica. The sequence goes on along the minus strand of NC_081406.1, from coordinate 487,390,304 downwards.
AGACAATTGTATTTAGAGCGTTGTTTCAAAGAAAAAAAAAATCACATTAAAACATGCCTTAGGCATGACAGGTTATAAGGGTGCCCCCTCGAGAAATTGACTGAAAAATTTGGAGAATAGGTTAATTTGTTGACACCGATGCCAAGATCTCAAATCGTGAACATAAGAAAAATCAGAATTGAAACACAAAAGATACAAGCTCGGGAAGGTGAAAAAGACTACGACCAATGCAAATGGGAGTGCATGCACATCCATCTAGGCAAGCTAGTGGGCCATAAAAGGAGATGGGAAGGTAAAAAGAGCTTATTTTCACTCTCTCATTTGGGATAATTGGAGCTCTGAAGTGAGGACTTGGCAAGGATGGTGCACATTCTGAAGGAGAATCATCGTGGCGAGCGCATGTGGAGCTACCAGTGACTAGAGGGTGTAGGAATAGAGGTATGTACTCTGATGCCCACTTGTCAATTTCTAAATGGAGCACACTTTTCTAGGTTAGATTTCCTTTTTTTAATGCATGTTGAGGGGTTTGGGGCTAGAGCTGCACAGTTGGGTGTGCTTCCTACGCAGTTGACTTAAGTCCTTTGCAGTTGAAGGCCAAAACCTTACAATTGAGAGATAAAGTTGTGCATTTGACTTGGTCAAAAGGAAAAGATGACTAGGGTTTTGGTTAGGTTTTAACTACATGGACCTAGGGTTTGACCTAGGGTTTGGATTGGTTAGGGTTTTACTTGGGTTGAGTAGGGTTTGACCTAGGTTAAATGCTTAGGTTCTCGATTAGGGTACTTAGTTAGGGTTCCTAATTATGGCTTTAAAATTCACACAGTACTTGGGTTGATGGGATATGATTGATATGGTTAGGGTTAACACAATGTTTGACCCATTGTCATTTAGATTATTTTGCCTACATTGTAGATGTGGGAGAGTTGTCCTACATGCATGTCACTATGACATCAGCTGAGGGGACACGCAAGAGATTGCCCTTGTGCTTAGGACTATATTATATCACATATATGCCTGAGATAAGGGTGAACAAAGGACTCATCACTGGATTAGTAGAGGGATGGCATTTAGAGAAAAAATTATTTCATCTACCAATGGGGGAGGTGATGATCACATTAGAGGACGTGTGTCATAAACTGAGGATTCCTATTCATGGCGAGTTAGTTGTGTAGGAACCTGTGATAGGGAGGGAGGCTCTTTGTCGAATGTTTCAGGTAGACATAGATAAGTTATGCATTGTTGATTATGAGATAAAATGGGAGATGATGGCAGCTTAGCATTTGAGTTTGGTGATTGTAATCAATAGAGTCATAGCAGGATTAGTAGCACCAGATAGGAGAGAACATGGATTCCCGATTGGATGGGATTGAATTTTAGAGAAGATGATGATGGATGGGATTGTGTTTCCATGGGGACCATGCATGTTGGACATGTTGTATTTTCATCTACACCAGGTGGCATACAAATAGACTTTGACTATCAACTATGGGTTGACATTGCTACATGTGTGGGCATTTGAGCACATAGCAGTGTGCAGACCTATACTAGACAAACATGCATGAGTAGGGTTACCTTATGTATATTGCTATGATGGGGAACTATCACAGGGACCTTTGGGATAAAAATTATATTGGAGGCATGAGCTAGATTGCCTCAGAGATTTTACCTGGATACCATATAGATATTTCCTTGGTTGGCTGGATGATGACGATGATCTCCTGTACTGTAGACAGGAGAGATACCTGATAGGCCAGAATATTTTGAGACAAAGGATCATTGAGGTTCAATTGTTGGAGAGGGTGCAATGATAGTTTTGGGAACGACAGGATGTCCCTATAGTTGTGACATATTATGCATGATCCAACAAAGAGGATGGAGATTGGGGACTAGTCATCAGACTATATGTAGTATTTATAGAGTTTGAGAAGTTACAACTCAAATAATGGGGTGTAGGTTTGGATGTTATAGATGTGGGTACGAAAACAACACATGATAGGTGGTTTGCAGAGCACATACTAGTCCCTTTGATAGATTTGGAGATTTTAGTTTCAAGGGTGGAACCACAATGAGGTTAGAGGACATAACAAGATGAGTTAGATGAGGATGAGGATGAGGAGTCAGGCGAGGATGCCGAGGAGGAGTTAGATGAGGATGAGGAGTAAGGAGATCACGATGCCATCTCGATGGATTAGGACAATGACATACATGTTTTGTAGACACTTAAATTAATTATTTTAATTAATTAATTTAATTAATTAATTTAATTAATTAATTTAATTTCCTCTCATAATTAATTTATTAATTTTTCCAATCCATATTCTTTCTCAATATTAATTAAATATAATTAATATTGTCACTATAGTCTAGTGATTGATTTATTTAATAGATCAATCTACCTTTATTCTTCCAAAAATCCCTAAAATTAATTCTCTACAAATCCGCCTCTAATCTCAATTAATTAATTGATCTAGGTGATTCCTACAAATCACCTTTTCCTAATCCACCATTAACCTAATGAATTCTTCTAGAATCCCCCCTAATCTCACTTATCATTATTCTTCTAATTTTTAATTCCCTCCACTCATTCTCTCTCCTAGTCAAATCCTCCTACAAATCCCATTTGTCCTAATCCCACCTAATCATTCTTCTAATCCCTCTCCTAATGAGTTGCTAGTGGCTAATCCTCGTGATTAGCCACAAAGTCAACTCCTTGTCTCCTCACTCACCCACCTTCCTTAAATGCCCTTTCCCTAGGTGAATGTCAAAATCTCACATTCCTCTAGGTATCCCTCCACTCAAGGAATTTTTAATTCCTCTCTATTCGTCCAATCCCTATGAGCATTCTTTTAAAGGAATTTTTAATTCCTTCTTCTCATCACTTAAGAAATATTTTTTTCCTTTTCTCTTCCCTAGGTGCATTGAGAATCCTTCCCAATGAACCTTGAGGAGTGTGGAGACAAGAAATGCCTTAAAGTCATATCTCTTGGACTCCACACTTGTATTGTCATCTCATCTTGGGCCATGCGTGGGCTCACATGAAATCTTGACCCTCCATCTTGGATCAATCCTAGTCCTTCATTTCCTCCCCTCTTCTCCTATAAATTGGAGGCTCCACTCCTTCATTTGACATCTCCAAAATCATCCAAGTTTATGCTGCCAATTTGAATCTATAATATCCACCAAATACCCAAACTCTAGCCAAATTGTCATTCATCCATCACTTAGCCAATTCAATACATCCCATTCCATCATCCTATATCATTGTGCACAAGCTTGGAGAGCCATCCACATCAAACAAGAGAGCCAATCCAATCAAGCCAAGAAAGGGTGCAACTTTGGCTTCCTTAAAGGCTCAATTTGAAGGAGGAGAAGATTACAAAGGTATAATGGTTTCTTAGATGTTTTTTATGTGTTTATTGCATATTCGATTATATTTGACCATTGTATCTTCACTCCAAATCTTTCTCCTCTTCATTTTGGCACTCCCGGTGGGACCCACATCCCTAAATTTAACCTTTTTTTAAATTTTTGTAAGTTTTTTTGATCGCAAGTATTGGAACAGTGCGAGCGACTGCAAATTAGCACGACCGCCATGAGACCAACATGAGCGTTTCCTACTTCGACGTGTGCGCATGCGCTTCAACGCAGGTTATTTAAAATTCGAATATTAACTCGCCCTTTTTGCAGGATCCTAGAATAGCGCGAGAGTTATTGAAACAACGCGCCCGACATTGGTATTTTTATACATGTTTTCTGATTAGTGTTTGTGCATATTTTCTATTTCTTTCCTTAATTAGAAGTAAAAAAACACCACAAAACAAAAAAAAGTTATAAGAACAATTTTTTTTTAAGTTAGTTTTGTCCAGTCACGTTTTTCATTTTAGAAATCTCGGTTCAGCACGAGCGCTCTAATAGAGTTCCTGCCTGTTTTCAAAATTTTAAATTTGCGGATTTTATTCTATTTTCTGTATTAACCTGTTTCAGTGCGTACACTCGTGCTTCAATGCCTCTGAAAACCTATCAGCGCGACTGGTCAGGTATTTATGCATTTTTAATTTTCTGTACTTTTATGCATTTTTATGGTTTTTTAATTTTCACCCCACTTTAGTGCATGCATAGGCGTTTCAACGCCTGCACAGACACTTCAGTGCGGGTGCTTGTAGAACATCGCAAGTGCTTCGGCACGGGTGCTTGTAGAACAACGCGAGCACTGTTTCTGCAGACCTTTGTCTTTTGATCGGATTTTGTGAGTTTTTGCAAGTTTTTCTGATTGGTCCAAGGCATTACTTGAGACTACTAACCTATGTTTTTGCAGGATGTTAGCCCAAGAATCTGCTTGTCAAAGATTTCATTGATTAAACTTTAAAAAACTACTAACATGTTTGTTTTGTAGGTTGCCAAGGAGATACAAGAAAATTTTGTGTCTTTTATTTTTTTATCTTAGGCACCTAGATTTAATTAAGGGATAAATAGACATCTAGATTTAATTAAGGGATAAAAAGAACATCTATTTGATCTTGTTTGAGAAAATTGTGAAAGTAGGAGAGTATGCTCTCGTCTATCTAGACAATTAGAAATCCAGACCTTTGACACTTTTCTAGTTTGTTGTGTGCTTTCCTTTAGCGGGTCTGCCCTCCCGATTTTCTTAGGCATTGGTGAGAGGGGAACGACCCAAGTGGGTATAGCCGGACCTGGGCATTATGACTCACTATAATAAATAGGCTTCTTGAGATGAAAGTTTCGGAGGACGAAGCTATGAGAGTTCACTCTCATATTGGCATTTTGTAGGGCCTTTAGGTCTCAATCACGCTTGCGTGACTACATATTTCTTGGTAATTTGTAGGGCTATAGGCCTCAATCGCGCTTGCACGACTACAAGGAGTAGTCTTCGAACGAAAATCCTTATTAAGAACTCTAGGATTAGAGACCACCCAGTTCACATCCGAAAGGTGGATAATCTTTGTGCAAGGGAGATAGTAACTCCTCCAAGAGAATTTCCATATCGTGCCCCCATTAGCGTTTGGAGTCGGCTAATACGACGTTGGAATCCATTGCGTGAGACCCAACGATCGTATTCTAATTATCTATTGGGTGTGTACCTGAGTCAGCAAGCAAAGGTTTTCCTTAGCCAATTTCCTAGGGTAGCTTCATATGCTTGATGTGCTTATTTGAATTAATGTCCAATGTGTTTGCTTTGTATTCTTTCCAAGAGTAGAATTAGTCAAACATCCTAGTCATTATCATCAAAATCAATTCTAGTCCATGTCATATTCAAATCATATCCAAATCATGTTCTAGTCATGCAAAATTTTTAAACCAACATCAATCAAGTCCAAATCTTCCAAACAAGTCCCAAACTACGTTGGAACTCCGTCCATCTCATGTTCCATAAGCCCAAGTTGTATAAGCATCCCAAGAAGTCAATCTACCGACCAATCAAGAAGAAGAATCTCACGCAAGCACAACTTGTTAGACGCTGGAAGTTTTGGTACACCAATCGCAAACTCTTGCTTAAAAATAGGACCTTTTTGCACCATTACCATGATTACATTCATGGTCATAGCAATGAGTTTGATGCTAGTGATGAATTAAGAGTCTGTGCTCTCTATCAAGGTTCAAGTTTGTATTTTAACACCATCATCATAATTAGGATGGTCACATCCCTTCATACAAATTTCCATACGAACCAATCATCTATTGAGTCATGTTCATGCCAAGAATAGTCTAGTCATCAAATTTCTTCTAATCATCACTATCACCTCTCTTTGATCAATCATCCTCAATCTTTCCTAAGGACTTAGCATATGAACTAATTCTCAATCAATCATCTTTAATCAAATCAATCCTCAATAAACCATCTTTAATCAATCATCCTCTAATCTAATTGACCTCACGTTAAGGTTTTATGCCTTGCGAAGTTTTATTTAGACCTCATCCTTAATCAATAAATCATTTGGCTTTTGTACTTGAAGAAGAATCCTCTCCAAGTACCTTCACCCCATCTTTTGAGTCGATCAAGACTCTTATCTCATGTCTTTTTTTGATTAGGATCATCAGTCAATCCTTAGTAGAACAAAGACTTTTATCATTATCCTAAGGTCTAAATTTTACCCAGCTTGGTCATTACCTTGCTTGTGGTTTCATCAATGTTCCCCACCTAAAATCCTCATTCAAGGACTGAGGTGCAATATTAATCAAATCCATGTCCTAATCCAAGGACTTTGTCAATCAATCAAATCCAATTTCATCAAATCTAAATTAAAATCCAAAATCCAAGATTTGTGCTAAGTCCTTTCATCAAATCTTTTTCCTCTAATCAATCTTTCTAAGGCTATTCTTGTATGATCAAAAATCGATCTCAAAAGAAAAAGATGGCCGAACAACAATATGGCATATCAGACATTAGTGTCCTATATCAAGACTCTACACAAGATCTTACACAAAGTGTGCAACCCAACATCCAAAATCAACCACAAGAGGACCCTAATATGGTTGATCAAGATGAACTCTCTCCGGAAGTGCGAACATTTTTAGAAGACTCTTATAATCAAGAAATGATGGAAAAATTTATCCGCCATAATCCTAGTACTCTTCTAAAGACTCTTATTAAAAATGGAGCTCACCTTCCCCTCGATTTTGATAGATCCATTCTTGGTCAACAACCACAAGGAGACCTTGCTCCTACTCATATTGTCACACCTGCTCTTCAACCTTAATCAATTGCGCCCCCTCCCATAATCCAACCCCAATGAATGGCGCCTGCGACATTTGTCCCTGTGGTCTCCACCTTCTTCCTTCTTGGCATCTATGCCAATATCCAATCCGATCTCATCTATTCTCCAGCATGCTTCTATGCCATCTTCTTCTATCTGACCATACGTTTCTATTCCACAATCCTCTATTCCTCTCAACAATGTTGCTAAATTCATTCGAGCTTCACTTCCTCCCGTCACAACAATTTGCAAGTCACAACCAATTGTCACTCAAGTCCCCATGACATCGGTCATCACATCACACATCCCCACTTCCTCGTCATATCAATACATTAGTGGTGGTGGTCCACCTTCAATGACTCATCCAATTCTAGGGGAAAACACAATTCATCATGTCCAAAATCCATAACAAGATATCATTAAGGAAATCCAGGACATGAAAAACATTATTAAAAACATGAAGGAAGGGACTAACAAAAGAAAACCTTACTCATTTGAGGAATTCTGTCCTTGTCCTTATGACCTGTCTATATCAGTCGCACTATACCCACCAGGGTTTGAGATGCCTAAGTTCACAAAGTATGAGGGTAAAGGGAACCCCTGAGACCATGTTAGTGAGTTTCACATCTTATGTCAAGAAGTCTCCTATAGTGACTTATACCTTCGAAGGCTCTTCCCTAAGAGTCTCGCAGGAGATTCTCTTGCATGGTTCTCATCCTTACCTTGAGGTTCTATCACTTCCTTTGCAGACTTAGCAAAAAAGTTTGTGGCCCACTATTCCTACAACATTGTTAATGATGTTTCCATGATGGACCTTTGTAACACAAAACAAAGGTCTGGAGAGACATTCACAAACTTCTTGCAAAGATGGCGACACCTCATCAAGAAATTCCAGTGGGACATGCCAGAACAACACCAAATTGAATTATTTCAAAATAATCTTGTGCCTGAACTATCAAGACCCTTGACATCTCAATGTATCAAATCTTTCCAAAAATTGACTGACAAGGGCCTAGCTCTTGAACGTGTCTTGTTAGAGGAAGTAACCTTAAAACATTACCAAAAATCAAGTCAAAATTCTTCCTCTTACCATAATGATAACCCAAAATTCTGGTCCAAAAACAAGAACTTAGTCAATGATGGTGTGACTGACACAAAAAAGGTCCAAACTATGGCCGCTCCTCCAAAGTCCACCACCACCAATCGCCAATTGACCAATCAAAATCAATCTCAAAAGCCTCATAACAATGTCTCAGCTTAGGGGCGACCACCCCGATCTAACAACAAGACTCCAAGAGACTTCACTCCTCTTGTCGAGCCCATTGAAGTTGTGTTCCAAAAGCTTGTCCAAGTAGGCGCGGTAGTCTTTCTGATAACTCGCCCATTTGATTACAATCAACCCAAACCTAGGTGGTACAATGAGAATGAATATTGTGAATATCATCGTATAAATGGTCATGATACACGAAAGTGTATGAAGTTGAAAATATACTTACAAGACCTCATTGATAAGGGTAATATGGAAGTAGCAACAACCAAACATGGTAACAATAATGAAAAACTTAAGATGTACCAGGAACCTTTCCCAAAACATGATAGAGGTAAAGGCTCATCATCTAACATTGTGAGCTATGATTACACCAATCATATAACGGGCTTTGACTTTTTAGTAGGTCGCATTGAGCTCATAGACAACCATGTCAATGTCATAACCATCCAAGGAGCTAACCCTCCCCCTTCCCAAAGTAGACCTAACCCTTCTAAGATAGTCATTAAAGACACTATACCTTCCACTTCCCACTCTCAGAATGACTACAACATAACCACCCGCCGAGGCAGAGTCATCGTCCAAGGAGCCCCTCCCACACCAAACCCTCCCCCCATGTCCTCCACCCACCGATATGACCTACTTGACCATATTGGGAAGATCCCCATGCAGATTTGCATCCTAGAACTTCTCAAGACCTCCCCTGTCCACAAGGAGATTTTGGAACAAGCCCTCCTTGAGTCTTGCGTTCCCGATAATATCAATGCTGCCCAATTTCAAGCTCTCATTGGAAACCTTTCCGCCCAGAAACACCTTGTATTCACTTCCAATTATTCTCCTGCAGATGAAGACCATAATAAACCTTTGCATATCGAAGCCCTTATCCAAAAGCGCAAGGTTAAACGTATCTTGATAGATGGTGGATCTGGACTCAATATATGTACATATAAATTAATAAAACAATTGGGGCTTTTTGAGGACCTGGTAGATACATCAAGAAGAATCACAATAAAAGCATATGATGATGTAGAAATAATTTCTAAAGGCATGATCACCTTGCCTCTTCAAGTGGGCCCTATTATAATTTAGACCCCTTTCCAAGTCCTGGATCTTGATCTCCCTTACAACATCCTCCTTAGACGACCTTGGATTCATTCCCTTCAGGCCATCCCTTCCACTTATAATCAATGCATCAAATTCCCCTTCAATGGAAGAGAGATCACTATCAACACCATCAATACCCATAACCCCTCCCATTCCGCATGAGCTATAACTTTTCCATCCCAAACTTATAGACTGGGGCCAATGAGACAAACCTTCTTTAGATGTCTACGCCAATGATAATTCTCTCATGAATCTCCCAACTATGTGCAATTTGGAAGACTACAACAGAGTTCATGGGATTCAATTAAATGAGGAGGGATACTTTGGTAGTAAGGTTAATTGCCTTAGTCGCAAAAAAGACAATAAAAAGAAAAACCATGATTCCCTAGGTAAAAACCTCTCCGAGGCACCTTTGGATGAAGAAAAAGTAAAAAATAAAGGGCGTATCCGAAAGTGAAAACCTAGATCAGGCACTTGAGGATGAGGGACTTGACCTCCCTACCATTGTTCCTCCTCAACAAGACATGCCATCTTTACTAATAGAGGAAACCAATAGTATTAGTATGGGCACTGAAGACACTCCAAAGAACATGCTCATTGCCAAGTCCCTCATGGATCAAGAGAGACAAGACTTCATCGGTTTTCTCACATAAACAAAGATCAATTTCGCTTGGTCATATGCTGACATGCCAGGCCTAGATCTTGACTTGGTAGTTCACAATCTTATTGTGCGTCCAGATGCAAAACCAATAAAGCATAAGTTACGCAAGATGCATCCACATATTGCACTCCTGGTTAAAGAAGACCTTCAAAAGATGTTGAATACAAAATTCATCAAACCAATAGACTACCCTGAATGGGTATCCAACATTGTACCTGTCAGCAAAGCTGTTGGGAGCATCCACATTTGTACCGATTTCCGTGATTTGAACAAAGGCTTCCCTAAAGATGATTTCCCACTCCCCAACATAGACATGATTGTAGACCTCACAACAAGACATGAGATGCTGTCACTTATGGATGGATTTTCTGGATACAATCAGATCAGGATCGTAGAAGAAGATCAAGACAAAACAACATTCACAACACCACGAGGCACCTTTTGTTACCGAGTCATGCCTTTTGGTCTCAAGAATGCCGAAGCTACATATCAACGTGCAATGACAACAATTTTCCATGACCTCTTGCACAAAATCATGGAGGACTATGTGGGTGATCTTCTAGGAAAATCCAAGACAAGACATGAGCACATCCCTATCTTAAGGCAAAAAAATGAAATATTGGAAAAATACAAACTACGCCTCAATCCTAAGAAATGTGTCTTTGGTGTCACATCGGGAAAACTGCTAGGTTTCATCATTTCCCGCAGAGGCACAAAGGTTGATCCTGCAAGGGTGAAAGCTATCATGGAGATGCCTCCCCTGAAGACCCTTAGACAATTGTGCAACCTCCAAGGAAAGCTCCAGTCTATCAGATGCTTCATCTCACAACTTGCAGACAAATGTCACCAATTTGCTCACTTATTACGCAAAGATACCAAATTCAAATGGGACCTGCCTATGTCAAAAGGCTTTTGAGAAGCTTAAGAAGCTTAAGGAATGTCTTGCATTGCCTGCAGTTCTCATGCCTCCTATTCCAGGAAAGCCACTTATTTTGTACATATTTGCTACTGTAGTGGCATTGAGGGCATTATTAGCACAGACAGATGATCAGGGAAAGGAGTATGCTATATACTACATCAGTCACACACTAGTAGGGTATGAGCTCAATTATACCCCCTTTGAAAGAGCATGCTTAGCACTTGTCTTTAGCATACAAAATATTCGGCACTACATGCTTAACAACAAAATAAAACTGATTGCTAAGATTGACCCTCTCAAATACCTCTCATCAAAAGCTGCTCTCACTGGAAGAACTACTAAATGAGTCATGTTGTTAAGTGAATTTGACATTGGATATGTGGACAAAAAATAAATCAAAGGATAGGTAATAGCAGACCAACTGGTCGACGCTCCACTTCTAGGTGACCATCCGATCCTTACAAAATTTCCAGATGAATTCATGATGACTGTCACCACATCCTCCACAGGGCAGATATACTTTGATGATTCTTGCACCCAAAATGGATCGAGGGCAGGAATACTATTGATCATAACTCAAGGAGATTACATCCCAAAATCATACAAGATAGCCTTTGCATGTACCAACAACATCGCAGAATATGAAGCACTGATTACTGGACTACGCCTGGCTATCTAATGGAAGATACTGGAATTACATGTCTATGGTGATTCCCAACTTGTCATAAAACAATTCAATGATGAATATCAAACATAAGATGACAAGCTTCTTCCTTGTCATAGTATGGTTGAATATCTCAAGCAGTAGTTCACATCAATTAATTTTGATCAAATTTCATGAACAAACAACAGTGCTGTAGATGCAATGGCCACTATTGGCTCCCTCCTTCAAATGTCGGAATGTAGTCAGAAGTGTGAGTTCTTGGTTGAGCAACTCTTCATACCGTCATATGATTTACCGGATTCTAAAATGGTGTGTGTACTTGTTGGTCTTGAATCCCCTTGGTATCAAGAGACCTTCACGTACCTAAGAGACTACACCATTCCCCCACACCTCACCAAAACCCAACAACAGACCTTCATCTGCCGATGTGCTCGTTACACTATCCTTGGAGACACCCTGTTTAGAAGGCATTTTGATGGTTCCCTCCTAAGGTGTTTAGACAAACAAGAGGCTGAATGGGCACTATGGGAAGTGCATGAAGGTATCTGTAGGGCACACTCAAGCGGGCTCACTTTGGCTAAAAAATATCTTGTGAACATGATATCATTGGCCTACAATGGAAGTAGATGCATATAATTATGTGAAGAAATGCATCGCTTGCCAAAAACATGGTGACAAAATCCACGCTCTATCACAAGAATTGTAGTCGTTCATTACACCATAGCCCTTCTCACAGTGGGGGCTCGATCTCAATGGGAAAATCCACCCTACGTCCTCCAACGATCATAAATTCATTATCACCGCCACTAAATATTTCACCAAGTGGGTAGAGGCCATCCCTCTTACTTTCATCACTGGTAAAAAAATCACTAAATTCATTCTGAACTACTTGATCTGTCGATATGAAATCCCCAAAGTTATCATTACAGATAATGACAGACCATTGATAAAAAATCAGGATGTTAAAGAGCCTTGTCAAAAATTTGATATCCAACACCGCTTCTCCACTCGATATTACCCGCAAGGTAACAATAAAGTTGAGGCTTCTAACAAAACCCTACTCAAAATCCTCAAAAAGACAGTCAATGAAGCTGGCCGTGATTGGCACCTACAACTCCACCCTACTCCGTGGGCTTACCACACCTCCATCCGCACACCCACAGGTGCCACCCCATATTCCCTTGTCTTTGGCTCTGAAGCCATCCTGCCTCTTGAGATCGAGATCCCCTCCCTAAGGGTGTTGTTGTAAAATATCCTCCCAGATGAGGAGCCAAACTACAAGAGCTAGAAATGCTGGATGAAAGATGCCTCAATGCCTTAAACCATCTCTGAGTATATCAGAATCGTCTACGCTTGAGTTACCACAAGAATGTCAGAACCGGGAATTTGAAATTGGTGATCTTGTCCTCATGGAAAATCAGAGAAACCTTAAAGAAAGAGAGAAGAAAGGAAATTTTGAGCCTAATTGGCTTGGACCATATGTGATCACAACAAATTATGGATCAGGGGCATATCAGTTGGCTACTCCTAAAGGATATCCTTTGGATGATCCAATGAACATCATGTACCTAAAGAGATTCTATGCCTAGTCCTCAGAAGGTTAGTCAAAAAATAGAAAAATCAAAAGATCAAGAAAAAGAAAAAAAAAGAGAAAAAAAGATCGTCACTCTAGTGAAAACCTGGTAAACATGTGCCTTGTGAAAGAAAATCAGAAAAAGTAAAGAAAAATCAATTCGTCTATTAGTGAAAACCACTTTGTGGCGCTATGGGCAAATGCCTTGGTGAAAACCTACATGTAGGCACCAAAGTAAATAATCTGGATCCATCGTCTATCAGATCAAACTCCTTCACCGCCTACCCATTTGATATCCATAACACTCCCTACCAGGCTCCAGGCAGAATAATCACTCGTATGATGATGAGTCATTACCCAAATCATGAATAAGGATTATCTCACTGAGGTTTTATCTCCTGTTTCCTGATCTTGTGCCTTCATGTGAGCTTCATCAAGTCTTGATGTTAGTCCTTCATCCACAAGTTGGTCCTCATGGTCATCTGGTCAATTGTCTAGTCAATCCCAATTCACCCCATCCTTTTCCCTTGGGATGAATCCTTCCCTCGCCCGATAATTTACTCTTCCATCCTAATCCTACTCTTGGAAAGAGACATCAATTGGTCATGTATGGGTGACTTGTTTGATTTCTTGGATTTAATTTTGACTTGCATCTTTTGTCCTACGACTACATCTACCTACGACTTCCCAAATCTTCCATATCCGGGTATGTTTACAGTAGCTACATACTGGGGCATATTTTCATAGCATGGCATGTTTTGGATCTTTCTTGTATGAACCGGTGACCTGGTACTAGTGTTTATCAACACTTACCTTGTTGTGTACAAGAGGTATCAGTGTGTTTGAGGGTTTCGTTGCACGTACCCACAACTTTGTACTAGTGTTCTTCAACACTTACGTAGCTGTATGTAAGGAATTCTCACTTGCTTGTGAGTCAGTCCACGCCTTGGGTTTCTCATGGCATCGTGGTTCCTATAATTAGAGCTGCGTGTTACCTAGGGCAATATTAAACTAGGTTGTCTCTTGACATATTTTGTGTACGAATCTCCCCATCATTCCATAAATTCCTAATCCCCCAATCTAATAACCTCATGGAGTCTTCAATTTTTCCCTCCTATTATTCTATTTTTTTTAATCTAAAATCATTGTATTATCATGGACATATTCACAAAAATATTTTCCAGTACTCATTTACATTGCATTATCTATTCATTTCATTATCCACTTAGGTGGCATCATTCATTTAGATTGCATTATACATTCATTTCATTATTCATCTAGATTTCATTATCTATTCATTTATCTTTTATCTTACATTATCCATTCAATTCATTGCATTATTCACAAGCATTAACCACTTAGATTGCATTTAGATTGCATTGCATTTTACATTCATCTTGCATATGTCATTTAGGTTACATTGTCCATTCATATTAGATGGCATTATCCATTTATATTACAATCATTCACTTAGATTATATTCATCATTCATCTTACATTTACATTGCATTATTCATTTATTTCATCATTCATTTAGATTACATTATTTGCATTGCATTATCCATGTAAGTGGCATTACATTTATCATTCATTCCTCATTTAGATTGCATTTATTACTCATTAACCATTTGCATCCACATTTATTATTACATTTCATATTCATTGTCTCACATCATCATATCCATTATACATCAAACATCCTCATATACAATATATATACACATCAAAACATCTCAGAAACATGTGCACCCACATAATCACTGTCCCTGCAGTCACAATATATCATACACACATGAACAGACATCCATCCTACATCCATGAACATGTCAGTAACAAATCATAAGCATAGATATATAATCATCCATCCTGCATCACAAATAGGTCAGCGCAATACATCCATAATCATCATCCCTGCATCACATCATAAAATAATAAATAAAGTCCATCATTATAAGATACATGTATCACCGCTGCCAAAAATCATATATATATATAGCTCAAAAAATAAATGTCTGTCATAATACAATGATCACCTCGAAGGGTCAAAATATAACACATAAGCCAAAATGGAGCTATCTCTCTCCACCTGTCTCCCCTAACCCCTCCTCATCACCTCCTCCCCTAGATCCTCCTGCTCCCCCTGGTCTAGGTGGCCTACAACCCACTAATCTGCTCGTCTGTTGGCTCTATATGGGCCGCTGGCTGTGTGTCCTCTAAGATTGTACATTCTTAGTGTACGAGGATGCTCGCTGTTCTGTAGGTACCTCTCCCTAGTATAACCCCATATAATAGGCCACCTCCTGACCTTCCCTCTCCACCCTATCTCTCTGTTGCATCATGTCAGAAAACATCTGCCCAAGCCCTACAGGGACCAACATTTGATGTGCTGCATCCCTCTCCCCCACAGGCATGTAGCATTTTCCTCTTCCCTATGCACCCTCACCCGCAACCCCTCTAATTCCTCATCTTGTAGTTGAAGAGTTCCCTGCAATGTGCCAATGGCGGTCCCTGATCTAGCCTCCTCCAACATTTGCTCTGACTCCTCCTTTTCCCTCCTCAGATCATCCACCTCTATCCTCGTTGTCTGGAGCCTCTCTATGAAATCTGTCACCTCCTGCCGCAATCTCTCTACCTCTACCTCTAGGCTCTATCCCCTAGCTCTCTCAATTTGTAGCTCATCCTCAAGCGAGTGTAGCCTCATCCGGGTGACATCTCTCTGCTGCTGGAGTCTATCAAAATCAGCCTATGACACTCCTCCCCCAACCCCTAGCCCTGCACCCTATACCTATTCCTCTGGAATGTCCATAGGTATAACCTCCTCTACCCCACCATCACCTCCCTCGGCTTCCTCTCCTACTGCTGGTCCTCCTTCTTGTCTCTATCCTACCCCAGGCTCTCTCCTCCACACCACCATAACCCCCCTTTGATGTCTGCCAGCACCCCTCCCTGCTCCCACCACAACCCTGTCACTAGGTACATCATCATCTCCGCCGACCACCTCATCTACTGCTGGTTGTAACTCATCATCCTCCAAAACCCCAAGGATGGTAAGGCACACTAGAAAGTGTCCCTCCCACCAACTCCTGTATCCTCTAGTGGTCCCTGGATCCTCTCCCAACCCCCTCCACTCATCCCAAACCAGTTATGGTGTTGTCTGGAAGTTGGTCCTCCCCTCCAATGGACTCACCATCGGGCCCCAAAACCTTACCTCTCAGGTCATCCAAGGCTATAGTGGTATGTCCTCTACTATATCCTACACAAAGTTGAACTATCTAGCCACTTTGAAAGGGGCATAATACTCCATAATATATAGGGATCTACCAAATAGCCACATCTCCACTCTGACCTAGTGCAGCTACCAGTCCCCCTCCATGTCTCACTGTACAAAAATGGCCACCATGTGAACTGCAAAAGCTCGTAAAAAATGCAGCGCCAAACCATATCGATCGTATCCATGTATAATGTAAGAGGCCTCTGTACCTGTCTATATATGGCCGTTGAGCCCACCTATCCTGTACACCTAATGGCCATGTAACTGCAATACACTCCCAAGTCCATATGTGAAGAAGATTCACCCCTGTAGATAGGCTGGCATACTCTTGGTATACTACAAGATGCATATCATGGTACAACTGAGCCAACATCATGACTCCCCAAACATACTTTGCATAATCATGGATCATGTAATAAACACATCTACTCCATCCAACGAGAAACCCATGTCCTCTAAATCAGGCAAGATCCTTCCTCTTAGAAACCCGCACACCACGAGTACTCGATAAGGAATGTGTTGGATACCCAACGCCCTACCCAAATGCATCCTACTCTTGTCCAACATCGACAGTGCCTCATACTCACAAATCTCTCGGAGGTAGAAATCTACTGCATCTAATCGATACTCTGGAATCACGCTATGAATGGGGATCTTCAAGATCCTTCATACATCCAGTAAAGTCACTGTCACCTCGCCAGTAGGTAGGTGGAAGGTGTTATACCTACTATCCCATCTCTCTACCAAGGCTGTCATCATCGCAACGTGAGCCCAAATCCTTGACCATCAACCAACGGAATGCAATCCCACAACAACTAGGATCTCTAGCTCATCTGACCACAGCTGCTGATATAGCCTCATGGTCGCCGACCAGTGCTCCCTCGATGCCAATGGTCCTAAATCCACCTGCATCCAAGCAAACCACTTCGTCATCTCATATTCTTGGCCATATCCTATTCTTGACACATTTATGATACTCCCCCCAAGACATCTTCTGTACCAAATCTCCCATTTTCTCCTCCCTTAGAGCACATGCTAATTTACTTGGCGCTCATGCCATGCCACAGCTACACGCACTAACTGGATCCGATTTTGGGTCTTCAGACCTAATCAACGCGATCTCCTGCGTCATGCTACCCTTTCTCCCTCTCCGGCCTCATCCTAATCTACCCTAGCATGAGCATCCATGCCGCGATACCCTTTCTCCCTCCCCAACCTAACCCTAACTTTCCCTAGCGTGAACACTTGTGTTGTGCTACCCTTTCCCAACCCTAAACCGAACCCTAATTGTCCCTAGTGCAAGCAGCCGTGGCAAACATGAGTGCTTGCCCCAGAACCCCTTGTTCTCCCCTTCGACCCACGAGTGCTCGCACTAACTGCTAGCACTCACACTACCCTAGAGGCACTTACGCTGAAACGACGATTAGCAAGTCTTCCTTGCCAGACTTCTACGCCTAATTTAAGCCTTAATTCTAGCCTAAATCTAAAAAATCACAAAGGAGGTTAGTCGTACATATTGGTGGTCCATAGCCCTGAGGTCTATCATACTAGTGAACGCTCTTGGTGCAGCACTCACGTGTTGGAATGCGATCCATCTCTCCTTCTCTTCTTCCAGACTCTAAAATGCTCCAATGCTTATGTGTGACAATGACCCTTCATTGGGCCCTGTGTGGCTTATATGGACCCCCTTGTGGGTCCACTCCCTTTGTGTTCTCCCTCCTTCTATTTCCTCTTCTTTTTTCTCAATCCCCTCTATCTTTCTTTCTCATTCACTCCTCACCCTTTCTCCTTCCTTCTTCTTTTCAAGAAATTTTCATCAAATTTTTCCAAAAAAATTTGAAAAATTTCTCGAGGGGGCATAGATCTCTCGCGCTTTGCGCTGGGGCATCCTTCTTCTTCTATCTTTTACCCATCATGAAATTTTTCATTGCGTAAAAGAGGGGCAAAATATCACTTAAATTAATTATTTTAATTAATTAATTTAATTTCCTAACATAATTAATTTATTAATTATGCCAATCCCTATTCTTTCTCAATATTAATTAAATATAATTAATATTGTCACTATAGTCTAGTGATTGATTTATTTAATAAAACAGTCTACCTTTATTCTTTTGTAAATCCCTACAAATCCCCCCTCTAATTAATTAATCTCAATTAATTAATTGATGTAGGTGATTCCTACAAATCACCTTTTCCTAATCCATCATTAATCTAATGAATTCTTCTAGAAGCCCCCCTAATCTCACTTATCATTATTCTTCTATTTTTTAATTCCCTCCACTCATTCTCTCTCCTAGTCAAATCCTCCTACAAATCCAATTTATCCTAATCCCACCTAATCATTCTTCTAATCCCTCTCCTAATGAGTTGCTAGTGGTTAATCCTCATGATTAGCCACAAAGTCAACTCCTTGTCTCCTCACTCACCCACCTTCCTTAAATGCCCTTTCCCTAGGTGAATGTGAGATTTTCAAAATCTCACATTCCTCTAGGTATCCTTCCACTCAAGGAATTTTTAATTCCTCTCTATTCGTCCAATCCCTATGAGCATTCTTTTAAGGAATAATTAATTGCTTCTTCTTATCACTCAAGGAATAAATTTTTCCTTTTCTCTTCCCTAGGTGCATTGGGAAGCCTTCCCAATAACTTGAGGAGTGTGGAAACAAGAAATTCTTTTAAGGCATATCTCTTGGACTCCACACTTGTCTTGTCATCTCCTCTTGGGCCATGTGTGGGCTCACATGCGATCCTTACCCTCCATCTTGGATCATTCCCAGCCCTTCATTTCCTCCCCACTTCTCCTATAAAATTGAGGCTCCACTCCTTCATTTGACATCTCCAAAATCATCCAAGTTTATGCTATCAATTTGAATCTAGAATATCCACCAAATACACAAACTCTAGCCAAATTATCATTCATCCATCACTTAGCCAATTCAATCCATCCCATTCCATCATCCCATATCATTGTGCACAAGCTTGGAGAGCCATCCACATCAAACAAGAGAGACAATCCAATCAAGCCAAGAAAGGGTGGAACTTTGGCTTCCTCAAAGGCTCAATCCGAAGGAGAAGGAGAAGATTACAAAGGTATAATGGTTTGTTAAATGTTTTTATGTGTTTATTGCATATCTAAATATATTTGACCATTGTATCTTCACTCCAAATATTTCCCCCTCTTCAGGTTCCATAGGACAAGCCTATGCAGGATGTGGTTGTAGGTGATGAGGTCGAGCATATGCCATATGATAGGGCTATGAGGGGTGAGGTGTGGTATCAAAGAGAGCACATCTCATTTATAGAGAGATAGATATCATCTCTTTAGGTGGATAGGATAGCTTGGGATTCTAAGTGAGCATCCTTGATTGTGGGTATGGAGAGACTAACAGTGGAGAGAGATTTGTTGAGTGCAAAGAGGGATACTTTGATAGCTTATCAAGGTACAATGGATAGGACAACTTGGGAGGTAGAGCGAGCACTTTTGATTTCAGATAGGGATAGGCTTACAAGAGAGAGGGATACACTTATAGCCTCTCAAGACACAACAATGTCTAGAGCACAGAGAGAAGATGAGGTTGTTCACGAGTTCATTTAGAGCATCACATATATCAGTATGCATGAGGTCACAAAGTAGATAGGAGATCTAGGGAAGGAGGCTAGGTATTACAGGGATTTGTATGAGAGTGTGGTGCCAGTAGAGCAAAGAGCACCATATTATTGGGCACAGAGTAGGTCATGCAGTAGGACACACTCCTGGAGGACACAAAGTAGTGTGGGGGTGATAGGACCATTGATGCCACCAAGATAGGCATAACCGAGGAATACATAGTGATAGATTCAACACAAAGTAGGTCATGCAGTAGGACACACTCCTGGAGGACACAAACTAGTGTGGGGGTGATAGGACCATTTATGCCACCAAGATAGGTAGGACTGAGGAACACCTAGTGATAGATTTAGCGATTTCATTTTTCTTATGTTGTAGACACTTTTTGAGATTGTATTGGGCCTGCAAACTCTATTCGATGTAGATACTCTGATTTTAGTATTTTGATACTTCTATAATGTATAAATGAGATGCAGGTTCTATATGAGACTATATGACATGTTTGTGCTATATGAGATTATTTTTCTATGATAATGTTTATGTATGTTATGTTTCTATATGAGGATAATAATGATGATGATTTTTAGATGATGTTATTATGATGTGTATGCATGTGATGTTATGCACTGATTAGGATGCAATGCTATGAAACTATGCTATTATACTAACATATGCGTGCAGGATGATATGATGTATGAATGATTATGATATGCATTTTTACTAACATGTTGTGAATGTAGGATGCATATTTTTGGGTACCAAAGTACGAAACCAAGAAGACTGGAAGGACTAATTGAAGGGATGTTAGTTAAAGACAAAAAATAGATAGAGAAAATTTAGTTGTGTTGAAACCTTGCTTTCATAAGTGCACTTTTAGCAATATAGAACTTTATTTAATATGGAAAGTGGATACATCACGTCATGACATATGAGGTTAGAGTGATAATGCAATCCCTTTGTAAAAAAATAATCACATTGCAGAAAAGGAATGTTTCAATCCGTTATGAAATGTTGATTGTATGTTAAGGGTTGAGGTATGTGTGACAGTTACAAAGTGAACATACCATCACAGACACCCAAAACATACTTGTTTCAAATCATCATGAAAAAATCCCAAAAATAGAAAACAAAATCAAAAGATTATGAATCATGCCAACAACTCTTATCACTTGTGGATTTAGCTGAGTAACATAGCAACATGATCGAAGATAAATCAATGAATGATAAGACTCACTAGACCAAGCGAGTCAACAACCATTCTGATCTTGTTAGAGTTAATAATTTGTGTTTGATAGGATGATGACAATGCCTAGTTTCAGGAATGACGTACCGTGTTTAAAATAAAAACAGTTTGGAATTGAGTGTACCACACCCTATATAACACTAACACAAATGATAGTTTGGATGGTGTTGATTGATTGATTGATATGACAGGTTAATCTGTCTGATTATTGACTAGATTGATAGGTTGTTTGTTGTTGCATGATTTGTTAAGTGTAGTGTTAAATGGGTTTCTCATCTATGTCTACTCAAATATATGTCTTGTTGCAAGGGACCATTTATTTATGGACTGAAAAAATGATTGATTGTTTCTGGGATTTTTATTGTTTTTTGATTTTTAGGGGATGTTTTTATGATTTTTCATGACATTATCCGAATTTTTTTGGGATAAGTTTTCATGATGTTATTTGGATGTTTTTTATCTTTTTTTTAGGACAGTATTTGGATGTTTTTGGTATTTTTTCAAGAATTTATTTGCATATTTTTGGTCTTTTTGTAGGGTGTTTTGCTATGTACATGTTGTATATTATGAAAAGGAATCCGTCTATTAATCATGGCAAGATAATTGTCCCTAGTTTGTGTCAAACTACATACAATAGCCAAGAAAAATCAAATTGATATATATACAAATTGGTTGTGCGAAGGAAAGACAATAAATAATGACCAGTCTTAGGCCATAAGGGACAAAAGGGGTTGTTGAAAAGATGGATGGGAAGTCTATCACAAATGTGAATGAGATTTAGATAGCATGACGATAGATGGACGAGTGATGAATTACTACATGTGGTACTTGTTTGCTAAGTTTTCACCACGATACTTAACTAGAGCACTTGTTTGCTAAGTTTTCACTAGTGGGCGAATGATTTTTATTTTTACTATTTTTCTTTAAGAATCATTTTTTCAGTTTTTATTTTTTATTTTTATTTTGGATATTTCCATGAGTATAATACTTGCAGAGTTACATGCTATTTACAGGTTCATACTGTTGCCATCTGCATGAAGATTGAATTAATGAAATATTATGTTGTCATTGATGTCAATTAACCGGTAATGATATTGTTATAATGTTGTTTTGTAACTGGTAGGAAGAGCTAGTGAAAGAAATTGTAACCGGTACGTAAGTTTTTGGAGTAAACCAGTATTGCTAAGTATTGGAGAGTTGAAATGGTAAACCCTACCTGTTGATTTCATAACCGATTAAGTTTGGTGAATTGTTTATATTGGTTTATGATTCGATGATGAGCAGTAATTATTATGACACGTATGCATATTGTATGAGGAGAGTTTCAAAGTGTTTTTGACGCATTGAGATAATGGTTTTTATCTTGGGAACGAGAAAGCATATTGCATGTAATACAAAGCGTGTGATGAGTTACTAAGCTCGATGAAGTAGTGATCAAGGAGTGGTCGAGGCTTTCTTGAATGATGTACAAAGATTGTTATGTAATCCAATGGTCATACCTGAACTAACTTGTTTCTAATCTCTATGAGAGAATTAGGTTTTTGTTATGTTACCGACCTAATTGATTTGTTTATAAGGTCGATGAGTTGTTTTGTTTAGTGTGTTGGCAAAGTTGTTGTTGAGTGTGTGGTTTCCAAACCAAATGATGTATCTACAGTTTGAGTAAAGGTAGATAAGAGCATGAAAAAGATCTAAGCAAGCAAGTGTATTGCTATTAAAACAAATCAGCAAACTCCTCTTGTTTTCTAACAATTACAACAGTAAAATCCTCTAACCGGGTAAGCTCTAACAAGCTAAGTGTTATTCAAATCCTCTAACCATGTGATCCATTAGCTTGGATTTCAAATCCTCTACCGAGGTTACTCCCTACAAGGTATTGCTTCTAACAAGGCATTATAGTCAATCCCTTAACCGACTGGTCCCTAATAGGATTTGTTCTTAACATGACTTTTTGTAAAAGCTTTAACAAGCTTGGCTCCTAACAGGGCGAACTTCAGAAGAGTTCTGATAGTTATCTTGCGAGTCTCATCTCACCATGGTTTTTCCCATTTGGGTTTCCATGTCAAAAATATTGTGTCAAGTGGTAAATGTTTTTGTGGTCATGTTTTCTATGGTTGATTCGCTTAACTACTTAATCCACTTTGATAAGTTATGATAACCGATAGAAATTAGAAATAAGGTTTTACTTATGTCAAGTAAATGTATTTGGATGTTTGTGAGTTTCAAGTTGTTTACTGTTATTAGTAGTAATAGTCAACCGATTTTAACTTGACAGATTATTCTGACAATGATATTGCATTTATAGTTCAATGGTTTAACTTGTTAGTTTAAAGATTACTTTGAGAGGTTGTTTCAAGAGTTAGGTGAAAGTTTATCAATTTTTCCAACTATAGATTCACCCCCCCTCTTAGTAGTTGACCGGATTTGTATTCTTTCATCATACCATCAATTGGTATCAGAGTGAACTAGGTCCTCTAAGGCCTAAGCCTAACAACTTGAGGTAAATATCTTGTTTAACATGATGAAAAAGGAAGGTCCGAAGTTTTACAAAAAGAACTACAGAATATGGATTGATAGAATGAAAATTTATATCAAGTGTCTTGGAAATTAGTACTGGGAACATGTTAATACTTAATATGTTGCACCTAGTGGGATTATGATTGATGATCAGAAGAAAGAGCGATAAGAAAACAACCAAGGACTGGAGGCTATTATCAGTTCTTTTTCTAATGCAAAATATATTGGTGTTCATGTTCTAGAGATTGCACATGAGGTATGGAAGAAACTTGAAGAGATTTATAACAGTGATGAACATGTGAAGATTGCCAAGGAAGAGAGTCTAAGAGGAAATTTTGATGACATGCGGATGGCTGAAGGTGAGAATATCCAACAATATGGTTAGAGGATAAAAGAGATAGTTGGAGAGATCAAGAGTGTTGGTGGTAAAGTGGAAGACACCACAGTGGTTAGTAAGGTGTTGAGAACTCTGCTTCCGGTCTACACTATCCGAGTTGTAGAAATTCAGGAGCTAAAGTCAGTTGACAAAACCAAGGTAACCCTTGACTCCATCATTGGTAAGCTTACTACTTTTGAATTAAATGGTTATGATGGTAGTATTAAGCAATCTGAATCAGCATTTAGAGCTTCAGTTTCTAACCGATCTATGAGGAAAAGTAGATGTGTCAGTCACTGTCATGAATCTAGATCCAACAGAGAAATTGATGATGAAGGCAGTTTGGTTGAGCTTGAAGCATTGTTGAGCAAATGATTGCCCAGAGGTATCGGTAAATACAATGGTAAATTACATTTGAAATGTTTTCCATGCAACAAGATTAGACACATTGAAGCTAACTCTCCTAATGGTGATAATGAGCACAAGTGAGAGAATTTCAAGAAGTACAAGGGAAAAGGAAAAAGAGATTGTCTTATTATAGTGATGGTGGTATCACTGATGAGGAATCTGAAGGTGATGCTAATGAAGACTTTATCTTTGTAGCCATTAAAGAGGAGACATCTGATCAAAAGGCTTTAGTTTCTTGCATGGATAATTCTGATGAATAGATTATTGATAGTGGTTGTTCACATCACATGACCGATTACTAGAGAAAATTTATTTATTTGAAGGAATTTGATGGCGGGGTTGTAAGATTTGGTAGTGACTCACCTTGCATGGGTAAAGGTAAGGGAACTATTTCTCTTAATGAGAAGAGTAGTGCAGATGATGTCTATTGGGTTGAAGGTCTCAAGAACAATCTTTTGAGTTTTTATCAACTCAATGACAAAGGATACCCATTAGAGTTTAAGAACGGTATGTGCAAAACCTATGGGAGCAAAGGTGAACTGATTGCAACTGGCAAGCGCACTAAAGGTAACTTATTTCACCTGAATCCTAAAGTCAGCAACTGTTTAATTACTAAAGTGGATGATTGTTGGCTTTGGCATAGGGGATTTTGTCATTTGAATTTTGATAACATTGTTAAAGTGAGTAAGTCCAAGACAGTGAGAGGTTTCCCTTAGTTGGACAAACTGATTAATGCTCTATGTAAGAAATGCTAGTTGGGAAAGATGACATCCTCAAGTTTTAAGAGGAAGTCTTTTTCAGCGGAACATCTGTTAGATTTGGTTCATACAGACCTATGTGGACCAATAAGGACTAAAAGTATTCAAGGTGACATATATTTTATGATCTTCACTAATGATTTCTCAAGGATGATGTTGGTCACATTCTTAAAGGATAAAATAGAAGTATTTAGTAAATTCAAGGCATTCAGGGCCTTAGCTGAAAAGGAGAGTGGTAAGAAGATAAAGTGTTTGAGGACTAATCAAGGCGGTGAATTTACTTCTGAGGAATTCACTAGATATTATGAAGAAAATGGTATCAAACAACAACTTTCTGCACCAAGGACACCACAATAGAATGGTATTGTAGAGAGGAACAAATGGTTAGTTGTTGAAGCTGCTAGGATGATGTTGATACAAGGAGGTGTAGCATAAACTTTTTTGAGAGAAGATGTCAGCACAACTGTCTACACAATGAATTGGATTTTGGTAAAAAGAGGTAAGGATAAGACTCCTTATGAATACTGGTATGGTAGATCACCTAATGTTGGTTATTTCAAGATATTTGGCAACAAATGTTTATTAAGAGAGGTGACTATATTAGTAAGTTTGAGGCTAAAAGTGATGAATGCATATTTCTTGGTTATTTCACCAAAAGTAAGGCCTACATATATTACAACAACCAGACACATAGAATCATTGAGAGTGCTGATGTTAGAGGGGATGATTATCCTGAAGTCTCAGGAGAAACTAGTATGGAGAGAAAGGATGAAGATCCTTTTTGTTTTGTTTTTGGAATCAGAACCTGTGAAACCTAAAACCGGTAAAGTAAATGCTATTGTACCAGTTCAATTGGAATAGGTAGACTCAAAAGAAGATGAACCTGAAGATAATGATCATGTTATTCCCAGGTATGTGAGACTCAATCACAATCCTAACTAGATTATTGGAGATAAGGATGCTGGAGTGCTAACCAGAAGAAGAATTAGAGAGAATTCTTTCATGATATTCACTATTGAGCCTAGAACTGCTAAGGAAGCATTTGGAGATAATCATTGGGTCAAAGCTATGGAGGAGTAGCTTGATCAAATTAAGAAGAACAACACATGGACCCTAGTACCCCGACCGGTGAATAAAAAATTGATAGGTACTAAGTGGGTTCTTAAGAACAAGCTGAATGAAGATGGTGTAGTAGTTGAAAACAAAGTTAGATTGGTTTGTAAAGGTTATGCACAAGAAGAAGGAGAAGATTATGGTGAGACTTTTGCACCAGTTGCTAGACTGGAAGGTGACAAAACTGTACTAGATTTTGCAGCTCAGAAGGGATTCAAAGTATATCAGATGGATGTGAGGTCTGCATTTTTGAATGGAATACTGGAAGAAGAAGTATACATTGAACAACTAGATGGTTATGCCTCGAGTGATGAAAAAGGCATGGTATATAAGTTGCACAAGGAATTATATGGATTAAAGAAATAATTGAGAGAATGATATGAAAGGCTTCATTCACACCTGATTAAGATAGGTTTTCAGAGAGCCAGTGAAGATAACAACATATATCTCAAATTTGAAGGAGATAAGATACTGGTAAGTGAAGTGTTTGTGGATGATATCATATTTGGAGAAAATGATGACATGAGAAATGAATTTGCAAATGAAATGAAAAGTGAGTTTGAAATGTCTTTAGTGGGAGAGATAAAATTTTTCATAGATTTGCAAATATAGCAAACGAAGAGTGGTATTTTCATTATACAGTGTAAGTATGTGAAAGAGGTATTAAAGACATTTGGTATGAGTGATTGTAAACCAGTTGGTACACCAATGGTTACAGGTTGTAAGTTGTCTAAGGAAGATGATGCCTCATCTGTTCATGAAAAGGAGTACAGGTCAATAATTGGAAAATTGTACTATGTTGTTCACAACAGACCGGATATAGCTCATGCAGTTGGTCTAGTTGCTAGATTTCAGAAGAATCCTAAGGAAACCCATTTGATAGAAACCAAGTGGATATTTAGATATTTGAAAGGCACCGTTGACTATGGATTATGGTATCCATATGAAGGAAACTTTGAGTTGAAGGTGTATATAGATGCATATTGGGCAGGTAATGTTGATGATAGGAAAAGTAAAATCGGTGGAGCATTCTTTCTAGGAGGAAGATTTGTTTCATGGAGTAGTTAGAAGCAGAGTTGTATATTACAGTCTACTGTTGAAGCTGAGTATGTTCCTACTTATATGAATTGTACCAAGGCTATCTGGATGAGGCACTTTATAGAAGGTTTCAAGATGAAGTTTACAGAACTTGTAAAGATCTTATGTGACAATACCAGTGCCATAAATATTTCCAAGAACCCTCTTTTGAATGCACGAACCAAGCATATCAAATTTAAGTATCATTTCTTGAGGGCAAAAGTGCAGAGTAAAGATGTGATCTTGGAGCATGTTTCTACCAAGGAGAAGCTTGCAGATATCTTTATTAAACCTCTACCTAAGACTACTTTTAAGTATCTTAGAAGTCAGCTAGGGGTTGTACCCCTTCATGAGGTGAATTGAGCATGATGTAGATTAAATCAGTCCCAGAGATACTTGCAGAATTTTATAGCAGGATTGGTGTAGAAGTGGAGTTATTCCACAGGGGGAGCATCAAGTTGCAGGTTGTTGATGCTGAACAATGAGTTTGACATTGCATGTTTTATTTTCTATTTGGCATTGTTGTCAAAGGGGGAGAAGAAATATGTGATTTTTGGAGGAGATGAATTGTATGATTGTTCTATTGCCAGGGACAAGCTAAAGACAAGGAGAGTACATTGTAAAATGTAAATCAGGATTCCTATTCACAATCACAGCAATCAATGGTATTAATATTTTTATTGCCATCAATGACAAAGGGGGATATTGTTGGCATTTGCACGAAGATTGCATTAATGAAATGTTATGTTGTCATTGATGTCAATTAACCGGTAATGATATTGTTATAATGTTATTTTTTAACTGGTAGGAAGAGCTAGTGAAGGAAATTCTAACTGGTAGGTAAGTTTGTGGAGTAAATCGGTATTGCTAAGTTTTGGAGAGTTGAACCGGTAAACCCTACCTATTGATTTGATAAACCCTAACCGATTAAGTTTGGTGAATTGGTTAATATTGGTTTATGATCTAATGATGAAATAATTATGACACGCATGCATATTGTATGAGGAGAGTTTCAAAGTGTTTTTGACGGATTGGATAATGGTTTTTATCTTGGGAATGAGAAAGTATATTGCATGTGATGAGTTACTGAGATCGATGAAGCGGTGATCAAGGAGCAGTCAAGGCTTTCTTGAATGATGTTCATAGATTGTTATATAATCCAACGGTCATACCTGAACCGACTTGTTTGTAATCTCTATGAGAGAATTAGGTTTTTGTTGTGTTACCGACCTAATTGATTTGTTTATAAGGTCGATGAGCTGGTTTGTTTAGTGTGTTGGCAAAGTTGTAGTTGAGTGTGTTGTTGCCAAACTTGATGATGTATCTACAATTTGAGCAAAGGCAGATAAGAGCATCAAAAGGATCTGAACAAGCAAGTGTAGTGCTATTCAAATGGATCGACAAACTCCTATTGTTTTCTAACAATTACAACAGTAAAATCCCCTAACCGGGTAAGCTCTAACAAGCTTAGTGTTATTCAAATCCTCTAACCAGGTGGTCCATTAGCTTGGATTTCAAATCTTCTACCGAGGTTACTCCTTACAGGGTATTGCTTCAAAATAGTCAATCCCTTAATTGGGTGGTCCCTAACAGGATCTGTTCTTAACAAGACTTTTTGTAAAAGCTTTAACAAGCTTGGCTCCTAATAGGGCAAACTTTAGAAGAGTTTTGATAGTTATCTTGTGAGTCTCATCTCACCGTGGGTTTTCCCATTTGGGTTTCCACGTCAAAATATTGTGTCAAGTGGTGAATGTTTTTGTGGTCATGTTTTCTATGGTTGATTTTCTTAACTACTTAATCCACTTTTATAAGTTATGATAACCAGTAGAAATCAGAAATAAGGTTTTACTTATGTCAAGTAAATGTATTTGGATGTTTGTGAGTTTCAAGTTGTTTATTGTTATCAGTAGTAACAATCAACTGATTTTAACTTGATAGATTATTCTGACAGTGATATTGCATTTATAGTTCAGTGGTTTAACTTGTTAGTTTAAAGATTACTTTGAGAGGTTGTTTCAAGAGTTAGGTGAAAGTTTATCAATTTTTCCAACTACAGATTCACCCCCCCTCTTAGTAGTTGACCGGATTCGTATTCTTTCATCATACCATCAATTGGTATCAGAGAGAATTAGGTCCTCTAAGGTCTAAGCCTAACAACTTGAGGTAAATATCTTGTTTAACATGATGAAAAAGGAAGGTCTGAAGTTTTATAGAAAGAACTACAGAATATGGATTGATAGAATGAAAATTTATATCAAGTGTCTTGGAAATCAGTACTGGGAACATGTTAATACTCAATATGTTACACCTAGTGGGATTATGACTGATGATCAAAAGAAAGAGCAACAAGAAAACAACCAAGCATTGGAGGCTATTATCAGTTCTTTGTCTGATGCATAATATGTTGATGTTCATGGTCTAGAGACTGCACATGAGGTATGGAAGAAACTTGAAGAGATTTATAGTGGTGATGAAGATGTGAAGATTGCCAAGGAAGAGAGTCTAAGAGGGAAGTTTGATGACATGCAGATGGCTGAAGGTGAGAATATCCAACAATATGGTTAGAGGATAAAAGATATAGTTGAAGAGATCAAGAGTGCTGGTAGTAAAGTAGAAGACACGACAGTGGTTAGTAAGGTGTTAAGAACCCTGCTACCGGTCTACACTATCCGAGTTGCTTCCATTTAGGAGCTAAAGTGAATTGACAAAACCAAGGTAACCCTTGACTCTATCATTGGTAAGCTTACTACTTTTGAATTAAATGGTTATGATGGTAGTATTTAGAAATCTGAATCAACATTTAGAGCTTCAGTTTCTAACCCATCTATGAGGAAAAGTAGAGATGTTAGTCACTGTCATGAATCTAGATCTAGCAGAGAAATTGATAATGAAGATAGTTTGGTTGATCTTGAAGCATTGTTGGCCAGATGATTGCCCAGAGGTACTAGTAAATACAAAACTAAATTACCTTTGAAATGTTTTGTATGCAACAAGATTGGATACATTGCAGCTAACTGTCCTAATGGTGATAATGAGCACAAGCGAGAGAAGTTCAAGAAGTATAAAGGAAAAGGAAAAAGAGATTGTCTTATTGCAGTTGATGGTGGTATCACTAATGAGGAATCTAAAGGTGATGCTAATCAAGACATTATCTTTGTAGCCATTAAAGAGGAGACATTTGATCAGAAGGCTTTAGTTTCTTGCATGGATAATTCTGATGAATTGATTATTGATAGTGGTTGTTCACACCACATGACCAGTGACCGGAGTAAATTTATTTCTTTGAAGGAATTTGATGGTAGATTTTTAAGATTTGGTAATGACTCAGCCTGCATGGTTAAAGGTAGGGGAACTATTTCTCTTAATGAAAAGAGTAGTGAAGATGATGTCTACTGGGTTG
Organism: Cryptomeria japonica; assembly: GCF_030272615.1. NCBI lineage: Eukaryota > Viridiplantae > Streptophyta > Pinopsida > Cupressales > Cupressaceae > Cryptomeria > Cryptomeria japonica. The sequence goes on along the minus strand of NC_081406.1, from coordinate 487,359,631 downwards.
AAGGTTTCAAGCACAATCTTTTGAGTTTTGATCAACTCAATGACAGAGGATACCCATTGGAGTTTAAGAATGGTATTTATTAAATCTATGGGAGCAAAGGTGAACTGATTGCAACTAGCAAGCAGACTAAAGGTAACTTGTTTCACCTGAATCCTAAAGTCAGCAACTATTTAATTGCTAAAGTGGATGATTGTTGGCTTTGGCATAGGAGATTTTGTTGATAACATTGTTAAAGTGAGTAAGTCCAAGACAGTGAGAGGTTTGCCTCAGTTGGAAAAACCGGTTAATGCTCTATGTAGGGAATGTTAGTTGGGAAATATGACATCCTCAAGTTTTAAGAGCAAGTCTTTTTCAATGGAATATCTGTTAGATTTGGTTCATACAGACGTCTGTGGACCAATAAGGACTAAAAGTATTCAAGGTGATAGTTATTTTATGATCTTCACTGATTATTGCTCAAGGATGATGTGGGTCACATTCTTAAAGGATAAAAGAGAAGCATTTAGTAAATTCAAGGTATTCAGAGCCTTAGTTGAAAAGGAGAGTGGTAAGAAGATAAAGTGTTTTAGGACTAATCAAGGCGGTGAATTTACTTCTAAGGAATTCACTAGATATTATGAAGAAAATGGTATCAATGAAAACATTCTGCACTGAGGACACCACAATAGAATGGTATTGCAGAGAGGAACAACCGGTCAGTTGTTGAAGCTAGTAGGATGATGTTGATAAAAGGAGGTGTAGCAAAAACTTTTTGGAGAGAAGCTGTTAGCACAACTATCTACATGATGAACCAAATTTTGGTAAAAAGAGGTAAGGATAAGACTCCTAATGAATACTGGTATGGTAGATCATCTAATGTTGGTTATTTCAAAATATTTGGCAGCAAATATTTATTAAGAGAGGTGATTATGTTATTAATTTTGAGGCTAAAAGTGATGAAGGTATATTTCTTGGTTATTCCACCAAGAGTAAGGCCTACAAATATTACAACAACCGGACACAGAGAATCATTAAGAGTACTGATGTTCGAGTGGATGAGTATCCTTAATTCTTAGGAGAAACTAGTATGGAGAGTGTAGCGTCCTAAAATTGTGACACTTGCAATTTTGACTGCATTTGGGTCTACACGATGGTGATGCAACACGGAACCTGAATGGAGACCCCGAAACTTGTTCATGACATCAAAAACTACATTTCTCAGCACCCTGGCCTGATCCTCCTTGCACCCCACTGTCCCTGGAGGTGGGACCATGGCGCCCAGTGCCCTGGTCCTTCAGGACTAGGGCACCCAGCGCCCTGGTCCCCCAGGACCATGGCGCCCAACGCCCTGGTCCCTGGCCCTATTTTGGGCCCGGTCTCCTATGGGGCTTCGGGTCTTTATGTTTGCAATTTGGAAAATAGTACTTCTTGGTCGGCCCAAGGTTGAGAAAATCAGTCTTTTAACCCTAATTGGCAAGTATATAAACTACATTTCCTCTCCCATTTGGAGGAGGAAGGACATATGTGAGCAAGGCGGAAATGATATTCAAACATTCAAACATTCAAGCATTCAAGCATTCCTTCAAGCAATTGATCATTCTAAGTCTCCATTCAAGGCTAAGTGTTGCATTCAAGACAAGGATTCAACCATTGAAGAGGAGATCACTTACAACACATTACATACTACATGCATTACACCTTCGCATGTAAGAATACAAACATTCTTACAATAAGGTTGCAGGTACGCGGCTGTAATTGAAGATCTGGAATCCTTGTGTAGAGATGAACAGATCCCCCTTCGTTTCGCGGATTTTTCGGAGGACCGTGTGCACGCCGGGTGCCATCGTCCCGTCAACTTTCGCTCAAATTTGCAGAATAGCACCGTCTCGACATTTTACTGCTAATTCCAGGTCCGCAGCTTCATCCTATATTCCTATCTCTGTTTATAAGTGAATTTTTCCTACTTTTCATGCATTCCTAGTTCAATCTTTCTATCTACATTTCTTTACAAAAGAGGGTATCCTTGATGTCTTAACCCTTGAAACTCATTTAGAATCCAATCTTGCATTGTGTGGGATTGGATCTTGTGGGTTTCAACCCCTCTTTTGAATGTAAAGTCCCTCCTAAGTGAAAACCATCAACCCTAGTGACTCTCCCTTCTCTCTCCTTGGAGTTGGGGAGGGGAGAACGACTAGGGTTCGATTTTTCCGCTTTACAGAGAGAAAGGATGAAGATCCTTGCATTTTGTTTTTGGAACCAGAACCTGTGAAACCTCAAACTGGTAAAGTAAATGCTGATGTACCAATTCAACCGGAATAGGTAGACTCAGAAGAAGATGATAATAATGAAGAAGATGAAGGTGAAGATAATGATCATATTATTGTGAGGTATGTGAGACTCAATCAGAATCCTGACCAGATTATTGGAGATAAGGATGCTGGAGTGCTAACTAGAAGAAAAATTAGAGAGAATTATTGCATGATCTTCACTATTGAGCCTCAAACTACTAAGGAAGCATTTGAAGATGATCATTGGGTCAAATATATGAAGGAGGATCTTGATCAAATTAAGAAGAACAACATATGGACCCTAGTACCCTGACCGGTGAATAAAAATGTGATAGGTATTAAGTGGGTTTTCAGGAACAAGCTGAATGAAGATGGTGTAGTAGTCTGAAACAAAGCTAGATTGGTTTGAAAATTTTATGCACAAGAAGAAGGAGAAGATTATGGTGAGACTTTTGCACCAGTTGCTAGACTGTAAGGTGTTATAACTGTACTAGATTTTGCAGCTCATAAGGGATTAGAAGATATCAGATGGAATGTGAAGTCTGCATTTTTGAATGGAATACTGGAAGAAGAAGTATACATTGAGCAACAAGATGGTTATGCCTTGACTGATGAAAAAAACATGGTATGTAAGTTGCACAAGGAATTATATGGATTAAATAAAGCACTAAGAGAATGGTATGAAAAGATTCATTCACACCTGATTAAGATAGGTTTTCACAAAACGAGTGAAGATAGAAACATATATCTCAAATCTGAAGGAGATAAGATACTGGTAAGTGAAAAGTTTGTGGATGATATCATATTTGGAGGAAATGATGACATGAGCAATGACTTTGAAAATGAAATGAAAAGTGAGTTTGAAATGTCTCTAGTGGGAGAGAGAAATTTTTTCATAGGTTTGCAAATACAACAAATGAAGAGTGGTATTTTCATTACACAGTCTAAGTATGTGAAAGAGGTATTAAAGACATTTGGTATGAGTGACTGTAAACTAGTTGGGACACCAATGGTTATAGGTTGTAAGTTTTCAAAGGAAGATGATGCCACATCTGTTCATGAAAAGGAGTACAGGTCAATGATTGGAAAATTACAGTATGTTGTTCATAGCAGATCAGATATAGTTCATGCAGTTGGTCTAGTTGCTAGATTTTAGAAGAATCCTAAGGAAACTTATTTGATAGCAACCAAGAGGATATTCAGATATTTGAAAGGTATTGTTGACTATGGGTTATGGTATCCATATGAAGGAAACTTTAACTTGAAGGTGTATACAGATGCATATTGGGCAGGTAATGTTGATGATAGGAAAAGAACAACCGGTGGAGCATTCTTTCTGTGAGGAAGACTTGTTTCATGGAGCAGCAAGAAGCATAGTTGTATATCACAGTCTACTACTGAAGATGAGTATGTTGCTGCTTATATGAATTGTACCCAGGCTATCTGGATGAGGCACATTTTATAAGGTTTCAAGATGAAGTTTACAAAACCTGTAAAGATCTTATGTGACAATACCAATGCCATAAATATTTCCAAGAACCCTGTTTTGCACGCATGAACCAAGCATATTGAATTGAAATATCATTTCTTGAGGGAAAAAGTGCAGAGTAAAGATGTGATCTTGGAGCATGTTTCTACCAAGGAGAAGCTTGTAGATATCTTTTTTAAACCTCTGCCTAAGAGTAATTTTGAGTATCTTAGAAGTCAGCTAGGGGTTGTACCCCTTCATGAGGTGAATTGAGCATGATGTAGATTACATCATTCCCAGAGCTACTTGCAGACTTTTATAACAAGATTGGTGTAGAAGTGGAGTTATTCCATAGGGGGAGAATCAAGTTGCAGGTTGTTGATGCTGAACAATGAGTTTGGCATTACATGTTTTACTTTCCATTTGGCATTGTTGTCAAAGGAGGAGAAGAACTATGTGAGTTTTGGAGGAGATGAATAGTATGATTGTTCTATTGCCAACAACAAGCTGAAGACAAGGAGAATACATGGTAAAATATAAACCGGGAATCCTATTCACAATCATAGCAATCAATGGTATTGATATTTGTATTGCCATCAATACCAAAGGGGGAGATTGTTGGAATTTGTAGGAAGATTGCATTAATGAAATTTTATGTTGTCATTGATGTCAATTAACCGGTAATGATATTGTTATAATATTATTTTTTAACTGGTAGGAAGAGCTAGTGAATTAAATTGTAACCAGTAGGTAAGTTTATGGAGTAAACTAGTATTGCTAAGTATTGGAGAGTTGAACCAATAAACCTTACCTGTTGATTTGATAAACCCTAACCGATTAAGTTGGTGAATTGGCTATATTGGTTTATGATTTGATGATGAGTGGTAATGATTATGACACATATGCATATTGTATGAGGAGAGTTTCAAAGTGTTTTTGATGCATTGAGATAATGGTTTTTATCTTGGGAATGTGCAAGTATTGATAACTTAATGATGAACGGATAGTACCAAACCAGTACTGAGAGGGGGGGGGGGTGAATCAGTACAGGCAAAAACACAATCCTAAAACCGGTTTGTCAACAGACACTATGCATAGTCAGACAAACAGTAACTCCAGTCTTAAACAAAGTACAACCAACAAAGCCCAGAATAACTGAGACAAGCATAAACCGATTGACACTTATCTTCTCATACAATCTAATACTTCATTTCCATTTCACCCTAGTGCATGAACAGGTAATCTATCATCAAAAGATATATAAACAACTAGATCAACGTGATTCACCTTTAGACACAAATCACTCAAACCATTACATGAATAACACCATACATGACACACAGATTTTTCACGTGGAAACTCAACTGGGAAAAACCACGGTGGGGATGAATACCCACAAGCTGTTTTTGAACTCTTTAGAAGTTTGCTCTATTAGGAGCCTTGTCTGGTTAAAGACTGATACAACGGGTTCTGTTAGGAATCGATCCTGTTAGGGATCACCCGGTTAAGGGATGGCTAGAATACCCAGTTAAGGGTTAAACCCTGTTAAAGGTTACCTTGTTAGAGGATTTCAAGAACTCAATGGTTTTGAGTCACCCTATTAAAGGATTTATAGTAAGTCAGTTAAAGCTACACTGTTAAGGGATTTCCCAACTGTTGAAGTGGTTAGAGATCAACAGGTATTACAACGATTTGGTAACAACACTCAATGCCAATGCAGATTTGCTTTAGCTCCTCTTCACCTTCTGCACTTACACTCTGCAGGTATGACTTCTCTCTTATGGTCTGGCAAGAATCAAGTATCTCTTCTCTTGGATACACACACACAACTTTTGCCAACAACCTTAGAAAGAAACACAACATCGACCTTATAGGAAATAGATAGGTTGATAGCATAAACCCTAAACCCTAAGCCTATTAGGTTAAGCAATTCAAACGGTTCAATCCTAACTGTTGAGCACATTGCATTAAATGCAACAGTCTTGAACCAATCTCAAGATGTTCTCCATCATTCATTTTCCACCGATTTCATGGTGGCTGATAACCCATCACATGTTATCATCGTTTATAGACTTCGCACATTCCCAAGGTAGATAGGAACAATCTCCTTCATGCAAGATCCTTCATGTGCACAAGGATGACGTGGCAACATGATCTGTTCTTTGTTACAATGCTAACTCATCGCACAAAGTCACCGATTGAGCCACACAGGCTTGAAGCACTTAAACCAGAAACCTTGAAGTTGAGACTACCAACTGGTAGTCATACAAAGCTTCCATGTGCCGGTTCCCATAACCACATGCCAGTTCACCTTAAACAAACACACCGCTTCACTTTGGTACAAATGCTAGTTCACAGTGTTATACCAGTTCTCACATATACCAGTTCTTGGTAACATACCAATTTTCACATATACCGGTTCTCTCCTCTTCAACATATTGACATCAATGACAACATACAATGTCAAAATGTCCTCATACCGGTTCACATAATGCCAACAAGTATATTGCATGTAATGTAAAGCACATGATGAGTTACTGAGCTCCATGAAGCGGTGATTAAGGAGTGGTCGAGGCTTTCTTGAATGATGTACAAAGTTGTTATGTAATCCAACGGTCATACCTGAACTGACTTGTTTGTAATCTCTATGAGAGAATTTTTTTTCTCTTGTTTTACCGACCTAATTGATTTGTTTATAAGGTCGATGAGTTGTTTTTTTTAGTTTGTTCGCAAAGTTGTAGTTGAGTGTGTGGTTGCTGAATCGGATGATGTATCTGTAGTTTGAGTAAAGGTAGATAAGAGCATGAAAAGGATCTGAACAAGTAAGTGTAGTGCTATTCAAATAGATCAGCAAGCCCCTATTTTTTTCTAACAATTACAATAGTAAAATCCCCTAACCGGGTAAGATCTAACAAGCTTAGTGTTATTCGAATCCTCTAACCAGGTTGTCCATTAGCTTGGATTCAAAATCCTCTACCGAGGTTACTCCTCATAGAGTATTGGTTCTAACAAGGCATTATAGTCAATCCCTTAATCGGGTGGTCCCTAACATGATCTGTTCTTAACAGGAATTTTTGTAAAAGCTTTAACAGGCTTGGCTCCTAATAGGGTGAACTTTAGAAGAGTTCTGATAGTTATCTTGTGAGTCTCATCTCACTGTGGTTTTTCCCATTTGGGTTTCCACGTCAAAAATATTGTGTCAAGTGGTGAATATTTTTATGGTCATGTTTTCTATGGTTGATTTTATTAACTACTTAATCCACTTTGATAAGTTATGATAACTGGTAGAAATCAAAAATAAGGTTTTACTTATGTCAAGTAAATGTATTTGGATGTTTGTGAGTTTCAAGTTGTTTATTGTTATCAGTTGTAACAGTCAACCTGTTTTAACTTGACAGATTATTCTAATAGTGATATTGCATTTATAGTTCAGTGGTTTAACTTGTTAGTTTAAAGATTACTTTGAGAGGTTGTTTCAAGAGTTAGGTGAAAATTTATCAGTTTTTCCAACTACTGATTCACCCTCCCTCTTATTAGTTGAGCGAATTCTATTTCTTTCATCATACCATCAATTGGTATCAGAGAGACTAAAGTCCTCTAAGGTCTAAGCCTAATAGCTTGAGGTAAAGATCTTGGCTAACATGATAACGAAGGAAGGTTCAAAGTTTAATAGAGAGAACTATAGAATATGGAGTGATAGAAGGAAAATTTGTATCAAGATTCTTGGAAATCAATACTGGGAACATATTAATACTCAAGATATTGCACCTAGTGGGATTATGACTGACGATCAGAAGAAAGAGCAACAAGAAAACAACCAAGAACTGGAGGCTATTATTGATTCTTTGTCTGATTGAGAATATATTGATGTTCATGGTCTAGAGATTGCACATGAGGTATGGAAGAAACTTGAAGAGATTTATAGCGGTGAGGAACATGTGAAGATTTCCAAGGAAGAGAGTCTAAGAGGAAAGTATGATGACATTTAGATGGCTGAAGGTGAGAATATCCAAAAATATGGTTAGAGGATAAAAGATATGGTTGGAGAGATCAAGAGTTCTAGTGGTAAAGTGGAAGATGCCATAGTGTTTAGTAAGGTGTTGAGAACCCTACTTCCGGTCTACACTATCCGAGTTGCAGCCATTTAGGAGCTAAAGTCATTTGGCAAATGCGAGTGATGATGGTGATTCTTCTAGGCATTAAGTTCCATCTCATTTTTGTCGATATTTTGGTTCTCTTTGCACTTATGATCCTAATAGTTCTGAGAATGCACGTGCACGAGCAAAGTTTGCTACAAAGAATATTATCATGACATAATCCTTGCTGAACGAAACATTTGGCATTGATACCCAGGAGAATTTCATTACAAGTTCATTTCATTCTTTTTATTAAATCTTATATTGAAATTTAATAATATATCTAAATTAGTAAATTATTATGATAAAAAATTTGGATCAAAGTGTTCACAATACTAGCAACATTCCTGCATCACCCTTTTTCACGACTTCGTCGACTCCACAGGTATACAATGAGTGAAGAAATATAATTATTATATGTAGATAGTTGAACCTTATGTGAATAATTTTCTAATTACTCATTTTAGATGTCAAATAGTTTGATGCCAGAGCTTCAATATCAAGACCTCGCAGTGTATTTCATCAACAATCTTTCACCTAGGTAAGCAATTTATCTTTAATGTTGTTATTAAATAATATAGATAGTTTTGACGATTAATCAATATACTTTGTTTAATTTTCAGATGTTGACATCAGAGACTCCTCCTGCTATTTGCACATCAATGGAGCGCATGTTGCTACAACAGTAGCAAGTTCAACTGCTTTGACAGAAGTATGAGACGTATTTGTAAATTTAGTAAATTTAGCATTACATTTGTTATCTTAATAATATGTTATTGAAAATTTTAATGACACTTGTATTTAGTTTAATTTATATTGTGATGCTTACAAGAGGGGCTTGTCACTCCAGATCATGAACTTGCACCTGTTGTGGATGAACATCATGATTATTTGTATGTGGTAAGTGACTATTCTATTATATGTCATTCTAAAATTCAATTTTTGTATATGCTAACATCATTATTTTCATTGTATCAGGTGGAGTTACAAAAAGGTCTAGAGAGGAGGTCGAGTGGGTGTACTCGAAAGACACCTGCATTATATACATCTCCATCCCCTCGACATACAAAGATATCTTGTGATCTGTTTCCTTCCCCTAGAGAGAAATGAATATAATAGAGTCCTATTTTGTATGCCTATATGGAAATTTTGAACATATGTTTTGTATTACGAATATGTGACATTCTATGTCCATATGCCTTTTGGCTAGCTCCTATTTGACTTTATTGGATACCATGTTGTATGCCTATATGGCAATTTTGAACATATGTTTTGTATTACGAATATGTGACATTTTATGTCCATATGGATTTTGGTAATCTCCTATTTGACTTTATTGGATGTCATCTTGTATACCTTTATAGCAATTTTGAAAATATGTTTTTTTTTTTGAATACATGACATTCTATGTCCATATGGATTTTGGCAAGCCTATTTGTCTGTATTGGATATATTTGATAGTTTTAATGGTATACAATGTTGTATGGATTTGTAGCTTTTTGGTTAATGAAAATAATTTATCATGGTTATCCATAATTGCAGTACATGATTAAATGAATAATTGCACAAATTTTATTGTTACTTAAGCTTTGAACCTAAATATGTGTTTGTAATCCAATATACAAGCTTATAGGGATCAACACAAATTCAATAGTTATAGTTGAAATAAGACTATATAAAGGAAACATGGATAGAACCAAAATTAGACAATGTAAGACACCATTGTACCAATACCCATTCTAAAAAAATTGCATAGCCCATACACTTCTATTCATCTAATGCATACCCTAATAGAGCTACTTTAAATGACTCCCAACAATTAATATTACTTAAGAGTATTTAGGTCTATTAATCTAATGCATATCCTAATAGAGTGTCATAGAATGACCCCATAGGATCAAATGACTCATTTATATGTCTCACAGGCATCGAGAAACGCATCGCCGAAGTTTGACAACTTTTTGCGCTTTGAGCACTTAAATGGGATGGCCGGTAGGGTGTGGCCTGCATCGATCAGACAAGTTGGAGAGAAAAATGAAGGCATTCCTAGCGTAAAACCATCCACCTCGACACTTATGAGCTGACGATTTGGTGCCATGACGAGCGGATTGAAAGATGGGGCATTGTACAACTTTTCATTGAACTCATCTGACGCTTTTTGTCGCAGCTGAGAAAGTGTAGCCATGAGAAATTGGATCCAAGTCTACCTAACCAAGAGAGGATTTTTTAGAGTGCCATAACACAACCTTGTAGGATCAAATGACTCATTCTTATGATTAATAGGTGCTAAGAAACGCGATGCCAAATATTGACAACTTTGAGAAACTTGAGCACTTAAGCGATTTTGCTGCTAGGGTGTGGCCTGCATAGATCAGACAAGTTGGAGAGCAAAAAGAAGGAATTCCTAGTGTAAACCCAACCACCCCAACATGTACGAGCTGACAGTTCGGTGTCGCGACGAGTGGATTGAAAGATGGGGTATTGTGCAACTTTTCATTGAACTAATCTGACGCTTTTTGTTGCAACTGAGAAAGTGTCGCCACGAGCAATTGGATCCGAGTCTACCTAAATTGAGAGAGGATTTTTTAGATTCCCATAAAATGACCCCGTAGGATCAGACGACTTTTCCTTATGATTAACAGGCGTCGAGAAACATGATACCTAATATTGACAACTTTAAGCAACTTGAGCACTTAAGCGATTTCGCTGCTAGGGTGTGGCCCGCATCGATCAGATGAGTTGGAGATAAAAATGAAGGAATTACTAGCATAAAACTGATCACCCTGACGTATATGAGATGATGGTTTGGTGCCGCGATGAGCGGATTGAAAGATGGGGCATTGTACAACTTTTCATTGAACTCATCTGATGCTTTTTGTCGCAACCGAGAAAGTGTCACCACGAGCAATTGGATTTGAGTCTACCTAAACAAAGAGAGGATTTTCTAGAGTACCATAACACAACCATGTAGGATCAAACGACTTGTTCTTATGATTAACAGGTGCTGAGAAACGCGATGCCAAATATTGATAACTTTGAGAAACTTGAGCACTTAAGCGATTTCGCTGCTAGGGTGTGGCTCGCATCGATCAGATGAGTTGGAGAGAAAAATGAAGGCATTCCTAGCATAAAACTGACCACCCCAATGTGTACGAGATGAAGGTTTGGTGCTGTGACGAGTGGATTAAAATATGGGGCATTGTGCAACTTTTCATTGAACTCATTTGACAATTTTTGTCACAATCAAGAAAGTGTCGCCACAAGCAATTGGATCTGAGTCTACCTAAACCGAGAGATGCCTTTTTAGAGTGCCATAACATGACCCCGTATGATCATATGACTCATTCTTATGATTAATGAGCATCGAGAAATGCGATGCCGAATATTGACAACTTTGAGCAACTTGAGCACTTAAATGATTTAGTTGCTAGGGTGTGGCCCATATCGATCAGACGAGTTGGAGAGAAAAATGAAGACATTCCTAGTGTAAACTTGACCACCCTAACACGTACAAGCTGATGGTTTGGTGCCACAACGAGCGGATTGAAAGATGGGGCATTGTGCAACTTTTCATTGAACTCATTAGACACTTTTTGTCGCAACCGAGAAAGTGTCGCCATGAACAATTAGATCCGAGTCTACCTAAACTGAGAGAGATTTTTTTAGAGTTCTATAACATGACCTCATAGGATCAGATGACTTGTTCTTATGATTAATGGGCGCCAAGAAATGCGATGCTGAATATTGACAACTTTGAGCAACTTGAGCACTTAAGCGATTTTGCTGCTAGGGTGTGGCCCACATCGATCGAACAAGTTGGAGAGAAAAATGAAGACATTCCTAGCTTAAACCAGACCACCTCGATGTGTACGAGCTAATGGTTTGGTGCTACGATGAGCGGATTGAAGGATGGAGCATTGTGCAACTTTTCATTGAACTGATTTGATGCTTTTTGTTGCAACTGAGAAAGTGTCACCATGAGCAATTGGATCCGAGTCTATTGGTATTATGGATGACTTCATCATTTGTTGCATTGGTTTTATCATTGATGTCAACACTTATCTTTCTCAAGGTCTACATTGTTGATTTGGCACTCTGGTTATATTGGTTTATTGTTGAACCGACACATTGTGGTCTTGGTATGGATAATGGTTTATGCACAGTCATCTATATATGCTTCACCGATAGGATATATGGTTCACTGGCAGTGATGATGACTTGTTATTGTGTTGACTTGAATTTCATCCTCAAAATGCTACCTGCAACAAGTTAGTTTCACAAAATACAAAATGGAAATGCTACAAGAAATACAAACTCAACCAATGAAACTACATGAAGTACATATGAAATAAAACACTAATATTACCTTCATGGTTTATGTCCCATTGTGTCCTAAGTCCACTGTTCTTGGTTGCAGATGGTGTGCTCTCAGACAATGCACTAATGGCTTCCAACATGGCATATGAAGAATGGACTGATAACTTGTAGTTAACTGATAATATGATATGCAAATACTACATGATTATGCTAAATGATTATACTATGATGCTATATGATATTTGCTATTTGCTATTTGCTATTTGCTATTTGCTATTTGCTTCAAGATTAAAACTCAGGGATGCATATGATTAATTTGAAGACTAACTCTCTCTCAACTGAAGCTCTTGATTTTATAGACCTTGAGAGGATTAGATGATGTGGCTTAGATCAACGGTCTTGATCAGATCTGCAGGTTTGAATGGCTGTGAGCAAAGGTGAAGGTTGAGAGAAAGGGGGAAGGAGAAGACAAGTGTTACTCGTCTCACCTTGACTGGGTTGCTGATTGAGGGAATCTAGGGATGGTTGGAGGAAATTTAGGCATGAGAGGACAAGTGGACTCAAGTCCTTCCTAAGATGTTGGGGGTGTTGGAGAGAATATAGGAAATGGTTATAAAATATGTGTACGTACACAATATTCATTAAGTTTGGAGGTTGAAGATAAATGATGAATTAATATTTAAGAAATATTAATTTCCTTAGCCACATGATTGATGGGTTAGCAAAGGGAAGATGAAGTGGAGATGGAGGGTGAGTTGGAAAAGGGATTAAATAATTTTGAGAATTATTTAATATTTGAGACTATAGGATAGGAGAATTACCATTAAATATTAGATATTTAATTGTTTAGAGGAGATAATTAAATATTAGATATCTAATTAACTAGAGGAATAAGATAAATGAATTAATTAATAGAAAGATACGAAAATGAATTAAATAAATTAATCTTTTCAAATTAACTATTTAATAGAAGAATAATTATTAAATAAATATAAAATATTTATTTAATTGTTCATAGCCAAATTTTATGTGTATACATTTTGCCCCTCTTTGAAATGATGTGAAGACAACATTGTTTCAAGATTAAATCAAGTCTTGATAATGCGTCTGTCAAAGATTGAAAATCCTGATTGTGTGCCCCCTCAGGAGATTGATCGTGAAATTGTCAAAAATTCTGGTTTGAATGATTAATCTCTTGATAATTTGATAAACTTATGGCCAATTAAATTCATTTGTGAAAAAAAAAAAATTAAATTGCTCCATTGAAATTAATTACTCTTCAAATAGTAAATATAAAATTAACCAAGGTTAATTTTAATTTCATTGTTATCCTTGTCAGCTTGTGGAGAAAATATTCTTGCTGAGGTGGTGAAATGGTGATTCCCGTGGAGAACCAACATTTTGAGCTTGTTCGACGTTATCAACGACTTGTCAAGTATGGGTATCCGGTAGGTATCTTATCCCGAGCTTTGTTTTCAAGTTTTCATGCAAATTATCATGTTTTTAGCGCGTTTTTGAATTTTCAATTTTTTTGCAATTTTTGAATTTTTTCGGCATTAGGTTAGCGCTTTTGTTTTTTGTTTTAGTGCATATGCAATTAGGTTTAGCGCATTTGCATAGATTAGCACAAATATTCGTTTTGTTAGCGCATATGTTAAGGATGTTAGCGCTTATGCATAGGATAACGCAAATGTTTTGTTTGTTAGCGCTTTTGCCTAATAAGGTAGTGCTTTTGCATGGGTTTGTGCATATGCTTGTAGATTTAGCGCATTTGTTCAAAAGAATAGCGCATATGCACTAGTTTAGCACAAATGCCTTTAGATTTAGTGCATTTGCTGTAGTTTTGCGCAAATGCTCAATAGGATAGTGCTTTTGATCAAATTTGATGTTTTTGATAAGTGCAAAGGCTAAAAATCACTTTGATGATTAGATTTAACGTGTTTAATATGTATTGATGATGAAATAGAGACTTGATTGAGCGATTTGTTGGATAGATAGATAGATAGATTGATTGCGTGATTGGCTTGATTGCTCGATAGATTGCTTGATTAGCTTGATAGATTGCTTGATTAGCTTGATTGCTTGATAGATTGCTTGATTAGTTTGATTGCTTGATTGTGTGAGTAGTTCTAAGAAACCGATTTAGTTTCTGATGTAAGAGCTTAGCAGAGTTTTGAGTGAACTCGGTGATTGATAGAAAACCATGATTGATAGGTTTTAAAATGATTTGATAGCGTAAGTTGCTTCAATTTGATTTGATAGATAGATAGCATAGATTGCTTTAGTTTGATTTGATAGATAGATGATGATTTGATGATCGATTGATTTCTCTTGATAAATAGGAGAAACTTGATGTTCTCCAGTGTCGGGAGAAATTACCGATAGTGCATCATTTAGTGCCAGAGTTGACACAGGCAGAGGTTAGACATATAGATGCCTGTGGTTTACGCCATTTGTTGTATATACCTGGGATTACGCATAATAGAGTATTGTTGATGGTGTTAGCCGAGAGATGGCATAGCGAGCATAACACTTTACACCTACCTACGGGTGAGATTAGTGTGACTCTTGAGGATATCTATAGGATTCTGCACATCCTAGTGGCTGGTGAGCTAGTGCACTATGATTTTTAGGATTGTGTTGGTACAAAGGCTTACAGAGTCGTATTTGCTGATGATAGCATTGGTAGAGGAGAGATCCGATGGGTGGATATGGTGATGTATTATGAGGCTCTTCCCGTTATTCTTGCTAGTTTGATTGGAGGATTTATATGTTTTGATAGGCGATCATGAGGTTTTTCGATTGGATGGGGTGAGATTCTCCTGAGTATGATGCAACATCGTACTCGATATGCTTGGGGTGTTTGTATGTTGGCACATTTATATCATGATCTTCGTCAGGTGGTGTATGATGAGAGTACGAGTTTGTCTACATGATGCACTTTATTGCAGATATAGTGCTAGGAGCACATTGCTATTACTCGACCTATCCATTATAGAGTTCGTGGAGAGAGGCAGCCATATGTATATTTTTATGCAAGTATCCTTACTCAGCATAAGCTAGGTAAGATGGAGTATTGGCGGTGGGTGCTTGATTCATTGGATATCATTACTTGGAGACCATATGTTGATTGTGAGCCATGGATGGATGATGCACAAACATTACCATTTATCATGCAGAGTAGATATCTCATTGGTCGGACTCCTTACATTGTTGAGCGACAGTTGATTAGTCGCATTCTGAGACAATTTGGTATCATCCAACATATGCCTACTAGTGTGATGATATATGCTTGGCGGTATAAAGATAGGCAAGATTGGGGACCTTTGTTATCATTTTAGATTGCTCGTGCAAAGTTTGTTGCTACTCCAAGAGTGGCTTATGATATGAGATTGCACATTCTTGATCGTGGGGTTACTGCAGAGTATGCTCAGTATATACTAGCTCATCCATTTCCTCGTATTACCGATCCAGTAGATCCTCCTCCCAGCTTAGGAGATGATGATGATTCAGATGATCTAGGTGTGAGGAGACGTAGATAGAGATGAGAGCTTAGAGCTACTCAGGAGGCTGGGGGAGGTGGAGATGAGGGTGGGGATGGAGGTCGTGGTGGTAAGAGACCTGGATGGAGGGGACGTCGACTGAGAGTCCATGGAGGACCATTTGGACTGGTTGGTAGGATTGGGAGACCATGACCTATGGGTGGGAGGGATCATGGCAGGGCAGGGATGAGATCATCGAGAGGGTTTCCATTAAGAGGAGGAGGCAGGGTGACTGGACTAGATGGGGGTTGCGGGAGAGGCATTTATTTTGGATAGATTCAACCAGACCCTAGGGTTAATATTGTAGCGCATGGTGGAGATGATGAGGATCCTGAGGATTATGTTCCCCTGATTAGACGATGGGTTTAGAGAGTTACTCGACCGAGATTCCAGCAGTTAGATAGGTTGTTGGTGAGGAGGGGATTGGGTTTCATGCACCACAATAGGATTTGCCAGAGCAGGATGCACCAAAGCATGATATGCTAGAGCATGATGTACCAGAGCATGATGTGCCAGAGCAGGAGACCATTGACAGTCTTAGAGCACAGATTGATCAGCTTCAAGCATAGGTGCAGACTCTTATGACTGAGAGGGATAGAGCTTTTAGGAGACAACAAGATACTCAGGGCCTTCTTGATCACATTCAACAGGTTGGATTAGGTAATCTCTCGGCTGACACTGTTAGAGTATTAGTTGGGGCTGGGAAGGAGACTTTTCACGGGCGACGATGATATGAGGAGGTAGTTGCAAAGAGCTAGAGAGAAGGTAGTTATCATACTACCATGCTGATGGACACTAGTAGTGGTGGGGTCATGGGACCTCCTCAGAGGAGTGGTGAGCATGGGAGACAAACATATGGAGGATCATCTCACCCATAGCCACAGAGATGGACAGAGTCAGGTGGTAGTGGTATAGGACAACCGTGACTTGATGTGGAGGCACTTGTATTGTTTATCTTATATCATTGTATACTTGGACTTTTATTGTTTTATGATGATCTATATGTAGACATGGACTCCATATGATGATGATCTTTATTATGCATGTTATTCTATTTGATGATCTATATGCCTTGATTATATGGATGTAGTGATTATATGGATGATGTTTCTTTATACATGTTATTCTATGTGATGATGATATGGATACAATGATTATATGTTTTTGTTTATTTTCAATTTTGATGATCTTGGATGCAAATGAAAATGATTACTATCTTAAATGATGCAAATGTAATGATCTATATGGAATGCAAATGAATGATTGATTTTCTTTTGATGATGATGCAAATGATCTATATGAAATGTTTTTGTATTTTTATATGTAATGTATATAATGATTATGAATCTAAGTGCAAAGATGCAACTAAATGATCGTTAATGGAATGATAATGCAAACTATAATGATGATACACTATATGATGAATAAAAATGCACTTAATTGAATGAAAACTAATGCAATGATAAAATGCAACTAAATGAAATGAATGATGATTAAAATGTTTGTTAAAAAAGAATGTACCTATAATGATTAAATGCAAATTGTTTTTGTTTGTCCAAGTATACTCAATCTTTATTTATGACCGTTGATCTGTTAATGAAATGATATGCTTATAATGCAACTGACCATTAATGCTTATAATGCAGATGAATAATGAGCTAATGAAATGATCTAACTAAAAATTGTACTGCCATTCTTCATATGCTATCTTGTAACAGTGGTTGATTTCATCATTGAGCTTTAAAATGTTGTAAGAAAATACAAGCAACTTGACATAATGATTCAAGATGACCTGAGTATTCCTTACATGGATTTTGATATAGCAAGTTAATACAAGCAACTTGATATAATGGATCAAGCTGACCTGAGTATTGCTTGCAGAACAGACAAGGATTATCCCCTTTCATGCATGACTTGGAACATCCTCCTTGATCTTTTGCCGATCATATACTTAGACAAGTACATACCATAGTAAGAGATAAACCACAAACAACAATCAAAGAAAATAATCATGCCCCATCATAGCTTCTCTAATCATGGACATCCTTGAGTTGCATAGAGTACATGATTACCAATAAAATTAAGATATTAACAATGAATCTTGTATGTCATTTACATGTTCTTATGGTCATTAAATGATATAATCATCTTGACGAATGATCTTTGATAATCCTTTATTACTTGTTAATTGATTGGTTTCTGAGTTGCATGATTTAGTTGTTGATGAAATGTCTTGATTTTCGTTGCTTTGTTTTCTCATTATCTATTTCAAAATCCTAGGTGTTTTTGGTTTTTCAAAGTTTTTCGAATGTTTTGGGATTTTCAAAGATTCAAAAGATCACCTTAGCAAAAAGAAATTAGGATTTTGCCCCCAGTGGAAATTTTTATTATTATGGATGTATGAATTGATCAAGATCCAAACCATGGCAAGATAAAAATGCAGATATGATTGATTTTCATAAAATCTAAGACAATGACTACGGCAAATATGTCAAAGATTGATAACTGTTGGTAAGATGCATATTTCTTGCTAAATGGTTCAGAGAAAATGGATGCAAAAGATGGAATGGATAAACTAAGATAGATGGAAGCGATAGATGCGATAGGATGGAGTGGATAGGTGCACAAAGCGATCTCATAGATGGAGGAACTCACTTTTTAGATAGCGCCTTTTTACCAGGTTTTCACCATCTAAATTTATTGTATTTTTTTGGATTTTATATGCTTTTTATTGATTTTTTTTCAAGATTTTATATGCTTTTTGTTTATTTTTTTCAGGACTTTATATCTGAAGCATAGAATTTCTTGAGATGGATAGAATTGATAGGTTCATCAAACCAATCACCTTCAGGGGTAGATAACTTGTATGCTCCTGATCCATATGTTGCTACTATGACAAAAGGTCCTAGCCAATTCGGTTCAAATGTTTCCTTCTTTTCCCGGTCTTGCTGATTTCTTGGATTTTCTCTTAGAACTATATCTCCAATCTAGAAAATACGTGGCTTGACTCTATGGTTATAACTTCTTGCCATTCTTTTGATGGTATACTTTCAAATGTTCTATTGCATTTTGGCGATGTTCCTAAATCAGTTCTAGTTCTTGGAGTCAAGAGATTCGTTGTTCTTCTTCTGGTATAAGACCATGCAAGGATCCTCGTAGAGAAGGTATCTCTACTTCTATAGGTAATATGGCTTCTGATCCATAGACCAAACAGTATGGAGTTTCCCCTATTGGAATGCAGACACTAGTTTGGTATGCCCAAAGAGCAGGATTTAGTTGAATGTGCCAATATTTTCCAGCTTCATTGACTGTTTTCTTCAAGATTTTCAAGATAGTTTTGTTTGATGCCTCAGCTTGACCATTACCTTATGGATAATATGGAGTAGAGAACCTATGTTGGATATGAAACTGTTCACATAGCTCTTTCACATCTTGATTTTTGAATGGTCTTCCATTATCAGTGATAATGGTCATAGGAACTCCATAGCGACAAATTATATAATTCAAGACGAATGATGATATTTGTTTTCCTATCACTGTTGTTAAAGGCATTGCTTCAATCCACTTAGTAAACTATTTAGTAGCAATCAAAATAAACTTATGTCCATTAGAAGATGAGGGATTGATCTTTCCTACCAAATCAAGGCCCCATTGTGAAAATGACCATGATCCTATCATAGGATATAACTCTTGTGCTGATACATGAATGAGATTTCCATGGATCTGACATTGTTTACATTTTCTAGCATATGTGAATGAATCTCTTTCCATAGTAGGCCAAAATTAACCCATACGAATAAGTTTCTTAGCCAATGTTAAACCACTTGAGTGTGTACCACAAATACCCGCATGAATGTCATTAAGAACTCTCTCAGATTCATCCTTTTCAAGACATCTCAACAACGTACCATC
This sequence comes from Cryptomeria japonica, assembly GCF_030272615.1. Lineage (NCBI taxonomy): Eukaryota > Viridiplantae > Streptophyta > Pinopsida > Cupressales > Cupressaceae > Cryptomeria > Cryptomeria japonica. The sequence continues at coordinate 487,339,989 of NC_081406.1, read as the reverse complement.
TAGACCATGCCTATATAGGATATCAGCAATAATAGTATAGCGAGAGGACTGACGGATAAATTTTCTTATCTGATTACGAGATAATTCAAGAGGAAGGATATGATCTTTTAAATAATGATAAATTTGATCGTATAAGGATTGACTAGTTCTTGATATATGGAAAATTCGATAGGTATGCTAGGATTGGATGGTAGGGGTTAAGATATCTTCCACGATAAATTCCTAACGCTATTGATTCTCCTTATTCTACAAGAGAGATGCTATTGTAGCCATTGCATCTGCTACTTTATTCTCATTTCTTGGAATCTGGGTGAATGATATTTCTTTAAATTCCTCCACCAGTTGTTTGTATGGCATAATATTATCATCCTTTGTTTGATATTCATCATTTATTTGGTTTATGATAAGTTGTGAATCACCATAGACATGTAGTTCTTTGACATTCCACTCAATGGCCATTTTAAGCCCTATAGCCAATGCTTCATACTCTGCAGTATTATTGGTGCATAGAAATCACAGTCTATACGATTTCTGAATTGTGTGTTCTTGAGGTGTGATGAAAAACATTCCTGCACCTGATCCATATTGTGTATAAGAACCATCAAAGTACAATTCCCAAAAGTTTATACTTACTATTAAGATATCTGCATTAGGAAATTTGATGTGCAAAGGCATGTCATTTTGTAAAGGTGCATCAGCCAATTGATCAGTGACGACTTGTCCCTTGATAGCTTTTCGGTCAACATATTCTATGTCAAATTCATTTAGTATCATAACCCATTTGGCTAGTCTCTCTTTCAATGTTTACTTGCTCAACAAATATTTGAGAGGATCTATCTTTGCTATTAGTTTCACAAAATGAATCAACATATAATGTCGCAGCTTCTGAGTTGCAAATACAATTGCTAGACATATCTTTTCAATTGAGGAATAATTTAATTCATAGCCAACAAGTGTTCTACTGATATAATAAACTGCTCTTTCTTTTCCTTCATCATCATGTTGAGCTAGGAGAGTGCTTGGTGATACACTTGTTGCGGAGACATAGAGTAACAATGGTTTCCATTTGGTTGGTGATATCCTTACTAGAGGACTCATAAGATATTCTTTTATTTGCAAGAAAGATTCTTCACATTTTAGATCCCATTTGAATGGAACATTTTTATGTAGAAGATGGGTGAATGGAAGACATCTATCTGCTAACTGAGAAACAAATCTCCTGATTGATTGCAATCTTCCTTGTAAAGAGTGCAATTGACTTATGTTCTTAGGTGACTCCATCTCCATGATAGATTTAACTTTTTTAGGATCTACTTCAATGCCATGAGCTAATATAATGTACCCAAGGAGCTTTCCAGAGGTTACCCCAAATGCACATTTCTTTGGATTTAATCTCAATTGATATCTTTCCAGCCTGTCAAAAATCTTGCTTAAAATGTTCAAATGTTCTTGTCTTGTATGAGATTTTGCATGTATGTCATCGATATAATCTTCCATAAATGTGTGCATCATATCATGGAAAATTGTCGTCATAGCCCTTTGATAAGTCGCTCTTGCATTCTTAAGCCCAAATGGCATAACATTCTAGCAATATGTTCCCCATGCACAGGTGAAAGTTGTTTTCTCTTGATCTTCAAGTGTGATTCTTATTTGATTATATCTTGAGAAGCCCTCCATTAATGAAAACATCTCATGTCCTGCTGATAAGTCCACTATGATATGAATGTTTGGTAGTGGGAAATCATCTTTTGGACATGCTTTATTCAGATCTCTGAAATCTGCACAGACCCTTATGCTCTTATCTGGCTTTGATATTGGTACAATACTTGAAACCCATTCTGGATAAGCAACTGGTCTTATGAAACCTACTTCTAATAGTTTCTTCAGCTTGGTTTTTACGAGAAGAGCAATGTGCAGATGCCTCTTTCTTAGCTTCTAATTAATGGGTTTTTCTTTTAAATCCACATTAAGATGATCCATGATAAGATCAAGATTAAGTCCTGGCATATTTGCATAAGACCAAGCAAAATTTATTTGTCTTTGCGTAAAGAATTCCATGTATTCTTTGCTCTCTTTTTTTGACAATGAGGTAGCAAAATGAGGTATTTTAGGATCCTTTGATGTACCAATGTTTACTACTTCTGTTGGTTCTATCAGGATAGCAGATCTCTCTTGAAAATATGTAGGAAGAATGTCAAACCTTCCATCTTCTAATGCCTCAAGAAAGTTTTCACCATTAGATATGTCCTTTGTTTTCTCTTTTGATTGATCTAATGTTGCCATGAAATGGTTTTCAACAATAGGTCTCTTTCCTTGTTTTATTTCATTTTTGCGACTGGAAAGTTTGGCATTTTCTTGACTACGAGAAACATCACTTGATTCTGCAATGGAAGATATCTTAGGTGGGATGGGTTTAACAATGTTAAGGTACACAACTAAGTCATGATCATTAGAAAAGACATTCAGTTTGGGGTTATCTAAATTATCCCAATCAATTAATTCAAGATGAAGAAGGGGTAAATCATAATCACTGTCATCATTAGGTGTTTCAACATTCATGACATAATGATCATAGCTTGGCGTATAATAGGTACTGTCATAGATTAAATGTTTTTGAGAATTGTCTTTCTCAAGCGTTTCCGAAGTAGTCTTAACAAAATTAATATTAGCATTGTGTAGTTCACACTCAAGTGGTTCTTCAATTGACATTTTTCCCTTAAATGAATGGATTATATCCAGACGCACATCTTTAATACTGCAAATTCCTTCTTGATTGACCTCATTTGCATTTAGATGTTGACATATTTGTGCACATGATAAAGAGGATTCTTTTAATAGATTTTGTCTCCTTTCAAACTCAACTTCTTCTGTACTAATAGTCAATCCAACTTGACTATCTCTTAGTTCTTCTAGGGTTCTGCCACATCTGGATACATCTTGTTCCTCTTTTGATGAAAATCTTGTATTTTCAAATGCTTGATCTATCCTTGTTTGTACTTCTTGTGGCATTACTTCTTTGTCTTTGTCATTTCCTTTCCTTTTTGCATATGCCTCTTTTCTTTGAATTCTGAGTTTTTCTTGCCTTCTTTCTAACTTCATCTTTTGTTCTGCAATAGACAAGTCTTCTTTCGTGATAGCTGCTTGATCTTCATTGTGTTCCTTACTTGATGTAGTAGATAAGACATCTGGACCCCATTCATACTCATTGGAATCTATTTCTGAATCCTGATCTAAGATTACTCCACTATACCATACTGGAATGTCGTATGGTGCAAAAAGTTCTTTGATTTCTGTCATCTCTATTTTTACTGCTTCTGGAATATCTTGTTCAGATTTTGCATTTGTTTGACAAGATTTTTCTTCACCTTTGATGGTAATCTCCTCTTCTTTCTTTTCATGTTCTTCTTGCTTCTTTTGTTTATTGGTTACTGTTTGGGCCACTTGATGTAGCTTTTCTTGCCAATTTTCTTCTTTAGAAACTGATTTCTTTCTCCACTTTTGCTGTTGATGATTATGTTGCTTTTGATTTAATTTTAGATATCCAACCCAGATTTATCTTCTATGGATTGTGAGTGCGGACAAATAGGTTCTAAAATACCTTGATGTTTCTTACCAATTGGTCCTTTTCCTTCATATCCCATCTTTTGCATGATTTCATATCCTTTGCCATATTGTTTTATGAGAATATTGACTTCTGCTACTATTGCTATAGTTTTATCTTCATCCTTGTACAACCAACCAAGAATTTGTTTGTCGTCATTTTCCTCTTCAAGAGTTCTAGCACTAACAAAAGTTCCTTTAAACATATGTTTTGATTTTCCTCTTGTCTTTGATTGAATATCTATAGGCTTTCCATATGACTTAGGAGAAAGTGGAAAATTTTGTAAAGAATACTTCCCCATTCCTTCATCATTTAACTTGAGCTTTTCTTCAAAAGTTTCCCATAACTTTTCTTGAATTTCTTTGGTAGGATATACTGATTCTCTATTATGTGGAACTCTTGTATCTTGTGTTGGCCTCAAATTCTTGCAATATTGACTGGAATCTACAATTATAGTGATCTCTTTTCCTTCATGAGGAAATTTTACACATTGATGATATGTAGAAGGAACTACTTGCATCTTGTGAATCCATGGTCTTCCTAGAAGAATGTTGTAAGAGAGGTTCAAATCTAAAACCTGACACAATGTATCCTTTTCCATAGGTCCTATTCTTATTGGTAGCACAACAATTCCTTTAGAAGAATGTTTTGCTTCATCATAAGCCTTGATGGTTATTTTCTTTTTCGGGTCTACTGCATTTTCTGAATATCCCAAAGCTTTTATCAAACTTAATGCACAAATGTTTAAGCCAACTCCTCCATCTATGAGTACACATTTAACACGAGTTTTATTAATGGAGACTTCAACATGTAAGGGAGCATTGTGAGGATGTTGTAAGGATGCAACATCATTTTCAGAAAATGATAAGCGACGAGGAGCTACAAGGTGTCCTACAATGTTTTGGAATTGATCTACATCCAAGTATTTTGAAACTGTTGTTTCCACTAAAGCTTTCTTCAAAATTTCCTTATGCATAGGTGAAACCTTGAGAAGTTCTAGAATTGATATTTGAGCAAGTATTCTTTGTAATTGCTCCACTAAATTGTATTGTTGTGATGTGGAATTTGAGTCTTTTTCTATACCTCGAAAGGTAACCTTTGCTTTGCTTCTTGTGATAACATTGATTGGCTCTAAAGATGGATTTTTGTTAACAATGATCACATTTACCACATCATCGTATGTATAAGTGTAATTCACTTTGGCTTTTCCTTTGTCATCTTTTAATTGGGACGATTCACCTTTGTCATAATTCAGAAGTGGATTTTTGAAAGCCAAGTGTGATTCGCTTGTCTTATGGCTATCCATTGTGATGGTTCCATTATCGATTAGATCTTGGATAAGGTGTTTCAATTTCTGACAATCATTTGTTAGGTGTCCTTTATTTCGATGATAATTGCAAAAAAGATTGTCATTCCACCAATTGGGCTTGACTGGTGGTTCATAACTTCTTGCTTCTGGTAAAACAATCAATTTGTTGGCAAGCAGAGTTTTTAGAGCTGATTCCAAAGATTCTCCAATGTTTGTGAATTTCCTCCGAGGATTGGAGAAAAGGGACTTGACTTTATGGTTTTCTGGATTGTTATTGCTTAGGTTTTGACTTGATAGATTAAAAATTGGTTGTTGTTGTTTTGCAGTACTATTATCATCATTCCCTTCATTGCTGACATTCCTATTCTTTGACTAGAACTTGGGTTTGTCATTGTTGTTGTATGAATTATTGAAAAGTTTTAGCTCTCCTTTCTTTATCATTGCATTCTCTATTTTCAGACCATTCTCGATCATTTTGGCAAAAGAGGGAGGACATTGCATCCTTAGTCGATAACTCATTTCACTGATAAGATTATCAATGAATATGTCCATTTTTTCTTGATCAGGTACATCTCGGGGATACCTATTAAACATGCATTTCCATCGTTGTAAGAAAATCATAAAGGATTCACCATTCTTTTGTTTAACATTGCAAAGATCTAGCATTGTTATTTCATTCCTTATATTGTAGGAGTATTGTGAAATAAACCTATTCACAAGTTCTTCAAAGGATTTGATTCCGGATGGTAATCTTGAAAACCACTCTATTGATTGTCCATATAAACTCCTAGGAAAAAGACGCATAAGGTAAGTTTCATCATGAGCAAATTCCATGCCCATAGTACAAAACTCCCTAATGTGATCTCGAGGATCAAATTTTCCATCGTATTTGTCATATTTAGGAATCTCGCAATGTTGTGGAAATGGTATCATATTCAGATTTTTATTGAACGAACATGGGCATATATCTTCTAATGAATACTTCTTGGAGCTTGTCCCATTTTGCATGTCTTGTATTTGTTGTTGTAGAGTTTGTATTTGTTGAGTAAGGTTTGACAATGGATTATCCACATAGTTTCTCCTTGTTTCCTCGTGAGTTCTCTTATCACTACGCTATTTTCTTTTGTCATCCCTTTCTTTCCTTGTTTCTTCATTGCTTTCTTTGTTCACATCTTCGTTATTTGGCTCATCTGTGTTTTGGGTGTTACTTGCCTCCGCATCTTGTTTCAAGCTTTCTATGTTAAAGTCTTGTGGTAGTTTAGCTCCAGATTTTGCCAACATCAAGAGATATTTTTCTTTTTGTTTTGCCAACAATTTTTCCATTAGCCTATCAAATTTGAAATCTTTCTCAAGGTCTCTAATGGTGCTATTGATTGCTTCTTCGTCAACAATGATAAATCCAAAAGTTTGGAATACAAGATTATCTTCTTCCTCCATTTGTTGTTGTTTTTTAAGTTGTTCATGTTGGGCTCTAGTCCAAATTGGCATGTGATTATTTCAAAGTTGTTGAAAGTTCCTAAGGACAAAGTCAATAGGTGATTATTGGTTTAGGAATATATGCCTTGTTGATTTTACCGCTATTGTTTGTTCATTGGGATAAAGCGTCTCTTTGTTGAAAAGAACGTCTTTGCAAAATTTCACTGTCAAAATCTATACCGCAGCCACATAGGTAGTGATAAAAATGGTGTAGGAATGTCCTATGTTTCAATAAGATCTTGTGATTGATATACAAGAATCTTATCCTTTTTTGAGTAGCTTTATAACTAGGTTTTCTTTTATTAAGGTGATACTTAAAAGTCATATAAGCATTTGGCAATTCACAAGTTTGTTTGATTCCAATGTTGGTGCAATTCTAGCTTTTATACAACCTAGGTTCAAAATAGGAAAGATATATCAAAGATTAGGAACCTAGTATAGATTGATCAAGCTTTGTGATAGAGGATTTGATTATCCTGATGAGAAACTTGACAAGGATGTCAATTTTTTTTTGCACTTAAGATGTTTGAATCAATAGCTTGTTGAATGTTGATGTTTATAGAACCTTTTGGGAATAACCTGTTATCTTAGTGACCTAGTTGTTTGAGCTAGTTTGAAAATACGTGATGCTTTAGAGACAAATCTACTTCAAGAATTATTTTGATATTGATGTTTTGACACTTTGATTTTGATCTGGTGTTTCAAGTGTTGGAAAGCTTTTTGTATTACCCTTTTGATCACACTTTTTCAGTAATTTGTTGGATTTTTTCTCTCTTGTAGATGATAATTTTCTTCAATTTTTGACCATTTGGAACATGTTACAGACATAGGAGAAATAATGTTTAATAAATAAAATGCACAAGCAAGTACAAACCCTATGGTAGGCTGAGACAATAGTTGTTGAATCTCACATGGGGTTTTCCCCGAGGCTATGCTATTCAAAGTGGATATTTAGATACTTGACCCCACTGGCTCCACCCTTAACACTCACTTCTTCGGGGCAGCCAAGCACCAGTTTCCATGAAAACTCCCCATGGCAAACTTTATATCTCTACTAGGAATCGTATGTATGTGAACCGCTTCAGAGGTCTGACTTCCTGCACCAACAACTAGAAGGATTTTGGCAACTAGTACAAGTGGCTTTTAGTAAAGGCTTCCGGTCATGTGGCCATACATGCGACACTTTCAGCTCTGTAAACATACAAGGTTCCCAACCTATAGAGGTTACGCTCCATAGGGTTTATGGGGAAACATAGTGTCGGTATGAACTTATCAGCACATGTTGTTTGGGACTTTCATCACAAACACGATTTATTTATAGTGGATTGGAAGGACACGGTATTAGCCCATTTCCACTTTAGGTCATTCCCCTCTCACTGACCCTCTTAAGGCAGCTCAGGAAGGTAGGCCCTCTAAAGGATTTAATTGCTTGAAAGTAAAGAAATCGTAAAAGAGTGGGTTTGGCTTTTTGGTCACCCAATTAACGGGAGAGCATATACATACCACTTCCAATACACAGAATATAAGTGTTCTTTTTAATCTTTTCAAAGCAATTGTTGGCTAAGTCCTATTTGGAGATGTTGCTCCAACAAGCATGGTATTTATTTTAGCCCTTTTAAAAGTCTATGTGCAACTATTTTAGAGAAAATACTAAAAATGCAAGTTGCATGTTGTCAATTCATCCTCTTAGTTAAACTAGATGAACAAGATATGATATGTTACTTCCCAAAAAAAGGCTTTTAATTAACTAGATGATGAAATGCATAAAATTTTCCTTAAATACCATCCTGCACATGCATGTTAGTAATCTGAAAAATCTGATTTCTTGGACATTCGAACCTGCAAGAAATTTTTTGTCAGTTTGTAAGCAAAAGTGCTAATCTAACACATGCACTACCTTTTTGCTCAAAAGTGCTAACCTGTAGGTCAAAAGCACTAACCTAGACTATAAAAGTGCTGCTCCGTGGATACAAAAGCGTGATTTATTTGACAAATGTGCTAACCTAGGACACAAATGCGTGAACCTGTAATACAAATGCTCATGCGCTAACCTATGGTGCAAATGCGCTAACCTAGAGGGAAAATGCGCTAACCTGCAAAACAAAAGCACTGTCAGAATTCACACATGCGTGAATCTGAATTATAAATATGTTAATTTTATTATTTGCGAGATTTTTAAAGGTATATGCGAGGTCTATGAGCCCCACGGTGGGCGCCAAAATATGTCGACTTGAATTTCATCCTCAAAATGCTACCTGCAACAAGTTAGTTTCACAAAATACAAATGGAAATGCTACAGGAAATCCAAACTCAACCAATGAAACTACATGAAGTACATATGAAATAAAATACTAATATTACCTTCATGGTTTATGTCCCATTGTGTCCTAACTCCATTGTTCCTGGTTGCAGATGGTGTGCTCTTAGACAATGCATTGGTGGCATATGAAGAATGGACTGATAACTTGTAGTTAACTGATACTATGATATGCAAATACTATATGATTATGCTAAATGATTATACTATGATGCTATATGATATTTGCTATTTGCTTCAAGATTAAAACTCAGGGATGCATATGATTAATTTGAAGTCTAACTCTCTCTCAACTGAAGCTCTTGATTTTATAGACCTTGAGAGGAATAGATGATGTGGCTCAGATCAACGGTCTCGATCAGATCTGCAGATTTGAATGGCTGTGAGAAAAAGTGAAGGTTGAGAGAAAGGGGGAAGGAGAAGACAAGTGTCACTCGTCTCACCTTGACTGGGATGCTGACTGAGGGAATCTAGAGATGGTTGGAGGAAATTTAGGCATGAGAGGACAAGTGGACTCAAGTCCTTCCTAAGATGTAGGGGGTGTTGGAGAGAATATAAGAAATGGTTATGAAATATGTGTACGTACACAATATTCATTAAGTTTGGAGGTTGAAGATAAATGATGAATTAATATTTAAGAAATATTAATTTCCTTAGCCACATGATTGATGGGTTAGCAAAGGGAAGATGAAGTGGAGATGGAGGGTGAGTTGGAAAAGGGATTAAATAATTTTGAGAATTATTTAATATTTGAGACTATAGGATAGGAGAATTACCATTAAATATTAGATATTTAATTGTTTGGAGGAGATAATTAAATATTAGATATCTAATTAACTAGAGGAATAAGATAACTGAATTAATTAATAAAATATTAATTAATAAAAAGATACGAAAATGAATTAAATAAATTAATCTTTCCAAATTAACTATTTAATAGAAGAATAATTATTAAATAAATATAAAATATTTATTTAATTGCTCATAGCCAATTTTTATGTGTATACAATTATCATCTGGAGATCATTTGGTTATGTTAAAGACATGGATTGGATGTTTGGATTCGGTATTTTTCTTATTGGACTAATTGGGTTCACATATTTGCCTTTACCAGCAGATAGGTATAGGTTATGGACCGGTACAAGATATCATGTTCCAGATCAACACGACACGATTTGGAAATGGTTTATTGATTGAATAATGTGTAAATGTATTGAGTTGACACATTGTATCGCATCAAGACTTATTTTGTAATTGTAATATCTTTAGTGAGCCAACCTCATGATAAGGTCTTAGGTTTTGTATAAATAACTGTAAGATCTTATTTGAAGATCATTATGAGTGTATGCGAATATTGAAGATCATTGTGAAGAGAGAAAATAAGTAGTTTCTTGTGCGAATCATGCAGATATTATTTGAAGGTTGAAGGAAATGTTATGCAGGTGTTTGGCACTCATGGTCAGAGCTTAAACCAGTACTGAATCCAACATTGTAGATGCTATACTGAAGCAATATATTGTTATTGGATTTAATCATCCAATTGCAGTCAGTGTGACTCCTATTTTGTGTTTGAGTAGTGAGTTCTAGGCGGTTGGCCTTTTTGCATGTGCAAACCCCATTATTGTATACACTTACTATCTGCAGTAGTATCATTTGATTGTGGGTAAGGTTTCCCACCATGGTTTTTCTCCTTACAAGGTTTCCACGTCAAAATCTTTGTGTCATGTGTTGTGGATGCATTTTGATTTCTGTTTCATGCATTAAGTTATACCAGTACTGCTATAACTGTTAAGTTATTTTACCGACATTAAGTTTGTTTTACCGACACTAAGTTGGATTAATTAGTTTTGGGTTGTATTTTATTGACAACTGATTCAGCCCCCCTCTCAGTTGTCTTTCCGGTTCCTAACCGAGTCTACCTAAATCAAGAGAGGATTTTTTAGTGTGCCATAACATGACCCCGTAGGATCAGAGGGCATGTTCTTATGATTAACGGGCACCAAGAAACATGATGCCGAATATTGACAACTTTGAGCAACTTGAGCACTTAAGCGATTTCGCTGCTAAGGTATGACCTGCATCGATCAGATGAGTTGGAGAGAAAAAAGAAGGCACTCCTAGCATAAACCTGGCCACCTTGATGCATAAAAGCTGACGGTTCGGTGCCGCGACGAGTGGATTGAAAGATGGGGCATTGTGCAACTTTTCATTGAACTCATCTGACACTTTTTGTCGCAACCAAGAAAGTGTCACCACGAGCAATTCGATCCGAGTCTACCTAAACCGAGAGAGGCCTTTCTAGAGTGCCATAACACTACCGCATAGGATCAGATGACTCATTCTTATGATTAACAGGCATCGAGAAACGCGATGCTGAATATTGACAACTTTGAGCAGCTTGAGCACTTAAGCAATTTCGCTGCTAGGGTGTGGCCCGCATCAATCAGACGAGTTGGAGAGAAAAACAAAGGTATTCATAGTGTAAAAATGACCACCCTAACGCATATGAGCTGATGGTTCGGTGCCGCGATGAGTGGATTGAAAGATGGGGCATTGTGCAACTTTTCATTGAACTCATCTGATGCTTTTTGTCGCAACCGAGAAAGTGTCACCACGAGAAATTGGATCTGAGTCTACCTAAACTGAGAGAGGATTTTTTAGAGTGATATAACACAACCCCATAGGATTATACGATTCATTCTTATGGTTAACAGGCGCCGAGAAACGCGATGGTGAATTTTAACAATTTTTCACACTTTGAGCACTTTAAGGATTTTGCTACTAGGGTGTGGCCCAAATCGATCGGGTGGGTTCGATAGAGGAATGAAGGCATAAAATTAGCCACCCAAATGTGTACGTGCTAAGGGTTTGGTTCCGCGATGAGTGGATTGAAAGATGGGGCATTGTGCAACTTTTCATTGAACTCATGTGACACTTTTTGTTGCAACCGAGAAAGTGTCGCCACGAGCGATTGGATCTGAGTCTACCTAAATCGAGAGAGGATTTTTTAGAGTGCCATAACATGACCCCATAGGATCAGACAAATTTTTCTTACGTGTCCCTAACATAGAGAAAAATGATGTCGAATTTTGACAATTTTTCACTTTGAGTGATTGACAACAAATGGGCAATTTTTACATCTTTTACCATATTAGCCTAAAACTTCACGAAATGATCCCATGTGATCTCTAATGGTCCAAAATGATATTATTTACATAGAATCACACAAAACAAGACAAAAACACAAATTTTTATATTACAATGCCTCAAGTAGTTGAAAAATACAACTCATGTACATGTATTCAAATATGATTGATATTACAATTTTTTGCATTTACATTTAATCCAATAAACCATCTGGATATTCTCTACTCTTTATCGTGTCTAGTATGGCCTCATGGTCAGACTCACAAACCTTCCATAGGTTCTTGTTTAGTGGTCTACCCCCATATCTAATCAAATGAACATTTGAAGCTACAACAAGGTTAGAATAATGAAGAATCTTCCTATGTGTCTCAAAGTCCTCAAACAACCATAAGTTAGAATTCTTCACTGGGTACCTTCTAAGCCATGTACCAGTAACAACTGCTGATCCTATGGGGTACTCAATATTTTCTCCATCTACCACAGGGCCATCCAGTTTCTCTTTTGCGTCCACACAACAACACATGTAATAATCTGGTCCTTCTTCATTGTCTTCATCTACAATAACTGCATAAACATGGCCTGCAATGATAAAGTGAGAAGAATTTAGCAAACAACTAAGGTAAAATATTAAAGTGCACAAATTTTAGATGTGGATAATTTACCTCATTGGACTAAATCTGACACATGGTCAAAGTCAACTGATGCTTCCATCTGTGCTAGTTGTAGTACACTCGGAGGTCGATATGTCTCAAGTGGGATTAGAGGTCTCATACACCATTCGTCCACCCACTCCTTTGACTCACACTCATTATAGGCACCATCTCTACATGAAGAAAAATAACATTCCATCTGTTGCATATGTATAGTCCATGAACCTACATTAGAGCTTTTGAAAGAGTGTAGCTCACTCGATCCTGTCAATGTACAACAATCTTGGAGTTTTGCAATGTTAGTATCATCTACCAACCAAAAAAATCTGTGAACTGAAGACTTACCTTGATTACCTGGACCAATTGTACCATTGCACCATTGAACAATTGTTTTTGCATCTTTCAAGTTTGCATTCCCTTTGTACTTTAACTCTTTTCATGCTAAAGCTCTTTTATTACATGCTCCTGCACCATCATGCTTCCCCTTTCCATGCCCAACTCAGAGAAATTCCACATATGTTGAATAGTAAAAAAAATATGCATCCTACTCAACCAAAAAAACATCTGAGAGTTCTTAAATTGCGATGCACAATTATCTGACCATATGATATGTTGACAGAATGATATGCCTCGACTAGCCAAATCATCGTAGAATATCTGAAAACAACCTTGCACAAACTCTGTAGAGTGTGAGCAATCATCACTGATGTAAAAATGATACTCCCTCAATATCTTCCTATCCTCTTCCATACTATCATGCACATGATTGAATGCTATATGCACAAATATAGCAACTTGTGTGGAGTTGTAATATTGTGATTGCACCTTGTTCTGCAGTTGTAGTGTGTAGTTCTCTGCAAAGTCAACAATTGAAATCATTGTATGAAGTGGAAATGTGTCCTTGCATAAATTAAATTATGAGTCCAACCAATGAGATCGATGGTTATGCCTTGCATACTCATACACTATATTCTCATGAAAGATGCCCATAAACTGATACACTGGAATCTTCTCACTAACCAATTCACACCTTTTTTCTTCTTTTCCATCTTTTATCATGTAGGCCACTATCTTATATTTTCCAAATTGCACTAATTCATGAACAATTTCTTGTCCAATATCCATATGTTGACAAATTTGTAAATGTCGCAATCCACCACAATGAACACATGTGCCATCCAAGCAACACTTATTGTAATATACTTGACCATCTACTCTTTCACATAAGATCCTAGATATGAATTCCCTTGAAGATGTCGGTGGACCATTTATGTTGCATTCCTACAAAACATTGTTAGCATGCAAATCTATACATATGTGTTGATGAACATCATAATGGTTAGAAAATTTGATATGTACTCTACAACAACAAGTTGTGTGTGTATGGTTTATTTTGACATAAAAAGGCTTTACCACTTCAAATAATCTTTGACTAATTTTAATTTGAGGATACATACGTTGAAACTTGGTAAAAAATTGTGTTTGAGTCATATCCAAAATTTTTTTTGGATGTGGATCACGGATTTTACTACCAATCCTCCTTCTTACAACATCTCTTTGATTTGGAGAGAGCCTTGTGTTATTCTTCCAAAAATATTCAATTAGGGATCTCAAGGCTTCAACAATTGCTTTGTCTTTCCGTGGTAATCTACCGGAAAATGCCCTTAACTCATTGTTATATGGATCCTCTGCTCTTTGTCGCCTTCCCATAGCTATCATTAGAGTTTGTCTATTTTTTTTAATTTTTTACTTGTCTTTCTAATAAGGCGAGCTTTCTTAGTTTGAGTGCTTACAATTATTGATGTAATGACACGTCGTGTAGAATTACTATCTTTTGTGCATAAGTTAGAACCAACAATATCATATGCATTCATCAAATTCCTCACAATAGATTTGTCGCTTGATTCAATCGACATTCTTAGCCCAAGAATCTTCATTATGGGCCTAAATTTCAGATTTCTCATCATTTCAACAAATAGCTGACATCTTCCCATCTCATTTAAAGGCTCAAAAAATATTTTCCATATCCGGTTAGCATGTCTTTGAAAAGTATGCTTTAGAATATTGTCAACCATTGGTTTCAAAACATTAGCACCAATATCAATCAAATACTTAGGCTTTCTATGCAAAACTCTAGGAGGTGTTATCAAACTTTGAGTTACCTAAAGATTAGTAATGTCAACAACATTAGGGATAGGTGGTATACCTTCAATCGGAGATGAAAATGATGACATACCTTGAAATTGAGGTGTACAAGATGGTGTAGCTCCAATACTTGATGTCAATCGTGAAGTACTTGCAATGTCAAATGTCATAGAGGGAGCGCATTCAATATGAGATGTTGTAGACGCCAATGATGTGCCAATAAGAGATGGTGTGCCTTCAACTTGAGATGTAAGAGATGGGGTGCCTTCAACTTAAATTGTGGTAGACATGCTCTCAACCTCAGGATTCAATTGTCTTATTGCATGAAGGTTTTGCATCCGTTGCCTTTGTGTGGCCAATTTTGTCTCTCTCTTAGATTGGATGGGTATTTCATGTTCCTCTTCAATTGGCACCTCTTCTTCTATGGTATTCAATTTCCTTGCTTCATGAAGTTCCTTCATTCCTTCTCTTTTTTTTGCATTCTTAGCTTCACGCTCTTCCGGTGTTAAATTTTTTGGTCGTTTCCTCGGCATGATGATGATTTCTACATGTACATGCACATAAAAGAGAAAAAATTTAATTCATAAAGAGATTTCAAGAGGTGTAAGGGGCAGTCCTAATGCATCTATGACTGTCCTAATTATGTTAGGACAATCCTAATGCATCTATGACTGTCCTAATTATGCATATGTTACAATGGATATATGAAATTGAAATTATTTCATGTATTCTTTTTTAAATTATTTCATAAGATCTTAAAAAGGATGTATGAAATTGCAAATTTTGTTTTAAACCACTAAACAAATAATTTTCTTATGCAGCTTCCTTCAAATGCATTGTTAAATCTAATGTAAATCTAATAGGATTATAATCAATTTTGAAAAAACACTTTTATTATAACATTTAAACAAAATAACACTTAATAAGTATTTGAATTCTAAAAAAAAGAAAATATTACCTCAATTATTCAATTTTGGTAAAAAAAACTATGTTCTTCCTCTTCGACGTTGCCAAATGAAAAAAGGGTGGTGGAGAGCTGATGGAATGTATAAAATAACCTTGAATAAAATGTCAACACCATGCAAAAAGTATTTTTTTGTCTGATCATGTGCAGAAGAAGACAAAATGAGAGAATGTGGGCTTGGATCACGGGTCCCATATAACCGTTTTTTAGTGCAGCTCATTTGGCTAGCGCCAAATATGGCACGAGCCAAATGACTTCCATTGAAATTTTTTAACCTTTGATAAATTTATACTCTATACCCTATAATCTATACTCTATACCCTATAGTTTGATAGCCACAACCATAAAAATTAAACCATTTAAAACCTATAACAACCCTAGATCGTATGACCCAATATGCTAAATCCTCGACCCTATACAATAACCCTATAACCTGATATGCTAAACCATATGAGGTAAGGTTGGAGGGTGAGATATGGAGGGAGGGGGGGAATAATGTGGGTGCAACACTTATAGAAGGAGGGAGAAAGAAGAGGAGGGATACAAGAACAAAGAGAGAGAAAATGGAGGATTGCGGGAGAGTTAGAGATAGGGGTAAGGAGGGAATGGAGATACCTAGAGAGGGGAAGGAATGAGGAAGAAAGTGAGGGAGATACCTCGAGAGAGGAGAGAGTGAGGAAGAAAGTGAGGGACAAACCTAGAGAGGGAAGGGTGTGAGTAAGAAAGTGAGGTCGACAGATCTGGGTATAAAGGACATAGAGGGGAGAGGGGTGATATGGGGGTTTAAGGATAGTGGGTGGCATGAAGAAAGTATGGGAGAGACCTAGAGAGAGGAGGGAGTGAGGAAGAAACTAAGGGAAAGAGGTGAGAGAGGGAATTAGATGGGTGTAAGGATGGAGAGGGAGATAGCTCGAGGCATAGGGGAATAAGGGAATTGTGAGAGATAGAGAGGGGAGGGACAAAGAAGAGTATGCATCTATAAGATTGAAGATCCCGAGAAGAGGTAAGGGGAGAGAGAGAATATGAGATCTAGTTCATAGAGAGAGATGGAACTACGAGGGAAGGGAGATTTAACTACTGAGAGATTTTGAGAGGTGAGAAACTTGGAGGAGAGAGGGGTGATATGGGGGTTTAAGGACGGTGGGGGGGATATAGAGTTAAACATTCAAAGGGACTAAGAGACTTAGTGATAAAGGGCATAGAAGGCCCAAGGGATTTGAGAGGTCTAGAGGGGAGAGATAGGTACTGAGGTTTAAGGAGGGTGGAGGTGATAGAGAGGTAAACATGAAGGGAATGAGAGACTTGGGGATAAAGGACATAGAGGGAAAGGGAGGTAAAAATCCATAAGGAGGATGAGGGGGATACAAAGGTAAACATGAAGGGAATGAGATACTTGGGAATAAAGGACATAGAGAGGAAGGGAGACCTAAGAGGCTTAGAGGAGAGAGAGAGAGAGGTGGGATAAAGGAAATCTAGAGGGGAAGGGAGGTGAGAGGCACAAAGGGGAGAGAGATATGAGATGGGGGTTTAAGGAAGGTTGGGGGTGATAGAGAGGTAAGAGTGAAGAAAGTGTGGGAGAGACCTAGAGAGAGGAGAGAGTGAGGAAGAAACGAAGGGAAAGAGGTGAGAGAGGGAATTAGATGGGTGTAAGGATAGAGAGGGAGATAGCTCGAGGGATAGGGGAATAAGGGAATTATGAGAGCTAGAGAGGGGAGGGACAAAGAAGAGTATGTATCTATAAGAATGAAGAGCTCAAGAAGAGGTAAGGAGAGAGAGAGAGAGAGAGAGAGAGAGAGAGAGAGAGAGAGAGAGAGAGAGAGAGAGAGAGAGAGAGAGAGAGTATGAGATCTAGTTCATAGAGAGAGATGGAACTACGAGGGAAGGGAGATAAATAAGGAAGAGGTGAGATGGGGTTTTGAGGAGGGTGGGGGGATATAGATGTAAACATGAAGGAAAGGAAATATTTGTGGATGAAGAACATAGACAAGAAGAGAGGTAAGAGGCATAGATGAGAGATTAAGGAGGATGAGGGGGATATAGAGGTAAACATGAAGGGAATAAGATACTTGGGGATAAAGGACATAAAGGGGAAGGGAGGTGAGAGGATAGAGGGGAGAGACAGGTGGGAGACTTGGGGATAAAGTATATAGATGCGAAGTGAGTGTTAGGTCCCAGAGACAATTGAGAGGGGGGGGGTGAATCAGTTGTCTAATAAATTCAAACCAAAAACAACTTAACCAACTTAATGCTTAATACCGGTAAACTAGTTCAATATGCCGATAGACAGTTTTAACAGTTAATTGCTATACCAGTAAGGATTAGTGTATGAAACATAAAGACAAAGTCATCCATAACACACAACACCAATATTTGTACGTGGAAACCCTGTAAGGGGAAAAACCATGGTGGGAAACCTTACCCACAATCAGATGATACTATTGCAGATAGTAAGTGTACATAAATGGGGTTTGCACATGCAGAAAGGCCAAGCGCCTATAGCTCACTGCTTAATCAAAAAATGGGAGTCACACTGACTATAGTTGGATGGTTAAATCCAATAAGAATGTACTCCACAAAATAGCATCTTTATATGCTGGATTCAGTATCAGTGTAGTTCTGATTGTCTTCACAAAAACCCTTCGTCAATCTTCAAATGATGTCTGCATGTATAGCTCTGCTTATTCTTGCATATACCTTCACACAATCCTTTTTTGCATTCCACATGTGATCTTACAAATAAGATCTTACATTTATACCATAACTTAAGACCAATTTTAGTAGGTCGACTCTACAAGATATTACAATAAAACATTTTTACAAACAATACAATATCCGATGCAATAACCGATTGAAAATGTCGGCTTAATGCATTTACAACAATAATTAATCATCTCCATACCATGCCATGCTGATCTGGAAAAGATAAACCTACCGGTGTAACCCTGGACCTAATTGCCGGTAACAACAAATATGTGAATGCTAATGTACCAATAAACAAAACTCCAAAACAAAGTGTTCACACACACAATGTCTTCGACATAACCAAGTATTTTCCATATCATTCCAAGTGCCGGTGATCATTATATCTTGCCGGTGTACTAGATACCGGTGACTGTGCATGAGTCACTTGCTTGCCGGTGAATATTGCTGATTCTTCAAAGTGCTAGAGTTTTAGTAAGTGTTGACATCAATGACAAAACCATACCAATATACCAACAATCTCCCCCTTTGGCATTGATGGCAACACAAGATGGAAAAACCATCAAAGTGCCAAAACAGAAATGCCAAATACCAAAAACCAACAATCTTCAAAAAGAGATCATAACCAGAAATCAAAATATAGATACAGAGAGTAATAATCTCTCCCCCTGGGAGCAACATGTGTTTTCCTTGTGTTTTTCAAAGTTTTTCCATACCAATCTCTCCCCCTTTGACATCAAATGCCAAAGTTACAATAAAAACCAAGTTCATATACAAAATACCAATCAATTCAATATACCTACTACTCCCCCTAAGAAGTAGCTTCCCATCAAAGACAGAAAAAACATTTCTCTGTTAATTCTGCCGGTTGATGACAATCATCAACTGTCTAAGTCTCTATAGGTGGTGGTATGACTGCAAGCTGATCTCTGAGATATTCAAAAGTCTCCTTAGGCAAAGGTTTAGTGAAAATATCTACAATCTGCTCTTTAGTATTCACATAAGCCAGTTTTATCTCCTTTGCTTCAACATTTTCCCTTAGAAAATTTAGTTTGATAGAAACATGTTTGGTTTTAGAATGTAATATCGGATTCTTAAATATATCAATTGCTGCAGTGTTATCAGAATAGATAGTAATAGGTTCCTTGCATTTTACCTTTATGTCTTTCAACATTTGCTTAAGCCATAGTACCTGTATACAGTTAGTTGCTGCTGCAACATATTCTGATTCTGCTGTTGATAAAGATGTACAACTTTGTTTCTTACTCAACCAAGAAACTAATCTGTTTCCAAGAAAGAATACTCCGTCGGTGGTGCTTTTTCTATCATCCACATCTCTTGCCCAATTTGCATCTGTGTATGCACATAATTCAAAGTTTTCATCTCTGGGGTACCATAATCCAATATTTATAGTGCCTTGTAAGTACAGGAAAATCCTTTTTACTGCTGATTCATGATTTTCTCTAGGATTACTTTGAAATCTTGAAACAATAATTACTGCATTCATAATATCAGTCTGGTTTGTGTCAAATATAGTAAACCTCTTATCATAGATTTGTATCTAGTTGGATTAACAGGTGTAGATTCATCCCTTAGTGATAGTTTGTCATTTGTTATCATAGGTGTGCTTACCGGTTTAGAGTTCTCTGTCCCAAATTTCTTTAGTAACTCTTTTAAGTATTTGGATTGACTCAAGAATATACCTTTATCAGTCTGTAAAATCTGCAATCCTAAAAAGAATATTATTTCTCCAATCATAGACATTTCAAATTCTTGCTGCATTTTAATAGAAAATTCTTTACATAATCCATCTTCTCCTCCAAAGATTATATCATCAACAAATACTTCTATAATAAAGATGTCATCATTAGCTACTTTATAATATAAATTGTTGTCTGCATTTCCTTTAGCAAAACCAATCTTTAAAAGATACTTATCCAATCTTGCATACCAAGCTCTTGGAGCTTGTTTCAATCCATACAAAGATTTTCTTAACCTACAAACCATATCATTGTCATCTATCAAAGAAAATCCATCAGCTTTTTCAATGCACACTTCCTCTTCAAGATCTCCATTTAAAAATGCACATTTAATATCCATTTGATAAACTTTGTAGTTCTTGTGTGCTGCAAAAGCCAAAAATAATCTGACTACCTCAATTCTAGCTACCGGTGCAAAGGTTTCATTGTAATCAACTCCTTCCTTCTGAGAACATACCTTACACACTAGTCTTGCTTTATTTTTGACAACCTTACCATCTTCATTAAGTTTGTTTCTAAAAACCCATTTGGTTCCAATTACATTTTTATCTTTAGGTTGGGGAACTAATGTCCAAGTGTTGTTTTTCTCAATTTGTTCTAATTCTTCTTCCATAGCTTTAATCCAAAATTTATCTTCACATGCCTCATTAACAGATGATGGCTCAATTTGAGAAATAAGACATACCTCTTCATTTGCCAATCTTCCTCTTGTCATAACTCCTTTAAACTTGTTTCCAATTATCTGATCTTCAGAATGATTCAGTCTTACATACCGGGGTGTCTTTGTTTGTTGTTGTTCCTCAGTTACTGTGGAATTCTCAGATGATACCGGGGTAACTGGATCTTCATTCTGTACCCATGGATTCAGTGTAGGTTCATTTGTCCAAATTTCTGTTGCCGGTTCAGAGTCTATATACCTTGAAGTTCCTCTGAATTGTTCATCAATCTTTACATTTGTACTTTCAACAATTTTCTGCAATCTTTTGTTAAAACATCTATATGCCTTGCTCTTAGATGAATAACCAAGAAATATTCCTTCATCACTTTTAGGATCAAATTTGCCAATATACTCATCTCTTCTGATATAACATTTATTTCCAAAAATTTTGAAATACTTAAGAGTAGGAGTATTACCAAACCATAGTTCATGAGGGGTCTTACCGGTTTCACCTTTGATGTGAACTTTGTTGAATGTATAGACCATTGTACTAATTGCCTCTCTCCAATATGTTGGTATTTTGGTATGGTTTTGTCATTGATGTCAACACCTACTGAAAACAAGCACTTTGGAGATCCAGCAACATTCACCGGCAAGCAAGTAACTATTGCACAGTTACTGGTATATAGTTCACCGAGAGAATATAATGTTCACTGGTACCTAGAATGATATGGAAGAAACTTGATAATGTCGAAGACATCATGTGGACACCTTGTTTTGAAGAATTGATCATTGGTATATTCATATTTGCATATTTGCTTTTACCGGCAAATAGGTCTAGGGTTATCTAGGGTTACACCAGCAGGTTTATCTTTTCCAGATCAGCATGGCACGCTATGGAGATGATTTATTATTGATGTAAATGCATTAAGCCAACATGTTTAATTAGTTATTGCATCATATATTATATTGTATGTAAAATGTTTATTGTAATATCTTGTAGAGCTGACCTACTAAAATTGGTCTTAGGTTATGGTATAGATGTAAGATCTTATTTGTAAGATCAAGTGTGGAATGCAAAAAAGAATTGAGTGAAGGTATATGTGAGATTAAGAAGAGGTATACACAAAGACATCATTTGAAGGTGAAGCTAAGTTTTTCTATAAGCATATCAACATTACATTAGTACTGAATCCAACATATGAAGATGCTATTTTATGCAGTACATTCTTATTGGATTTAACCATCCAACTGTAGTCAGTGTGACTCTCATTTTGTGATTGAGCAGTGAGCTCTAGGCTGTTGGCCTTTCTGCATGTGCAGACCCCATTTATGTACACTTACTATCTGCAGTAGTACCATCTGATTGTGGGTAAGGTTTCCCATGGTGGTTTTTCCCCTTACAGGGTTTCCACGTACAAATATTGGTGTTATGTGTTGTAGATGACTTTATGTTTATGTTTCATGCATTAATCCTTACTGGTATAGCAATTTACTATTAACACTATCTACCGACATACTTAACTGGTTTACCGATATTAAGCATCAAGTTGGTTAATTGGTTTTTGGTTTGAATTTATTAGACAACTGATTCACCCCCCCCCCTCTCAGTTGTCTCTGGGACCTAACAATTGGTATTAGAGCTTTGTCCTCTTTTGCAGAAGTTTAACAACTTGAGGAGATCCAATGTCTACTAATTACTTCAGGAAGGACAGTCCTAAACTTGATGGAACCAACTATGGGATATGGAAGATCAGGATGTAGACACATCTAAATTGCATTGGTAAAGACATCTAGGAAGTTAAAAAGAATGGTTATATTGCTGTTGTAGCTGGTTAGACTGCTCGAACTACCTTAGCTAAAGATGAAGAGAATGATTGCAAAGCAAGAGAAGCACTTTTGAGCACATTATCAGATCAACAAATCATGGGATTATTAGATAGGTCTACTGCTAAAGCTATTTGGGATCATTTGGAAACACTAAATGAAGGAGATTCCACAGTCAAGATTGCAAAACTTGAAAGCTTCCAAGTCAGGTATGAACATCTGAAAATGGAAGAAGATGAAAGGATTTCTGCTTTTATGGAAAGAGTAAATGAAATTGTTTTGGGTATTAAATATTGTGGAGGAACTTTGAGTGAGGATGAAATTGTTTCAAAAATATTAAGAGGATTACCACCGGCATATAAAATGAAGGTTATTTCTATAAATGAGTTGAGAACAATGCCTAATACATCAGTAACTAGGGATACATTAATTGGAAAACTTTCAGTCTTTGAAATTGAGGAATTTGGTCCTATTGCTACTATAAAAACTGATTTGGCCTTGAAAGTATCAACATCATTTGCTCCATCATTTGAAAAATCAGACTGGAAAGCCTTTTATGCAAGAGAAGTTGAAGAAACCAGGAAGGAGAATGAAGAGCTTGAAGAACTTGAAGCACTATTTGCAAGAAAAATGCCAAAAGGTCCAGTTGGAAGTAAGTATGAAGGTAAAGCACCCTTTAAATGTTTTAACTACAATAAGATTGGTCATATGGCTTCGAGATGCCCTGATAGACATGCTAGACTAAGAGAAGAAGCTAGAAGAACATACAAGCCTAATCCTGAATATCAGAGATATAGATTTAAGAATAACAAAGACAAATCCTGTTACATTGCTGATGAAGGTGATTCTGATGAGGATCCAGTAGACAATGGATGGGTTTTTGTTGCTATAACAAAGGATCAACCGGCACCTACTACTCAACCAGTAGAACAAGCCTTAGCAGCCAAAGTTGAAGTAAAGGATGAATGGATCATTGACTCAGGATGCTCACATCATATGACAGGAGACAAAGGTAAATTCTTGAACTTTCAGGAATACAATGGAGGTTTAGAAAGATTTCGAGATGACAAAGCCTGCTCAATCAAAGGTAAGGGTTCAATATCTCTTGATGGTAAGAATAACATGGACAATGTCTACTATGTTGAAGGATTAAAGCATAATCTTTTAAGTGTTGGTCAATTAGTTGAGAAAGGATTTCATTTACAATTTAAAAATGGAAAATGCAAAATCATGACTAGAATTGGTTTGAAAATTGCAACCGATAATCAGACTAGAGGTAATATCTTTCATTTGAATAACAGTGAAAAGGCATGCTTAATTGCACATATAGATGAAAGTTGGTTATGGCATAAGAGACTATGTCATGTAAACTTTGATTGCAGGGTAAAAATTAGTACTTCTAAGGCAGTTAGAGATCTACCTAAAATTGTGAAACCTCAGAACACAATTTGTAAGGAATGTCAATTTGGAAAACAAGTTAGAGCTAGTTTTAAAAGTATTCCAGAAAAATCCAATAATGCTCTTGATTTAATTCACACTGATTTATGTGGTCCAGCTAGAACTAAAAGCCTACAAGGTGATAGATATCTCATGCTAATTATTGATGATTATTCTAGAATGTGTTGGGTTACTTTTCTCAGAGAAAAATCAGAAGCACTTGGGAAGTTCAAACTATTCAAAGCAATGGTTGAGAATGAAACCGGTAAGAAAATCAAATGTTTAAGATCAGATTAAGGAGGAGAATTCACATATAAGGACTTTAATACATTCTGTGAAGTGAATGGAATCAGAAGACAGTTATCAGCACCTCGGACACCACAATAGAATGGAGTTGTTGAAAGGAAAAACAAAACTATCTTGGATGCAGCAAGAAGTATGTTATCAGAAGCAAATCTACCACATGTGTATTGGAGAGAGGCAGTTAGCACTGCTGTCTATACATTCAACAAAGTTCACATCAAAGGTGAAACCGGTAAGACCCCTCATGAACTATGGTTTGGTAATACTCCTACTCTTAAGTATTTCAGACTTTTTGGAAGTAAATGTTATATTAGAAGAGATGAGTATATTGGCAAATTTGATCCTAGAAGTGATGAAGGAATATTTCTTGGTTATTCATCTAAGAGCAAGGCATATAGATGTTTTAATAGGAGATTGCAGAAAATTGTTGAGAGTACAAATGTAAAGATTGATGAACAATTTAGAGGAACTTCAAGGTATATAGACTCTGAACTGGCAATAGAAATTGTGACAAATGAACCTACACTAAATCCACTAGTATAGAATGAAGATCCAGTTAACCCGGTATCATCAGAAGATTCTACAATAATTGAAGAACAACAACAAACTAAGACACCTCGGTATGTAAGATTGAATCATTCTAAAGATCAGATAATTGGAAACAAATTTAAAGGAGTTATGACAAGAGGAAGATTGGCAAATGAAGAGGTATGTCTTATTTCTCAAATTGATCCATCATCTATCAATGAGGCATGTGAAGATAAATTTTGGATTAAAGCTATGGAAGAAGAATTAGGACAAATTGAGAAAAATAATACTTGGACCTTAGTTCCCCGGCCTAAAGATAAAAATGTAATTAGAACCAAATGGGTTTTTAGAAACAAACTTAATGAAGATGGTAAGGTTGTTAGAAATAAAGCAAGACTAGTGTGTAAGGGATATTCTCAGAAAGAAGGAATTGATTACAATAAAACCTTTGCACCGGTAGCCAGAATTGAGGCAGTCAGATTATTCTTGGCTTTTGCAGCTCACAAGGACTACAAAGTTTATCAAATGGATATTAAATGTGCATTTTTGAATGGAGATCTTGAAGAAGAAGTATATATTGAACAACCTGATGGATTTTGCTTAACAGATGACAATGATATGGTTTGCAGGTTAAGAAAAGCTCTGTATGGATTAAAACAAGCCCCAAGAGCTTGGTACGCAAGGTTGGATAAGTATCTTTTAAAGATTGGTTTTACTAAAGGAAATGCAGATTGCAATTTATATTACAAAATAACTAAAGATGACATCTTGATTATTGAAGTATTTGTTGATGATATAATCTTTGGAGGAGAAGATGGATTATGTAAGGAATTTTCTATTAAAATGCAGCAAGAATTTGAAATGTCTATGATTGGAGAAATAAAATTCTTTTTAGGATTGCAGATTTCACAGACCGATAAAGGTATATTTTTGAGTCAATCCAAGTACTTGAAAGAATTACTAAAGAAATTTGGGATGGAGAACTCTAAATCGGTAAGCACACCTATGACTACAAATGACAAATTATCTCAAAGGGATGAATCTACACCTATTAATCCAACTAGATACAAATCTATGATAGGAGGTCTACTGTATTTGACACAAACTAGGCCTGATATTATGAATCAACAGTAAAAAGGATTTTCCAGTACTTACAAGGCACAACAAATATTAGATTATGGTATCCTAGAGATGAAAATTTTGATCTATGTGCATACAAAGATGCAAATTGGGCAGGAGATGTGGATGATAGAAAAAGCACCAATGGAGGAGCATTATTTCTTGGAAAGAGATTAGTTTCTTGGTTGAGTAAGAAACAGAGTTGTACATCTTTATCAATAGCAGAATTAGAATATGTTGCAGCAGCAACTAACTGTACACAGGTACTATGGCTTAAGCAAATGTTGAAAGACATAAAGGTAAAATGCAAGGAACCCATTACTATATATTGTGATAACACTACAACAATTGATATATCTAAGAATCCGGTATTACATTCTAAAACAAAACATGTTTCTATCAAACTGAATTTTCTAAGGGAAAAAGTTGAAGAAAAAGAGATAAAACTGGTTTATGTGAATACTAAAGAACAACTTGCAGATATTTTCACAAAACCTTTGCCTAAGGAGACTTTTGAATATCTCAGAGATCAGCTTGGAGTCATACGACCACTGGTAGAGACTTAGACAGTTGATGATTGTCATCAACCGATAGAATTAAAAGACAAATATTTTATTTCGGTCTTTGATGAGGAAGCTACTTCTCAGGGGGAGTAGTTGGTATTTTGTATGAACTTGATTTTTGTATCTTTGGTATTTGATGTCAAAGGGGGAGAGATATCTATGGAAAAACATATTATCTTTTGAGGAGAAATTGAGATTGTTGGTTTTTGGTATTTGGCATTTATGTTTTGGCACTTTGATGGTTTTTCCATCTTGTGTTGCCATCAATGCCAAAGGGGGAGATTGTTGGTATTTTGGTATGGTTTTGTCATTGATGTCAACACCTACTGAAAACAAGCACTTTGGAGATCCAACAACATTCACCGGCAAGCAAATAACTATTGCACAGTTACTGGTATATAGTTCACCAGCAGGATATAATGTTCACCAGTACCTGGAATGATATGGAAGACACTTGATAATGTCGAAGACATCATGTGGACACCTTGTTTTGAAGAATTGATGATTGGTGTATTCATATTTGCATATTTGCTTTTACCGGCAAATAGGTCTAGGGTTATCTAGGGTTACACCGGTAGGTTTATCTTTTCTAGATCAGCATGGCATGCTATGGAGATGATTTATTATTGATGTAAATGAATTAAGCCGACATGTTTAATCGGTTATTGCATCAGATATTATATTGTATGTAAAATGTTTATTGTAATATCTTGTAGAGCCAACCTACTAAAATTGGTCTTAGGTTATGGTATAAATGTAAGATCTTATTTGTAAGATCAAGTGTGGAATGCGAAAAAGAATTGAGTGAAGGTATATGCGAGATTAAGTAGAGGTATACATGAAGACATCATTTGAAGGTGAAGCTAGGTTTTTGTATAAGCATATCAGCATTACTTCTGTACTGAATCCAGCATATGAAGATGCTATTTTGTGCAGTACATTCTTATTGGATTTAACCATCCAATTGTAGTCAGTGTGACTCTCATTTTGTGATTGAGCAGTGAACTCTAGGCTGTTGGCCTTTCTGCATGTGCAAATCCCATTTATGTACACTTACTATCTGCAGTAGTATCATCTGATTGTGGGTAAGGTTTCCCACGGTGGTTTTTCCCCTTATAGGGTTTCCACTTACAAATATTGGTGTTATGTGTTGTGGATGACTTTATGTTTATGTTTCATGCATTAATCCTTACTGGTATAGCAATTTACTATTAACACTATCTACCGACATACTTAACTGGTTTACCAGTATTAAGCATCAAGTTGGTTAATTGGTTTTTGGTTTGAATTTATTAGACAACTGATTCACCCCCCCTCTCAGTTGTCTCCAAGACCTAACACAATATACATGTGGTAGGTTTTCTTTTGATAACATACTTCTTGTTGCATCCAAGATAGTTCTGTTTTTCCTTACAACAACTCCATTCTGCTGTGGTGTCCGAGGTGCTAATAGCTATCTTCTGATTCCATTCACTTCACAGAATGTATTAAATTCCTTAGATGTAAATTCACCTCCTTGATCTGATCTTAAACATTTGATTTTCTTACCAATTTCATTTTCAACCATTGCTTTGAACAATTTGAACTTTCCCAGTGCTTCAGATTTTTCTCTGAGAAAAGTAACCCAACACATTCTAGAATAGTCATCAATGATTAGCATGAAATATCTATCACCTTGTAAGCTTTTAGTTCTAGCTGGACCACATAAATCAGTGTGAATCAAATCAAGAGCATTATTGGATTTTTCTGGAATACTTTTGAAACTAGCTCTAACTTGTTTTCCAGATTGACATTCCTTACATACTATATTCTAAGGTTTGACAATTTTAGGTAAATCTCTAACTGCCTTAGTAGTATTGATCTTCACCATGCAATCAAAGTTTACATGATAGAGTCTCTTATGCCATTAACAACTTTCATCTATATGTGCAATTAAGCATGTCTTTTCACTGTTATTCAAATGAAAGATATTACCTCTAGTCTGATTACCGGTTGCAATTTCTAAACCAGTTCTATTCATGATTTTGCATTTTCCATTTTTGAATTGCAATTGAAATCCTTTCTCAACTAATTGACCAACACTCAAAAGATTATTCTTTAATCCTTCAACATAGTAAACATTGTCAGTGTTATGCTTACCATCAAGAGATATTATACCCTTACCTTTGACTAAAAAAGATTTGTCATCTCCAAATCTCACTAAGCCTCCATTGTATTCTTGAAAGTTCAAGAATTTACCTTTGTCTCCTGTCATATGATGTGAGCATCCTGAATCAATGATCCATTCATCCTGTACTTCAACTTTAGCTGTCAAGGACTGTTCTACTGGTTGAGCAGTAGGTGCCGGTTGATCTTCTATTATAGAAACAAAAAACCATCCATTGTCTACTGGATCCTCATCAGAATCATCAGTCACACCTTCATCAGCAATGTAACAAGATTTGTCTTTATTCTTCATAAATCTGTATCTTTGATATTCAGGGTTAGGCTTGTATGTTCTTCTAGCTTCTTCTCTTAGTCTAGCATGTCTATCAGGGCATCTCGAAGCCATATGACCAATCTTATTGTAGTTAAAACATTTAAAGGGTGCTTTAACTTCATACTTACTTCCAACTGGACCTTTAGGCATTTTCCTTGCAAATAGTGCTTCAAGTTCTTCAAGTTCTCTTGCATAAAAGGCTTTCCAATCAGATTTGTCAAATGATGGAGCAGATGATGTTGATGCTTTAAAGGCCAAATCTGTCTTTATAGTAACAACAGGATCAAATTCTTCAATTTCAAAAGCTGAAAGTTTCCCAATTAATGTATCCCTAGTAACTGATGTATTAGGCATTGTTCTTAACTCATTTATAGCAGTGACTTTCATTTTATATGCTGGTGGCAATCGTCTTAAAACTTTTGAAATAATTTCATCTTCACTTAAGGTTCCTCCACAACATTTAATACCCAAAACAATCTCATTTACTCTTTTCATAAAAGCAGAAATCCTTTCATCTTCTTCCATTTTTCAGATGTTCATACCTGACCCGGAAGCTTTCAATTTTTGCAATTTTGATTGTGGAATCTCCTTCATTCAGTATTTCCAAATGATCCCAAATATCTTTAGCAGTAGACCTATCTGATAGTCCCATGATTTGGTGATCTGATAATGCGCTCAAAAGTGCTTCTCTTGCTTTGCAATCATTTTCCTCTTCTTTAGTCAAGTTGGGTGGAGTGAGCTGACTCTGAGTAGGAGCAGTATAACCATTCTTTGTAACATCCTAGATGTCTTTTCCATTGCAATTTAGATGTGTCTCCATTCTGATCTTCCATATGCCATAGTTGGTTCCATCAAGTTTAGGACTGCCCTTCCTGAAATAGTTAGTAGACATTGGATCTCCTCAAGCTGTTAAACTTCTGTAAAAGAGGACTAAGCTCTGATACCAATTGTTAGGTCTCGGAGACAACTGAGAGGGGGGGGGTTGAATCAGTTGTCTAATAAATTCAAACCAAAATCAACTTAACCAAATTAATGCTTAATATCGGTAAACTAGTTCAATATGCCGGTAGATAGTTTTAACAGTTAATTGCTATATCGGTAAGGATTAGTGTATGAAACATAAAGTCAAAGTCATCCATAACACACAACACCAATATTTGTACGTGGAAACCCTATAAGGGGAAAAACCACGATGGGAAACCTTACCCACAATCAGATGACACTACTGCAGATATTAAGTGTACATAAATGGGGTCTGCACATGCAGAAAGGCCAAGTGCCTAGAGCTCACTGCTCAATCACAAAATGGGAGTCACACTGACTATAGTTGGATGGTTAAATCCAATAGGAATGTACTGCACAAAATACCATCTTTATATACTGGATTCAGTACCAGTGTAGTTCTGATTGTCTTCACAAAAACCCTTCTTAAATCTTCAAATGATGTCTGCATGTATAACTCTGCTTATTCTCGCATATACCTTCAAACAATTCTTTTTTGCATTCCACATCTGATCTTACAAATAAGATCTTACATTTATACCATAACCTAAGACCAATTTTAGTAGGTCGACTCTACAAGGTATTACAATAAAACATTTTCACAAACAATACAATATCCGATGCAATAATCGATTGAACATGTCGGATTAATGCATTTACAACAATAATTAATCATCTCCATAGCATGCCATGCTGATTTGGAAAAGATAAACCTGCCGGTGTAACCCTGGACCTATTTGCCGGTAACAACAAATATGCGAATGCTAATGTACCAATAAACAAAACTCCAAAACAAAGTGTTCACACAATGTCTTCGACATAACCAAGTGTTTTCCATATCATTCCAAGTGTCGGTGATGATTATATCTTGCTGGTGTACCAGATACCGATGACTGTGCATGAGTCACTTGCTTGTCAGTGAATATTGCTGATTCTTTAAAGTGCTAGAGTTTTAGTAAGTGTTGACATCAATGACAAAACCATACCAAAATACCAACAGGGAGGTGAGAGGCCTAGAGGGGAGGGAGAGGAGAGATGAGGGTTTAAGGAGGGTGGGGGCGATAGAGAGGTAAACATGAATGGAATGAGATACTTAGGGATATAGGACATAGAAGGGAAGGGAGGTGAGAAGCTCAAAGGGGAGAGAGAGGTGAGATGGGGGTTTAAGGAGGGTGGGGGGGATAGAGAGGTAAACATGAAGAAAGCAGGGGAGAGACTGAGGGAAAGAGGTGAGAGAGGGAATAAGATGGGTGTAAGGATGGAGAGGGATATACAGAGGGATAGGGGAATAATGGAATTATGAGAGATAGAGAGGGGAGGGACAAAGAAGAGTAGGTATATAATAATGAAGGCAGATAATAGGTAAGGGGAGAGAGAATAAGAAATCTAGTTCATAGAGAGATATGGAACTACAAGTGAAGGGAGATAAAGGTGGGTAATGGGATATCTATCTCATAGAGGAGGGTAATGGGACATGGATGAATATGGATACCTCGAGAGATTAATGTGAGATGGATAGAGGTGGATAGCTCGATAGGTGGAGAGAGAGGAGAGAGACACCATAATTGAGAGAGGGGAGTGAGATATAAAATGAGAGACAAAGGAACAAAGAGAAGGAGGGAAGGAGGGGTAGATGGTGATTTTTTGAGATACTTAGAGATGGTAAAGGTAGATATAGGTGAGGGGGAGAGTTCATAAAGAAAGAAAGAGGGGCAAGTACTTGTAGGGTGAGAATTAGAGAGGGATAGAGAAATATACAGAAGGGAAATAGAGGTGATTTACTTAGATCCTAAGGAGGGATTAATAAGAGACACAATAGGTACAGATAGATATAAAAGGAGAGAGAGATAGCTAATGGGACATTGTTTCTACTAAAAATTGTTTCTATGTACACATTTGGCACTCTCCCTATTTGGCGCGCGCCAAATGTGGAATATGGACCACATTTGGTGCACACCAAATGGGAAAACCCATTGATCACATTTGGTGCATGCCAAATAGGGAGAGTGCCATATTTGGCGCACACCAAATGGCCTGCTTTGGGAAACACCAAACCTATGGGTTGGATTTGCCTTGGGCATCCAACCCAGAGTTTTGGACGACCATTTCAAGCTAGAGATGTGTTTTTATCAGAACATTGAAAATTTTGACATATTTTTGGTCGTGCTCTCTGTCAGGTTTGCACGTGTTTCAATAAAGTTAAAAAAATATCGTGGTAAACTTGAGCTCCCTCTTAGCTATCCAACAATGTAATTTATTTCAAATTTTGATTTCGTTAAGTCTTTCATCTATAATTTCTTTTGTCAATGTGTCTATTTTTTGTCAAAAACCAACATGCACGATTTTGGGTATAGATTTTTACACGTTCATCAGATTTTGAAAAAACTTACATTTTTAAAAACTAGACTCCATTCTCCACAATTTAAAAAAAAGTTTTGATTTTTTATTACTTTTCAATGATTTTAAGGGGAAGCATGCTCAAATTTCTATTTTTCAGGGTGTGTCCACTTCAAAAATTAGTAAAAAATCATATACTCATTAAAAAATTAGCTGAAAAATTTGGCATAAACTACAAGGTGTTAGCTAATTTCTCACCAAATCGATTTTAAAAATTAAAGAAAAAACTTAACATTTTGGGGGGGCCACAACAAACGCTATGTTATGCTTTTTGCATAAAAATAGGACCACTTTTGTGGCCCCCCTTTTTGAATCCCTTAATCTCCACCATTTTCAAAATAAATTAGTAGTTTAGAAAGTAGACTCAAAGCACTCTGACTCTTGTTCTTGTTGCATGTTTAAATTTGGAGTGTAATTATGTTCAATTTGTCATTGAAGTTCGGACTTTGCTGATTTCAGAAAAAAAAAAAAGTGGCATCTTAAGACCCCCTTTTGGTACCACAACTTGGTGCATATACCCACAAGGGGGAGTTACTAGAGGTTACTTCAAGGACATGATATTTTCGATAAGAATATAATTCAACCTATAAGAAATATTGCATCAACTTCAAATATTTCCCTTTTAATTTATTTGTATTTTTCAATTTTTAGTTCATTTGCTGTAATTTTAAAAATTTGCCATAGTTAAATTTCTTAAAACATCAGTAGATAAGAATTAAAAAATAGCAGAATAAATTATTTATGTGATAGCCTATTTTTTTCAAAGTATCATGAGATTTTGTTTTGGGCATTAGTAAAGCATTGCAAGCATTTTCACATGTGCATTTTGTATTTCATGTTCATTAGAGATAGTGGCTTACCAAATCAACTTAATGATATCTCTAAGATATGTGCTAAGATTAAAAGCCTTTTAAAAAATTAGGTAATCATTCTGTTAGGATTCCCACAGATATTGAGAGGGGGGGGGGGGGGTGAATCAGTATCTAACCGGTGTGTGGTATTTCTTAAGTTAAAAGATGCAGAACATAAAATAGCAGTATATCGGTATGCAAGAATTAGTGCAATAAATAGAATCAGAAACATCCACATGAAAAGAACACCATAACAAAAGATTTTTAACGAGGAAACCTGGTGTGGGAAAAACCTTGGTGGGATTTGTGACCCACAATATTCACTTACTAGCCAATAAGAGAATATTACTTACAATAGGGGCCTGCACATGCAGGAAGGCCAACTGCCTAGAGCTCACTGCTCAATGAGAAGTCACACTGACTTACAATGAGGATTATACTAATCCAATGATCTGTACTGCTTTACAATAGCATCTCCAATGCCAGATTCAATACCAGTTCTAACTCTATTCTTTACATATACCCTTGACCTATAATTCGCACATTAGGTCTGCCTAATAATTTTCTTTATGCTTTCTTCCTTACACTTACAAATGTCTACAATGGTATCTTTTATATACAAGAGTCATTTTACAATTTGCCAAGTCGGCTTACAATAATAATCAAAGTATTACATATCAAAAATTATGTCGGCTTTTATGCCGGTATACATCTTTTCTTCTATGCCGGTGCCAGTGTCGGTGTAGAGTGATCGTGTTGATGCCAGTGCATTGTCTTGCTTGTGTAATGCTTTGCCGGTAAGATGTCTTGCCGGTGCTATAGGATTGCAAGGTTGCCATCAATGACAAAACCTTCAATCACACACAATGTCTCATTGGAGTGTCCATATGCCAACACATTCAAGAGACAATGGTCCAATGTTGGATCATTAAATTAGAGCCACATTATATTTGGAATAATTATCTTTTGTAGTATTCCAAAACCTTTTAGACCAACTATTCACTAGAAAATGAGCTCTAATTCATTTCAAAAGGAGAATTGAGAGCAATCAGGTATATAAATATTAAATAGTATCCACCAACATAGTACACATGAGGGATACTAAAATTAACCCAAGGAAGTTAGTGGTCAAGGATACATTTATATGAATGGCTTAAAATGTATTGTAGCTTAAGACTGGGGTATATTCTAACTATAAGCCCTAGCAATTAAAACTAAATATGTAATTTGAATTGTTGGGCATATATTTTTTATTATAGTTCACTGTCATATGATTTCTTTGATAATTGAGTTTATTTTTAAGCATTACTATTGAGTAATTATGTAAAGGTTGCATTGTAATGCCCGCCAAAATACCCTAGAGAAAACTAATCATCTATCATACTAATTGATATATATATATATATATATATATATATATATATATATATATATATATATATATATATATATATATATATATATATATATATATATATATATATATATATATATATATTTCAATTAACTTTTAATAACAACTAATGTAATACATAAACATCTCCATATAACTACATTCATTAACCATATAAACATTATGAATATACATCATCTCACATTTCACTAATTTACGCAAGCGGAAATAACATAACATCATTAACCTTTCCCTAGGGTACTTCAACATCATTACTCATTTAACTTCCATAATGACAACCTACTCACATGATAAACATATTCTATCTTGAATTAATGCATCATATTTAATTTCCTAATCATGATATATGCAACCCACTAGCTTATCTATCCATTATGAAATGAATACCATTATACCATTCTTCTAGCATATTACATTCCTTCTTTTAAAATGTAAGACAACTCCATAATCCTACATTCGTTTTATGCACCAAATCCAAATGTGTTTTAACCCAACCTATCCTATCTACATGCTCTTTTCCTTTTCCATGATGATGCAATCCTAATGCATAGGTAAAATCCATCTTTGATAATCCATTTAAACATACTTCAATCGCTTGTAATACTAACATGATCTCATTCTATTTATTATGATTATCTCCTCATAAAGTATAAACTATAATTCATTCTTCAGTCCATATGATAAACTAATTTCCTTATTCCTTTACTCAAGCACAACATCACACTAATCCTTCAATCATAAAGTTCATTTATTGACTTAAAAACATATAACAATATAAATCCATTAACTTCATTATAAGTAAATGGCATAAATCATATACAGGTCATTTACTATTTATCTAGCATGATATATATTCTGTTACAATGCAAATCAATCCATTTCATATTAGCTTCATTATAAAGCCTCAATACCTTTTAATCCCAATTTTCTTTTACATTCAAATTCTCACATGGTCATATATGTCTCCTCCATCATGATTTACCAATTACCAACATGATCTATTCACATATCTAATTTCTTCATAACATCGTAGTTTTCACATAGCACCAAAAGCATATCCATGAATCCAATAGCAATAGTTTCATTTCCTAATCCAACTACACATGCAACCACTTTCCCAATTTGACAATAATCCCCAAAGGATAACACAAGAATCCTAATATTTTCCGAGCATACACATAGAGGCATAATTATCTAATCCTTATCCATATCTTCTAACATCTTCAATACCTATATTTAAGATTATTCCATTTCTCAAGGTCCTTTCACATATTAAATCACAATCTAAAAAAAAAACCCTAGAATTCATTTCTAACCAATACAAGCAGATCATATTATAAATCACATCTACTTCAATTGCAACTCCATTACCAAATTAGGGTACATGAAATCATTCCGTTCATTTAACAAGAACATATCCATACATCTCATTGCCACATTTACAAATCATGACATACCCTAACTACCAATTATGAACTACTTACAAATACATTTACATAACAATACATCATGAATATAGCTCTTATTTTTACATGATTCCATCTACCACATACAAGGTACTACATACATGTATTCCATCGTACTCATTACATAAATATTCTACAAGGTACATCCATAATCCATCAAGAAGGAGAATCCACATCCATGCACAAAGAACACCAACAAGGGGAAAAACCCAATGGTAAAAAGCACCAACCACCCAGCCATGTGGAACCAAAGAAACCACCCCCTATGCTAGGAGATGTCACAAGGTCCGAACACACACTCTACATCTAGGTTGACACTTAATACCAAAAAAAAAGATTATAACAACTCTCTCAAGCATGGAGAAAATGCAACCAACACAAGCAACCATAATAAGAAACTCCCAGAGGCGTAAAAATCATCAAGCCATGAATGCATTCAATACGCATAATCATAAATCATAAAGGGGGAAACACATGTAGGAGTGAAGTGTCATCACATGCCATCCTCGTAACATAATAACATAATAACACAAGGCACTATCCCGATGGACATGTGGAGCCATCTCAACCTATGAGAGACCAAGGGAGATTAGCTTACCATCTTCACGACCTTCTCATGCTTATCCTAAAACATCCTCCCTAGGACTAAGTCATGAGGCTAAAAACTATTCATTATTTTATTTAAATGAGTTATAATTACCCATCCCAATTAATTCACTATCAATGTTATCACTTGTTTACAAATCACGGAAAACTCCAATGTGCCTTGGTGGTCTAGACTTCATGCATCCTTACAAGGAACCTCATGCAAGCCTATCTCTCATGACCCCGATCATCACAAGGAATCCCACTCCCCCTAACATGGATCCAAACAATAATAATCACTAATAATCACAAGATTCTCCAAAACCATAATCAAAACTGAGAAGATACATGAATCTAAAATCATAAGTAATCCATATGCAACCAACAATGTCATCTCATAATCATGAAACATGTGAAAGGTAACATCATGAGAACAAAAAATCAATGAGCCTCTTGGCCAAATAAACATATCAAGGCCATAAGAAATACCATCAAATCTGAAATGAATCATCAAATAATCTTAGCAAGGCCTATCCACTTGCTGACGCATAATCACAAGAATCTCAATCTCTCTCTTGGCACATCAACAAGAGAGGAAGCACAAACAACTCAAATGGAGTAAAATTCATACAAAACTCAAAAATAAATCATATGAAGACATCACAAATCATAAATCAACATTAGAGAACATCATAAATGCCCTCAAAAATCCTCTGGTACGGCCCAAAATCCAACTGACATCAAACAAACTTCAAACAGGACAAAACCCTAAAAATACACAGAATGACACATAAATTCTCTGAAGTGGCACATATGGCTAATAATTTAGCGCATATGGGTGATATTTTAGCACATATGGTGCTTATTTTAGTGCATATGGTAATTCCTTTAGCGCATAGGAAATAAGTGTAAATTTTGGTAGAAAACGGCTTAAGTGTGGGATCAAAACTGCTCGAAACATAATGAGCCAAATATGACATATTTATACTCGTTGGAATTGGAACAAAATGAACTATAAGAATATGTAAATAAAATAAAATAATAAAATCCACCCAAGGAAATCCAATTGAAAACATAATACAGACTTCAGGAGGGAAAAACGTCTCCAGCAAGTCTAGAAAACCATCAAACACCAAATCTTGAATCCAAATCATGAAATAGACTCAACACACATATAAATAAAAACAATAAAATTATTCAAAACATAAAAGCACATTAAAACAAGGGAAATATATAAAATTTCGCAAAAGGAGATGAGTCCTATGAGTCTTCCTCACAGCAAGGCCAGACTAGAAGCTCACAAGGCTCTCCCCTCTCAACTCCACAAACTCTCTTAAATATTTAACAACATGAAAGAAATATCAAAAACAACAATAATCAAATAAAATCACATCATAAATGGAAGAAATATCAATACATATAAATCCCATGTCGTGCATTCACGACAACCATAGAAAAGATAACTTCCAAACTTTCATCCAAATAAAGATCTCATAAACCATGTAATTCCCAATCATTTCCATTAAG
Source organism: Cryptomeria japonica (assembly GCF_030272615.1). Classification (NCBI taxonomy): domain Eukaryota; kingdom Viridiplantae; phylum Streptophyta; class Pinopsida; order Cupressales; family Cupressaceae; genus Cryptomeria; species Cryptomeria japonica. Next base: position 487,301,764 of record NC_081406.1, on the reverse strand, counting down.
AATAGAGAGAATGAAATGAACTATTTCTTTATTTCCCACACAAAACATTCACAGAGTAAACACTTGCAGACAGTGAAAACAAAGATAAACAGCAAGGGTATGGCCTCGAACTTGCAACCAGTGTGATGATAGGTCGCTGAAGGAAAGCCCACAAGTTTTGCAATCCAAATCCAAACCCAAATCTCTTTCAAACCCAATCCAGGCAATCCACCGAGAATACAAAGCCAAAGAATGGAACTCGTGAACATAACAGGCAATTCACTAAAAGGAAACAATAAACAAGAAACCCTAGAAAACCAACCAATAGGGTAATTCCATTTTGGAATATTTTTCCCATATCCTATGGTTTCCCAAAATAAAATCCTCCAATAGGAGAATAGGGTAGGTAGGAAATACTGACATATATTATAAGTGGGTGGGATAAATATATTTTAATATCCCAAGTTATAATTACCATACCACCAAATAAATATTAGTATTTAAACTGTATGCAGGAAAAGCGGGTCAATAGAACTCAAAAAGTGAAAAATGGAGCTCTATGGAGCCTTGCTCACACACACACAGGACTTCTTGGTGCAAGCGATGGAGTAATGAAGTATCACTCAGCTTCCCAAGGTTGGTCCCATGGTTCTCTATCTTACAATGTCCCTCAAACCAATGTTTTTGCTCTCAAATCACTGAGCAAAATGGTTTAGGGATGGCAAATGTAAGAACGAGGGATGATTTGATAGATTTTAGAATGAAATGCATCCTAAGCTATGCATGATTCTAGAAATGCAATAAACTAGATTATAAGATGACAAGGTTAGTATAAATACTATCCTAACATGATATATATTAGTCTATGATTGAGCTAAATGATAAAGAAAGTATTCTAAACATGCATATTTAGACTAATTCCTAGTTAAAAGAGAGGCTAAAATGATGAGCATAAAAATGATATATGAAAGCTTGAATGTATTTGAGAATAAGTATGATACTACAAATTTGGAGGATCTATCAAAATGGAGGAATGAGAGCTCTATTTATAGCAAAAATAGGGCAATGGATGGCCAGGATTGAAAGGTTTAATCAAGGGTTGAGTTTGAAAGTTGGGGATCCATGTTTGCAATTTGCACCAATGAAATGGTGACAAGTGTCAACATAGGGTTGGGTTGAGAGAAGGGGTTGGAGGCATTAAATGCCTGAGAAGACCTTATGGTTATCTAGAGGGTAAGGGTGAAGCTTAAGTTAGGCTTACCCATTGGATTAAGAGTTAATCCAAGGATAAACCGTTGTGCAAATGATTAAGAGATAATCATGGTCAAAGCATTAAAGGCTTGATGAGACCCTTGGGTTGGATGAAGGTTGAGTTAAAAGAAATTCTTTAACCATGTAAGAGGGTTTGAGTTAACCATTAATGGTTATGAAGACTTTGGGGAATTAAGTGGTTGAAGACTTGAAGCCTTTAATGGTTATCAAAGACTTTGAGGTTTTTGAGAAGTGACCTCCCTTTGCTTAGGGATGTGACAAAGTTTAGAAGATGGGTTAGGCTAATTAGAAATGATTAGAAGAGTCTAGAAGAATTTAGGAAGGGGTTTAGGAAGCAAGTGGGAAATGTAGGAGAATGCAAGTGGATGGAGGGATAATAGGATTTAATTGAATTTAATGAATTTCATTCAATTTGGTTGTATTTAAATAAATTAGATTTATTTAATTTAGGATAACTATTTAATTAAATTTGAATTTAATTAAAAGTGGATAGGGGGAATTTAATTGAATAAAATGATTTATTCATTAAATGGGTATAGTGAATTTAATTTAAATAAATTGAAAGTGGATAGGGGGAATTTAATTGAATAAAATGATTTATTCATTAAATGGGTATAGTGAATTTAATTTAAATGAATTGAGTAATTTACTTAATTAAATAGAGGAATGTGGGTAATTTAATTAAATTGGATTTAATTAAATAGAGAAATGAACATAAAATATTCATTTAGGAATATGGTCATTTTTATGCGTCTACATTTTGCCCCTCTTTGAAGTGACATGTGTGCACATGTTATTTCAAAGAAAATGATGTGTTATCGTGATTTATGATCAAATGCCATTTTTGTGTCGCTCTTTTGATTTGCAAGTCGTGCCCCAGATTTGATTTGATGCATGATGCCCAGACTCGATATTTGATGGTGATGCCCCCTTGGGAGATGAATCCATATTTTAAAAATTTTGATTTAATTGGATGAGTTGTGTGTGGTGTGTAGGATTTTGTCTCTATGAAATGTGTGTAAATTGATTCATCTCCTGATAATGTACATTGTGTAGGGTATAGGGGAGACCGCGACCATATTACATGTCCGTTTGGCTAACCCTAATTTCATTTTCCTCCTATAAAAGGGGAAAAGAGCTTTGATTTGATTCATTTGTGCCTTGTTGACTTTGGAGAAAGAAAATTTGGTTTGAAGTCAGAATGCCTATTTCGTATTCCAGACATCGTTTCGAGCGTGTTCGGAGGTACCGGAGACCTACAGCGTAAGGACCACCAGTAAGTCAACACTTTTGACCCTCTTTTGATTTTTGTTTTTTGATTTGGTTGTTTTTGGTCGTTTTTTGATTTTTAAAATTCGGTTTTAGCGTTTTAGCGCATCAAAGTCATAGATTAGCGCATACGAAGTTTTAGGTAGCGCATCAAGTCAATTTTTAGGGTCACGTCCGAAATAAAATAGGGTAGCACATAGGAAATATAGGTTAGCGCATAGACTTAAAATAGCGCATGGTGATAATCGGGTAGCATGTCAGGTCAGCAGGTTAGCACGTAAGGTAGACCTAGTGCATAGGGGCCGCAGAGGTTCGCATGGGTAAGGGGGTTTAGCGCGTAGGGTAAACCTAGCGCATAGGGTCAAACAGGTAGCGCTCGGGAGGTATAGATTAGCGCGTCGGTAAGGTTTAGCACATAGTGCAGGTTAGGTGGCGCATGGGGGGAAAGATTTAGCACGTAGAGTCAGTCTAGCGCATAGGGTGAATAGATTAGCGCGTAGGAAAAACAGCCTAGCACATGGGTGAATTTTAGCGCATCGAGAATCTGTTTTAGCGCATCTGAAAAAATTTTGCAAGATGAGGTGATTTGTGAATTTGTTGTGTCGTGCTGTCATGATTTTTATGGATTTTTCCAATATGAGTGTCGATATAACTTGTTTTAATTCGCGATATTTCAAGTTATGTATAGATATCAATGTGATGTGTTTGATCAGAATATGATTTGTGTTTGCACTCTGTTTCAAGTTCAATGTGTGAAGCCCGATTTGTGTTACAAGCTGATATGGGTTGGAAACTTGAGTTGTTTTACAAGCTGATATGGGTGGGAAACTTGAGTTGTGTTACAAGTTTATGTGATTTGGAGACTTGAGTTGTGTTACAAGTTTTGATATGGTTTTTGAGAACTTGAGTTGTGTTACAAGTTGATATGAAATGATAGGATTTTGAACTTGATGTAGATGAGAAAATTGTTTCATGTTGTTGATGTGAGTTTTATTTTGATATCGTTGTTTTGATGTGGAAACTGATATTGGATTTGTTTTGCATGTTTGACAGGAGCGATTGGGTGTGGTTCAGTCGCGGGAGAGATTTACGAGACCGTGGGCATTGATACCGCGGTTGACTCAGGCTGACCTCAATATCATTGAGAGATGCAGTTTGACGTCCCTTTTGGATATGCCTCGATTCACTGTGAACCGGGGGCTACTGACAGCATTGGCAGAGAGGTGGCACAATGACATGAACACCTTTCATTTTGCTACTAGAGAGATGATAGTCACACCAGAGGACTGTTACAGGATCCTGCGTATTCCCGTAGTAGGTGAACTACTACCGTATGAGCAATCGGAGGAGGGTGGTATAGAGGCACTGCACCGCATCTTTCACGATGAGACGGTTTGCAGTTATGAGATCCCGTGGCAGGAGTTCTTAGACCTAGATTACACACCCCTTCCATTAGTACTGGTAGGGTTTATTGGTGGATTCCTTTGTCCTGATCGCAGGTCAAAGGGATTCTTTGTGGGATGGGGATTGGTATTAGAGGAGATGGTTACACAGGGCTGGAGGTTTTCATGGGGATCAACTATGTTGGCCCATCTATACAGAGGCTTGCATGAGGTGGTATACCTCGGTTACGACAGTCTGTCAGCTGGCGTGACATTGTTATAGGTATGGTGCTGAGAGCATATTCCAGCGGCGAGGCCATTAGCAGATAGAGACAGGCCCGTTGGAGAGACATATGCGTATGGATACAGGGGTCTAGTTGTCCAGCGAAAGCTGGGCAAACTAGAGCATTGGAGGAGAGTCCTGGATGATATTGATACAGTTACATGGCGACCGTATACAGGATGCAAGGTGTGGGCAGAGGACGGGATGGAGATGCCCTTTGTATTTATAACGAGATATTTGATCGGGAGGACCCCATTTGTCATAGAGAGGTTTGTGGTGACCCGAGTTTTGAGACAGTTTGGTCGCCAGTAGGGTATTCCTTAGGGAGCTTGCCTATATGCATGGCGAAGGCAGGATGTAGCTGATTGGGGCCCGACCATTGATAGCGCAGTGGCGATGGAGGAGTTTGTCAGGTTGGCGGGCTAGATATGAGATTATGCCCCAGAGATTCTGGATGTGGGCATGACCGATGAGTTTGCTAGATTGTTTGCTGCACGGGCGGTGGCTAGGATATCTGATCCGAAGGAGATGAGACCAGCATTCGATGATGATGATGAGGAGGGAGACGAGGGAGACGATGGAGATGATGGAAACGATGGAGGAGGAGGATGAGGGAGAGGAGCCAGAGGGAGGCGGGGAGATAGAGGGAGGAGAGGAGATAGAGGTGTGGAGAGAGCGGTGAGACAGGGGGTGATAGACAGGGGGAGAGGTGGATTGGCTATTGGAGCCGGTGGAGAGGGGAGAGTGGGGGAGGTGCTAGCTGCAGTGGGGGGTACTGAGGAGGCGAGGCGACCAGCGCAAAGGAGGAGGATGGATGTGCTCCCACCTCTAACACCGAGGATAGGCAGAGTGGGAGGGGTTGCCCCTGCATAGGTACTGCTATGGGTTCGGGTCCCTACACATGTTGAGGATGCTCAGATTCGGGCCCTACAGGTGACTATACAACAGCTGCAGGCACAGGTTTTGACATATCAGTGACAGATTGCGCAGTTGACCACTGAGCGTGATACAGAGATAGAGCGGAGGGGGCGAGCAGAGGAGCTTACAGCCAGTGTACAGAGAGTAGCGGTGGGTGGCCCGATGAGAGACACCCTGAGAGAGCTAGCATTGAGAGCTCAGGAGGCGGAGTACTACCGGCGGCATTATGAGGCTGCGGTACCCTGGGACCGTTGAGTATAGAGATTTACACAGTCGAGATCTAGTCGATCTCGAGATACTGGGTCGCGATCTGAGAGCCGAGGTGTCACAGGGTCACCGAGATAGGACACTCCTGGAGATCCAGGGGCGGGGACATCTGGAGCTAAACCATCTCTGTCAGGGGATAGTCATACTTGAGAGACGTGGTCTCTGTTGTATTTTTTATTATTGTTTTCTTTGTACGGGACACAGTGATGATACATTTTGTACATTTTGATCATTTTTAAGATATATATATATATATATATATATATATATATATATATATATATATGACACCATTTTCTTTGATCATGTGGTGTGTTATATGGATGGATGTGCTTATGTGCTCTTTTCTTTTATGAGATGATGATGCAATGCTTAAATATATGATATAATGTATGATGCAGGATGTATGTTTTTATATGTTGTGAGATGTATCTTGAAAATGAGATGTATGATTTGATATGCAACTAAATGTAAAATGATATGCAACTATTTGTAAAATGATATGTAACTATGTTAAAATGATATGCAACTATTTTTAAAATGATATGCAACTATGTTAAAATGATATGCAACTAGTTTAAAATGATATGCGACTATTTTTTTGGTAGCATCCTCATTCTGGATTTGCCATCCGATATTGCCATATGTTGTTTGCTTTCTTTGTAGGTATCATCATTGAGCATTGATTTGTTTAGGATATGTTGAAAATTTATACAAGCATAATGGTATAATTGAACCATAATGACCTGAGAAAAATTTACATGATGTTTGATTTTGCAAGATAGCACAAGCGTCAAGGTATAATTGAACCAGGACGACCTGAGTGCGTATTGCATAAACAGACAAGATTAAATCATTTGTATGCGTGAAGTGGAATTAGGCCTTTAGTGATATTCGATGTATCACGTCTCGAGGCAAGTATTCACACAGTACAAGTGATTGCCTCCTAGACAGAAGACTAAGAAAAATATTAGAAGTTCCTCATTATCTCTAGCTTTGAAGCATTTAGTGAGAAAAGGAAGAGAATCCAATAATTTAAAATTTTCAAAATGCAAAAAATAGTCAAGATTTTTATGCGATAATGCAACATTTAGTACTTCAGAAAATCATCCATCCATGGTATTTCTTGAATTGTTTGGTTTTTGTTTTTGCGATGAAGTGTAGTTTTGGTTGTTGGATGCTATGCTTCTGGGTTTTGTAAATAGTTTTGATGTCTTGAATGTTTGCAAGTTTTGACGATTTTAATGCGCCTAGCTGAGTGTGCCTCTTGATGTGAATATGTATAGTGATTTCCAAGCCATGGTGGAATGTGTTAAGAGGATATATATGGATAAACCAGGATAGTGACTATGCTAAGTATGTCCTGAATGGATATGTGCTAAGTGTCGGGCGATGGCCGATAGTATTTTGACGGATAAAATGGTATAGAGATAGATAGAGGAGCCGTTCTTTCACAAGAGCGCCTGTTTACCAGATTTTCACCATTTGTCTTTATTGTACTTTGTTTTTGCTTTTTCTGGATTTTTTTGATTTTTTTTGATTTTTTTGATTTTTTTGATTTTTTTGGCTTTTTTCGTGCATTAAGCTACTTAAGTGTAGTATTTCTTTAGATGGATGCTGTTAGTTGGTTCGTCAAGCACATCTCCTTCTAAAGTTGTTAGTTGATAGGCACCTGATCCATAGACTGATATGATGACATAGGGACCCAACTAGTTAGGTTCAAATTTCCCTTTCTTTTCTCGATCTTGTTGATTTCTTGGATTTTCTTTGAGGACAAGGTCACCAACTTTGAAGTTTCTGGGAATGACCTTGTGATTGTAGCTCCTGCACATGCGTTGCTGATATGATTTGAGATGAGTGTAAGCATGCTAACGTCTTTCATCTAATAGTTCGAGTTCTTGCAGTCGGTTAACTCGATACTCTTCATCTGGGATTAATCCTTTCAAAGAGACTCTGAGAGATGGGATTTCTACTTCCAGGGGTAAAATGGCCTCTGATCCATATACCAATAAGTATGATGTTGCTCCTGTAGGTGTGTGGATGCTGGTTCGGTATGCCCAAAGTGCTGGATTGAGTTGTACGTGCCAATCTTTGCCTGCATCATTCACTGTTTTCTTTAGGATTTTCAAGATTGTCTTGTTGGACGCTTCTGCTTGACCATTTCCCTGTGGGTAGTATGGTGTAGAGAACCGATGTTGGATTTTAAATTTTTCACATAGTTCTTGTACATCTTGGTTTTTGAAAGGTCATCCATTATCTGTGATGATTGAACTTGGAATACCATATCTGCAGATCAGATAATTGAGGATAAAAGAGGCAATTTGTTTCCCAGTCACTATGGTCATGGGAACTGCTTCTATCCATTTGGTAAAGTCTTCTATTGTTGTTATAATGAACTTGTGTCCATTTGAAGATGAAGGATGAATTTTGCCCACTAAGTCCAGTCCCCACTGACAAAAGGGCCAGGATGTTGTAAATGGCTGCAGTTCCTGTGCTGGTGCATGTATCAGATTTCCATGGATTTGGCATTTAGGGCATTTCTTAGCGAAGTGATATGAGTCTTTCTCCATTGTAGGCCAGTAGTATCCCATCCGTAGAAGCTTTTTAGCAAGAGTAGTACCACTTGAATGTGTTCCAAAAATACCTTCGTGAAGCTCGTGTAAAGCAGAATCAGAATCATTACGATCAAGGCAACAAAGAAGAGTACCATCTAGACCTCGACGATACAAAGTATCAGTGGTAAGGGTGTAATGGGCAGCTTGTCGGATAAAGTTACATTTTTGGTTACGAGATTGGTCAATTGGTAAGATATTGTGCTTGAGGTAGTCGTATATTGGTCCATATAACAGAGAATCTGAACCAGTCAAGGCATAGATAACATGTGATTCAGAGTGGTCATAGGCTGGGGAGAACAGTTGCTCTACCAGGAACTTGTAACGACTCTGTTGCTCTAGAATTTGTAGTAGTGAAGCGATAGTAGCCATTTCATCGACCTTTTTGTTGTTCAATCTTGGTATTTGTTCGAAGGTGATGTGCACAAAATACTGTTTGAAATCATCCACCATTCGCTTGTAGGGTAGTAGCTTGTCATCTTTTGTCTGATAGTCGTTGTTGATTTGATGGATGACTAGTTGTGAGTCTCCATAGACCTTTAACTCTGTGATTTTCCATTCTATGGCCATTTTGATACCTATAACCAATGCCTCATATTCAACCACATTATTTGTGCATGGAAACATAAGCCTATATGATCTTGGTATAGTGTGTCCTTCAGGAGTGATGAATAGAATGCCAACACCTGAACCATGTTGTGTATAGGATCCGTCAAAGTATAGGGTCCATTGTTTGGTAGAAAGAGCAAGAACGTCCCTATCCAAAAATTCAATCTCCATGGTTTGTTTTCCTGGTAGCGGTGCTTCAACCAGCTGATCTGCAATTGCTTGTCCTTTGATAGCTCATCTTTCTGTGTATTGAATGTCAAATTCACTGAGAATCATGACCCATTTAGCCAATCGGCCTGTAAGAGCTGCCTTGCTGAGTAGATATTTGAGAGGATCAATTTTTGCGACTAACTTAATGGTGTGTGCTAGCATATAATGTCGGAACTTCTGAGATGCGAAGACCACTATGAGGCAAGCCTTTTCAATGAACGTATAGTTGAGTTCATAGCCATTCAGTGTCCTACTGATATAATATATAGCTCGTTCCTTTCCTTGTTGATCATCTTGTGCCAATAGTGCCCCCAGTGATATATCTGTTGTTGAGATATATAGGATAAGAGGCTTTCCTGTGACTGGTGGTACCAGAACTGGTGGATTCATCAGGTACTGTTTGATTTGGTAAAAGGATTCTGCACACTTGGTCTCCCATTTGAATGGTACATTTTTGTGTAGTAAATGGTTAAATGGTAGACTTTTATCTGCTAGTTGAGCGATGAATTGCCTGATTGATTGAAGTCATCCTTGTAGAGATCTGAGTTGACTGATATTCTTTGGTGGTGGCATGTCCATAATGGCTTGTACCTTTGCTGGATCTACTTCAATACCTTTAGCTGAGACTATATAGCCTAGTAACTTGCCTGATGTAACCCCGAAGACACACTTCTTAGAGTTGAGCCTGACTTGGAATTTCTCTAATCGATCAAAGATCTTTGTTAGGATGCCGAGATGTTCTGCTCTAGTGAAGGATTTAGCTAGTAAATCATCCACATAGTCTTCCATAAATGTGTGCATCATGTCATGGAATATTGTTGTCATTGCTCTTTGATAAGTGGCCCCTACATTCTTTAAGCCAAAAGGCATAACATTCCAATAGTACGTTCCCCAAGGATAGGTGAACGGGTTTTATCCTGATCTTCTGGGGCTATTTTGATTTGATTATAGCCTAAGAAACCATCCATTAGTGAGAGCATTGCATGTCCTGCTGTGAGATCTACAATTATGTCGATACTGGGCAGAGGAAAGTCGTCTTTTGGACAAGCTTTGTTGACGTCTCTGAAGTCGGTGCATATTCTGATACTACCATCTAGTTTTGATACTGGAACGATGTTGGAAATCCATTCTGCATAGTCAATGGGTCGGATGAATCCGACGTCTAATAATTTCTTTAGTTCAGTTTTGACCATGAGTGCTACCTGTGGATTCATCTTTCGTAGCTTTTGCTTGACTGGTTTGACTCCTAAAGAGATGGACAAATGATGCATGATTAAGTGTGGATCCACCCCGGGCATATCAACATATGACCAAGCAAAGTTAATTTGCTGTTTTTTAAAGAAAATGATGCATGCTGATCTTTCTTCCTCTGTCAGAGATTCTACAAGGTGTAGGTTTTTGACTGCTTCTATGGTACCAATGTTGATTGATTGAGTGAGCTCAATCAATATGGGTGATCGCTCATGAAAGTACTCAGGAAGAGTGTCAATTCTCCCATCGTTAGGTGCCTTAAAAAGGTTTTCACCCTCAGAAGCGTCCTTTATTTTTACTTTTTTGTGATCTAGAGCTGCCATTGACTAGTTTTCAGCATCAGATCTTTTACTTGGTTCATTTTTGCGACTGAGAGACTTGGCACTCCCTGGTTTGCAGACATTGTTACTTTGTTCATTGGTAGAGCCTGTTTCCGGATTTACGGTACATAGGTAATGGATAATAGATTCATCATCTGGAAAAATTGGTATATCATGGATTTTAGGTTCATCCCAGTCGATGAGGTCAGGAAAGACAAGCGGTAAGGAATCGTTAGGTGGATCAAGTTCCGCTACTATAAGTGTTAGGACAAAGTTTTCATCGTGATTGTTCTTGGTTTTAAAGAAGTCCAGGATTTCATCAAGGTCTTTGATGGTATTATCTTCCGCATAGACTTGTTCATAATGTTTCTATTCGCTTTCCTTGGCGTCATAGATATTTTGTGGTCCAAATTCAAGAGGTCTATCTTCTGCGTTATGTTCTTCTTGAGAAAGGGATATAGAATTAGTATCATTAGGGATATCTATAGTAGCATTGGAGCAGGTACCCCATTCATATTCATTGGAATCAGTCTCTGAGGCATCATCCCAGATTTTATTAGTGCTGTAAACTGGTATGTTGTATGGTGAAAACAAATCTTTGACGATGGATACCATTTTGATAGTTTTTGTTGATTCTGTGTTAGATCCGTCTTCTACTTTCTGTATTTGTTCATAGACTGTGCTTCCTCAGGGAGGAATAATGGTGTCTGGAGATGATATGATTTGTTCTTGAGATATTGTTGTTGGAATATGAGCTACTGCTGCAGATATGGCCTTCTTGTGGCTTAGAAGCTTTCCCTGATGTAACTTCTGATCTTGACGTTCCCGTGCCTTGCGGATTGTTTCTGCTGATTCAAAGAGTGCTTCCTGCCAGGATTCTTCTTTATACTTCTTCTTTACTTTCCATTGAGGTTTTGTAGTTATGCTGGGTGGCCGTTTTAATAGGAAAGTGGGCTCACAACCTAATCCTGCTTTGTTTCTACTAGGTTGTGAAGGAAGATCTATGGGTTCAGTGACTCCCTCTTTGTGTTTCCCAATAGGTCCTTTACCGTCATATCCCATTTGCTGCATGATTAAGTATCCTTTTCCATATAGGTGTGTAGGTAGAACAATGTCCAGAGCAACTACTCTATTATCTTCTTTCTCATCTTTGTATAACCAGCTAAGAACATCCTTGTCTTCTGATTCATGTGCTAGAGTGCCCAATTGGATGAAGGTACCATCAAATTTGGTGATGGGCTGAGTGACTAGATGCGTTGATGTAGTAGGCAATCCATGAGATCTAGGCGATGTTGGTAATTTGGCCAAACATAAAGGCTCCAAAGAGTATTCTCCCATACCTTGGTCTTTGATTTGCATTTGCTGTTCGAAATCTCTAGATAAGGAGTTGGGTGTTGCTGTTTGTAGATCTGATGATAAAGATCACTGCTTTTCTCTATTATGAGGAACCAAACTATCTTGGGCTGCCCCCATTGCGTTGCAATGTTGAAATAGATTGTGATCAGTAGATATGGAGATTTCTTGTCCATCATATGAAAATTTGACACACTGGTGATATGTAGAAGGTACTGCTTGTATTTCATGTATCCAGGGTCACCCTAAAAAAATATTGTAGGTAAGATCTATGTCTAAGACCTGACACATAGTATCCTTTTGCACTGGTCCTACTTGAATGGGTAATATCATAGTTCCTTTAGAGGACCTTTCCTCATCATCATTTGCCTTTATGGTAATCTTCTTGCGGGGATCAATAGACTCTTCTGAGAAGCCTAATGCACGGATAAGCTTTAAAGTACATATATTAAGTTCGGCTCCTCCATCTATTAAGACTCTTTTTACTTGGTGTTTGCAAACAATGACTTCAATATGGAGAGGAGTATTATGCGGATGACTCAAGGAAGCATTGTCATGCTCTGAGAAGGTGAGGTTATGAGGTCCTATCATATGGGCGACCATGGCTTGAAATCTATCTGTATCCAGATTTTGAGGGACATTGGTTTCCAATAGCGCTTGTTCCAATATGTCTTTGTGTTTTGGTGATAGTTTCAGTAATTCTAGTATAGATATCTGAGCTGGAGTTTTGCGTAGTTGGCTAACCAAGTCATATTGGATTTTTGGTGTGGTAGTCACAGGTGACGTATGTCCTTTCAAGACATATTTCTGAGTTCAGGTTGTTACATTGATAGATTCATGATCACGCCGATCTCGGATGGTGATGACATTTACTTGATGATCTTCAGCTGATATGTGATTTATGGTGTTGTTGTAGATATGGTTGATACGAGCTCCGCGTGTATCATCCGAGGTTGAAGCTCCATCTTTGTTGTAATTTGGGAGAGGATTTTTAAAGGCTCCGTGATCACCATTTGTTTTGAGACCATCTACCGTTAAGTCACCTCGATCAATCATGTCTTGCACCATGTGTTTCAATCTCATGCAATCGTTCGTTCAATGACCCTTGTTACGATGAAAATCACAATATTGTGAATCATTCCACCAAGGTGGTTTGATTTGGGGTTCATAGTTGCTGATTGGAGGCAAAGAAAGAATTTTGTTTGCCAGAAGTTCTCTGAATGCGGATTCTAGTGATTGCCCCAGTGGTGTAAAGATATGCTTTTGGAAATTGTTCGTGTTGTTGCGTGAATTGTTGTTAGGTCTTGGATTCATGTTTTTGCTTTGAGTATTGTTGGTGTCATTTGTGTTGAGTTGTCCTTGATCGGTGTTTGGTGCATATGTGTTAGCATTTGGATTAGCATTCTTAGGATTTTTCATGTTTTGAGGATTTCCGGATAATGCAAGCACTGGTTGCTTAGATTTGGGATCATATGATTCATTGTTGCCTTCGTTTTTGTTTTAAGTCCAAAATCGAGATTTGTCTAAGTTGTTGTTGTTCTGGTTATTGTAGTTTGATGAGTTTGTGCCTTCCTTGTAGAATTTGAGTGTTCCCTTTTTGACACATGATTCTTCTACTTGAATGCCATTTTCAATTAATTTAGCGAAAGATGGTATGCATTGAAGTTTTAGCCTGTAACTCATTTCACCATTCAAATTGTTGATGAAGATTTCCATTTTCTCCTTTTCAGGAATATCTCGAGGATATCTGGATACTATACGTCGCCAGCGTTGAAGGAACATCATGAATGTTTCGTTGTGCTTTTGTTTGGTGTTGCAAACATCTAGCATGGTTATGGCATGTTGGATGTTATAGGAATATTGGGTTATGAATTTGTTAACCAATTCATCAAATGATCTGACAGGTGGTGTAATTTTGGATAACCATTCCATTGTTTGCCCTCCCAGGCTTCTTGGGAATAACCTCATCAGATGGGTGTCATCATGAGCAAATTCAAGACTCATTGTGCAAAATTCTCGAACATGATCTCGGGGATCACTTTTCCCATCATATTTATCAAATTTGGGAACGTCTGAGTTTGGAGGAAAAGGCACCATGTTCAATCTTCTGTCAAATGGATAAGGACAGATTTCGTTTAAAGAGTACCGCACTGTTGTTCCTTGTTGCATATCCTGCATTTGTCGTTGTAACATTTGCATTTGTTGAGTGAGAGCAACCAAAGGTATATTGTCTTGTTGAGGGAAGAGTTCTTCCCTTGTATTAGTTCTTAGCTGAAAAGGTGTGGTAAATGGTATATTTTGGTCTGGTGTTTCTAGCTCAGGTATACGCATTTCTAGTATGCGTTGTTCTGGAATGTGTTGCTCAGGTATGTGTTGTTAAAAGTTACGAGTTTCTTCTTATCTTTGTTGTTCTTGATATGCATATTGTCGAGATCCCATTCCAAAGATGTTTGTGTCTAAATCCTCGGGAAGTTTAATGCCTTTACTTGTGAGCATGAGCAGATACTTTTCTTTGTCAATTTCCATAAGTCTTTCTACAAGTTTTTGGAATGAAGGGTTTTCCTGACATTCCTAAAGAAGCGCTTCAAAAATTTCAGTCTCTTCCAAGTGTGGAACTTCAAAAGGATTTGACAATCTTCGATTCATACTAGACTCTGCATGTGTCTCGCTTTGTTGGTTTCTTTGAGAGCGAGTAACAGGCATTTTAGTAGAAACTTTCTGTGACAAAGGGAACAAAATCCTCTTCGATGTGTTTCTCGAGGGTGGGTGGTTCTGATCGAGATGTGTTATAAGTGATACACTCGTCAGACAAGAATGCTGGATTGATTTTTCCTCCGCGGTTTATGATTTGATTAAAAGCAGACTTTTGACAGTAGGCTCTTGTCTTCAAGGGTTCTTTGTCAAATTCGTTGGATTTGTTTTGGATATAATGTTTGATGTGATGAAGGAATACCTGATGAGATTTGAAGAGTTGATGATTGATGTATAAAAACTTATTTCTCTTGATGAATTTGGAAAAACTAGGTTGTTGTTTCTTCAACGTGATGTTACGATAAAGGTTCTTTCTTCTCAGAATATGGGGATTAGTCATGCATGAGTGATCAATGGTTTCCTTTGATTTGTTTGGATTTAGTTGATCTTGTTTGAAAAATTTCAAATCTTACTCTATCAAAATGAAGGTTTAGATGCTCCTTCACGACAAAGTGTGTCAAATGATATGGATAAAAGCCTCCCGATATGGAGACTTGATTGACAATTTGAAAATTTTAAACAAGTGTTTTTGAGATGAAATCTGTAAGATGGTAAAGGATTCTGCGGATACTGATGATGAGATTTATGGATTATGATAGGATAGACGTGTTTTATCGTGCGATCAATTTAGGATTTTTACAACGTTTGTTTTGACACAAATTTAGCTCAAGAAATAGTCTTAACGGTTTGCTTTCGGTACTCTGTTTTGATGAAAAATGATGTTTGATGGAAAAGGCTTTTGGAAATGTTTTCAAAATTTCTAAAATTCCATATTGTTTTGCCCCCTGTTTTTATGTTTTGGATCACACGCTAAAATAGAGACTACATGCACTACAAAAATTACTCCACGCGCTAAAATAATGACCACATGCGCTAGGCTGCCCCCAGACATGCGCTAAAGTTTTGACTGTTCAAAATTATTTTCTATCTGTTTTGAAAAATCTATGCGCTACCCTGGGCCTGTAACGGGCTAACCTGTGAACCTGATGTGCTAATGTTTAGCCTCCACGGGCTAAGCTGATGCTTCCATGCGCTAGACTGTTGCTCTGATGCGCTAAATGATTTCACACTGTTTTGCTTTGAGATAAAAACGCTACTGTTTGGAACCAACGCGCTAATTTTATTGTTGGATGCGCTAACAAAAATTCTTCACACGCTAAGAAGTTGCTCTTATGCGCTAAACTGCCTGTTTTTTTCCTGTAGTTGATTTTTTTGTAAATTTTGAATTTTTGTTGTGAATTTTTCAAGTTTGATGGATGATTTTCTGAAGTAGTAAATGCAAGCACAGCACAAAAAGTACAACCATTTTTCCTAATCTAACAAAAAGTGTATGTTCTGCGAGGATGTGTTCAAATCCCCAATGTTTTAACAGGTTTGGATACGAATAATACACTTCAGAAAGACTCTTTATTCAAAGGTCATAAATAACATCATAGCCCACTAGTCTCGATACTCCGTCAGCTCAAACAGCTGTGTCACCCCCTAGAGGGCGCCTGTTTTTTTGCCTTTTGCCAAAAATTAACCCAAAGTGAATCGCTTCACAGTTGAGTAGTTATCTTGGGAGATATATGGTGAGTAATCTTGGGGGCGGATTCTTCCCCACCCTTGCACTATGATGTTATAAATGTCTGGTTACTGACTTGGTTCAAAGTTTCTAATTCTATGGTTCGTAATCAGGCTTCCCATTCGACCGTCAGTGATAAACTCCCTCAGGAGGCTTCCCAACCTTTAGAACAAAGGCTTTACGTATCTCAAGGATACTGGGGGAAGGTTAATCGCTGCGTGCAACCGTTGAAAAGGACTTTCGTCACTTTCCATGTTTGATTATACTGGGTTGAAATTCTTGGCATCAAAGCCGTTCCCCACTTATATCGTTCCTTCCACACCGGCCATAAACGACTTTAAGAGTTGATTTCAACTTCTCGGGAAGGCAGGCCTGCTAAAGGTTTTATGCTTGAAATATAGAAAGCTTTAAGAATGGTCTGGATTTTTGATCACCCAGTTAAGGGGAGAGCATATTCCTTTCACTTTCGAGACAAGGCAATCAAGTTGTTCTTTTTAGCCTTCAATTCAGTGATTTGCTAATCTCTACTTGGAGATGTTGCTCTAACAAGCATGATGTTATTTTTAACCTTTCATAGCAAAGTGTGTATTTCTGAAACTTTTGTAAAATAAGTTTAGTCAACAAAGTAAATCATGATTTGGTCAACAAATTTAAAATCGATAGGGGAAAGTTTTCCCTCTTTGCTTTGCACAAAATAAAGATGAGATTCTTTTTTCTTTGCAAAATAAAATGGATCCTTTTAGACACCAAAGGAAGGTGAGGTTTGTTTTAAGCTTTGCAAAAAGTAAATTTGCTTGTTCTTTTTAGAGCTTCCAAAATGAAGTTTTTCTCCTATAAAAAAAAGAAATTTTTTGATAGTGGTTCTTTTTATAGCCCCAAAAAAATAAGTGAGTTCAATTTTAAGAATAAAAGATGTTTAAAATTTTAAACTAACTTAACTAAGTTAGTGAAAATCTTAACTATCTAAATATTCTAAGATTTACGCTCCTTTCTGCAACAAATTTGTTAGAATCCTGCAAGAAAATCAGAAGAAAAATGTTAGATGCATTGGTGGACTTCCACAAGTCTAATTTTTAACTTTCGGTTACAATTTTTGCTTCTATCTACGATGCGCTACAGAACAAACTGTACGCACTAAAATATAACCTTGATGCGCTAAAATATGGTTTCAACGCGGTACACTATTTTATGGATGCGCTACTCTGTGCGCCGAAAGCGCTGCTCTGTTTTTCTCCTGCGCTGAAACCTACAAGAAAATTAATGATTTGATGCGCTAATATATGGACTCCAAGCGCTAAACAGTGAACTGGATGCGCTATCTGATAGATCCGAAGTGCCAAACTATTTTTCAGATGCGCTACTCTGCTTTTCTCCCGCATTGATACCTACAGAAAAAGATTAGTGGAGGTCATGCCCTAAAGAAAGAATTTCACACGCTAGAGTATGGACCCCACACGCTAAACAGTAAGCGAGATACGCTAGGCTGTTAACCGGATGCACTAGGGAATGTTTCGCATGCGCTGATTCCTGTTTCCTGCGGACCTGCAAAAGTGGTTAAATTTAAAAACCGATTTGATATCGTGGGTTCGAGCCACACGGTGGGTGCCAGAAATGTATGCAGGAAAAGCGGGTCAATAGAACTCAAAATGTGAAAAATGGAGCTCTATGGAGCTTTGCTCACACACACAGAGGACTTCTTGGTGCAAGCTATGGAGTAATGAAGTATCACTCAGCTTCCCAAGGTTGGTCCCATGGTTCTCTATCTTACAATGTCCCTCAAACCAATGTTTTTGCTCTCAGATCACTGAGCAAAATGGTTTAGGGATGGCAAATGTAAGAACGAGGGATGCTTTGATAGATTTTAGAATGAAATGCATCCTAAGCTATGCATGATTCTATAAATGCAATAAACTAGATTATAAGATGACAAGGTTAGTATAAATACTATCCTAACATGATATATATTAGTCTATGATTGAGCTAAATGACAAAAAAAGTATTCTAAACATGCTTATTTAGACTAATTCCTAGTTAAAAGAGAGGCTAAAATGATGAGCATAAAAATGATATATGAAAGCTTGAATGTATTTGAGCATAAGTATGATACTACAAATTTGGAGGATATATCAAAATGGAGGAATGAGAGCTCTATTTATAGCAAAAATAGGGCAATGGATGGCCAGGATTGAAAGGTTTAATCAAGGGTTGAGTTTGAAAGTTGGGGATCCATGTTTGCAATTTGTACCAATGAAATGGTGACAAGTGTCAACATAGGGTTGGGTTGAGAGAAGGGGTTGGAAGCATTAAATGCCTGAGAAGACCTTATGGTTATCTAGAGGGTAAGGGTCAAGCTTAAGTTAGGCTTACCCATTGGATTAAGAGTTAATCCAAGGATAAACCCTTGTGCAAATGATTAAGAGATAATCATGGTCAAAGCATTAAAGGCTTGATGAGACCCTTGGGTTGGACGAAGGTTGAGTTAAAAGAAATTCTTTAACCATGTAAGAGGGTTTGAGTTAACCATTAATGGTTATGAAGACTTTGGGGAATTAAGTGGTTGAAGACTTGAAGCCTTTAATGGTTATCAAAGACTTTGAGGTTTTTGAGAAGTGACCTCCCTTTGCTTAGGGATGTGACAAAGTTTAGAAGATGGGTTAGGCTAATTAGAAATGATTAGAAGAGTCTAGAAGAATTTAGGAAGGGGTTTAGGAAGCAAGTGGGAAATGTAGGAGAATGCAAGTGGATGGAGGGATAATAGGATTTAATTGAATTTAATGAATTTCATTCAATTTGGTTGTATTTAAATAAATTAGATTTATTTAATTTAGGATAACTATTTAATTAAATTTGAATTTAATTAAAAGTGGATAGGGGGAATTTAATTGAATAAAATGATTTATTCATTAAATGGGTATAGTGAATTTAATTTAAATAAATTGAGTAATTTACTTAATTAAATAGAGGAATGTGGGTAATTTAATTAAATTGGATTTAATTAAATAGAGAAATCAACATAAATTATTCATTTAGGAATATGGTCATTTTTATACGTCTACATAAACTATAGCCTTATAGGAATTATTATTTAATGCATTATGAACTATAGTAATTTTTAATTAAATACTTCACCAATAGAAAACAAAATTAAATAAATCAACCATTAAATAATTTATTACTTCCAATATTAAATATTAATTAATATTTAGACTATAAGCAATAATCAATAATTAATTAAATAAATACTACAATTCTAAAAATCATAAATCAAATAATCAAAATCTCAAATAGCTTAAATCAAATAATTAAAACTAAATAATACTAACTATCAAATCTCTCAACAAATAGAAAAATAATCCAACGCCACATAAATAACCACATGGCAATAAAATCAACCACACCATAAATAATCCTCATACCAAAAGAGTCAATCAATACTAACATACTCCAAAAACTGAAAGAGCCAAGCTAACAATTGACATGACCAATTGCGCCTAGTGACAACTTAAACCTAGAGTATGTGAAGGGAACCCATGTCAACTCCGAAACCACATATTACCATTGGGATAAGGACATGCTCGCACCTATGAAGCCAGGGGAGCTCACACTTGGGATTTCCAAGAGGAATAAATGTCCAGTACTTGCAAGTCCTGCAACCACCAACAATGATACATGTATATATATATAATAGACAAGTGATAGAATTATGCAATTACACATCCCGCTCGCAATGAGTGATGTGACATTGATTCTCCACAAAGATAGTCAAACAATAGTCAAACACATCTCATAAGAATCTCATCAAATATAATCATGAAATAAGGTTAGTATAATCATAATCAACATCAAATCCATGATCAATATAATCTTTCGATAATCTATCATATAGCAAGCATATAGTATCCATCAAATCACATGAATAATCATCATCCAAATCATCATAAATAGTCAAGATAAGTCTATCACACGTGGAATATAAGTCAACTCTAATCAAAACAAGTCAAGTCAAGGGTGGACACTACATGCATAGATGGATAATTTTTCATTAGATCACCTATTCATAATTGTGTTAAATAAA